>NW_006408642.1:9362175-9367716 GCF_000296735.1 Chrysochloris asiatica
TGATGGCCCTAGGATCCTCTGTTCCTGGAATGTAAGATTAACTACTCCTCTATTTATGTTATAAAACTTCTACCTTTACAGTTGTGACAACCACAATTAGTCACTATCGAACCATAAGAACCTTATCCCCATCTCCTTTTACCAGACCCATTAGACAAGATGAAAACTATTCAATCGGTAATCTACCTTCCCATGAACTCTGAAACTAAACCCCCACTTGAAAACTTGTAAGCCAGCCACTTCATGCCTTTATCACCCCCCTATATTAAGTAGCCAATGTCTAAGTTGCCTGTCCCTAGCAACCCTGTGTACAGAGGGGATATGTTTGATCCTTGATGTGAAGACTCCTTCCCTCTCAGTTGGTATTTTGAGCTACTACATCCAGAAGTAGAGGTCAAGTTCATCAAATTGTAGCAATTTACACTTGTTTCCTTTATAAAATTTCTTTTATTTTCCTCTATTCAAGTTCTGATCATCAAGCCATTGAAGCTAGGTCAAATGGGTACTATCTGCAAATTTGGGTGTTTTTGTGAGTCTCCCCTCACTTCACATAAGTTGGACGCTTCACTCTCAGCTCTAGCCCTCTGGGGCTAGCTCCTTGTCCATGGGCTTAGGAGTCCTCAGGTCTCATCACACTTCAGACCAACCAGCCTTTCCTCTTTTCTCTCTCATCTCCAGGTCAACAGGAGTCTAGGGAACGCGGTCAAACTCAGCCCACATCTTCATTGTTGCCTTTCCCCTCTTCTACTCACCAGTAGACCAACATGGTTGCTAGCAAGCTTGCATGCCTGCTCATGTGTTCCCTTTGAGGTTCAGTCTTGGAGGGGGTTTGTCCTGAATGGACTTGATTACATGCCTTATAGTTCTATCGGTCTTTGAAAATGTTATACCTCTCTGGTGATAGTTGCCCTCTTTATCACTAATAAAACTTCTGTTTTCCTTAAGGTATATTTTGTCTGATGAAATGCAGATATCCTTAGCTTTCTTTTGGTTAATATTTTTCTGGTATAGCATCTTCATTATTTTATTATACATTTTTCTGTGGTCTTATTTTTTAGTATGTCTCATAAATTGCTTGTAACTGTTAATGTGAGTTTATTATTATTATTATTCTAGTCTCATAATCGCTTTCATTTGGTCCACTGAATCCATTTACATTTATTGTAATCATGGATACATTATTTCTTTTTTCCTTTTGAACTGAGTGAAGATTTACTGAGTGGATCATCAGTTTTGCATTCAACAAATCATGTACGTCATTTCATCTCCGTTACAATCCCCTCAATGTGACATCATTTACCCCACTGCCTTCCTGGGTCTCTTATTCCCATGCCTTCTTCCCCCACCACCCTAAATTTTGTCCTTAGGTAAATGCTGCCCTCTTGATCTCAAATGGTTGACCATTCTATGGTGCGTGTACCTATGGTTGTGTACTTAGGGTGTGTGTACTAGTGTTGATGTCCCTTTTTATACTATGCATTTTTCTGCCTTCTTATTGTTTAGTATGTCTCTTGTCAATCTTATGTAACTGTGCATGTGAGCTTTTCAATTCCAGTCTAATAGTCTCTGTCTTCAATTGGTTCATTTAATCCATCTACATTTATTATAATTACTGACAGATTATTTCTCTTTACTGTGTGCTTTCTATTTTTCTAATTTTTAATAGCTCTTTTTTTTTCCTTTTTTGCTTTCATCAGACAATGCAAGAATGTAAAGCAACTACAATTCTCATGCTTCTGTGAATATATTAATAAATACACGAAAACTGATGCAGGCACTTTAGAGATCGTCTCCCAAATTGAAGACGCACCTGTTGACATACTTGTACATGGGTACCAGCACACACATACCAGAATATTCCTAGTAGTGTTCTTCATAATAGCCAAATACTGGAAGTAATTCAAATGCCCATCAACATAAAGTAGATAAATATACATGTTTATAATCATACAGTAAATACAATGAAAGCCCCCCCCCCTGCTATCTAGCTGGTTCTGACTCATAATGACCATCTGCAGGATTTCTGAGGCTGTGGCTCTTAGTGGGAGCAGAAATCCTCCTCATTCTCCCAGAGCAGCTGGTGAATCTCAGCTGCTGATTTTGCACTTAGCAGCCCAATGTGTAACCAAATACAATAGTGTAAGTGGGTGGGTGGGGTGTTGGAGGTAGTCAATTGCAGCTACACACACCAACTTGTATAAAACTTAGAAAAAACAGTATGAGGCAAAAGATGTCAGACCTCAAAGTCACTATATCATTCTACAATAGAAAGTTCCAATACAGATAAAATGTAAGCATAGTGTTTTGGGATTCATGCTTAAAACCACACAGAAAAGCAAAGAAACAGTATATATAATGATTATCTGTGCAAGGAGAAGGTGGGGATCTGAAGGGCTGGAGGAAAAATAAATGGAAGGGAATTCTCATATCCTGGCAGTGTTCCCTTTCTTGATCTAAGTGATAGGAAATTTGTAAAGTTGTATTTTTTTCTTTAAAAATTTTAATGTATATTATTTAAAATTTTTTAAATTAATTAATATAGTTAATATTGTATATTTACTTTATATTAAAGAAGATTATTTTCCAAATTTTCTCATTCCCTAGCAATATTAGTATCTTCAAAAGAAGTCATCTAGTCTTTAGGGAAGGCTCCTGGTGGCATAGTAGTTAAGCTTTCAGCTGCTAGCCAAAAGATCGGCAGTTTGAACCCACTAGCTGCTACAGAGAAAAAAGATGTGGCAGTCTGCTTCTAGAAAGATGACAAGCCTTGGAAACCCTTTGGAGAGGTTCTACTCTATCCTCTAGGGTCACTCTACGTCAGAATTGCCTTGCCAGCAATGGGTTTGTTTTCGTTTTTGATTTGTATTTATTTGAGAATTACTATATACCTAGTACGAGCCTGGAATCCTGGTGTGGCATGGTAGGATAAGCACTGGACCCCAAGGTCTATTTGAACTGCAAAATTGGCAGTTCAAACTCACCAGTCGCCCCTTGGAAACACCACTGGCTTGCAGTGAGTTGGAATTGACTTGATAGCATCAGAATCCACCTGATTCCTTGGAGAGAAAGACAAAGATGAAAGCGTACACAGACTTTGGCCTAGGGTTAGCTAGATAGAGGGCCCCTCTTCCACCCCTCCATTGTAACAGAAGGAAAAGAGAATGGCTAGGCCTCTTTACATGCTTCCAGAAATATTTGACAGAGAGAATGAGTCATCATTGAGGTCTAGGTGCCACAGTAGTCCCTTATGAGAGGTAAAGAGATGAAAAATGTGCTGAGGAGTTGAGGCAACGATTGTGGCTCATGCATTGTGATCAAATAGGTGGTAAACAGATGTAGACATTTTAAACGCTGCTGCTAGGAGAACTGGAGAACGTTTTTAGGCAAAAGAAAGGGGGTATGTAAAGGAAAAACTATACAAAATGGCAGGAGAGCAGGGAAATTGGTGGAAAAGATGTCAAAGCCCCAGGAAAGAGTATGAACCCACACTCAGTAAGACTGGAACGCATAGAGAACTCCGGGTAGGTGGCTCAGCCGTCAGGTCTGTAAGGTTCTCGGTGCCTTTGTTGAGACTTCAATCAAATGAAGGGGGTGGGAAGAAAGTTTGAAGCATATGGAGAAGATCTAGAACCCTACCCAAGGACTACAAGACAGGACTTCAACCAGAGATAGATTTTAAAGTCAGCAGCAGCAGCAGCAAGACCCTGCAAAGTTCTAATAGCACATGTCTGCAGCAAATGCAATCACACAGCATCTTGAAATTTATCTAAAACTTGCTGACAGCAGTCTGGGGAGCCCAGGGTCACAGAACTAAGAAATAGAAAAAGAATCAGAAAGCAGATGTGGTTGGGCTGGAAGTACATGGAAATGGCTGGTGATGAGGTCCTGGACAACAGGGAGGGTCAGTGGGAGAGAGAAGAGGTTCTGGGGTCCAGAGACTGGAAATGCAGCAAGAAGGCTGGGGGCTGGGATACAGAAGAGAGAATTGGAATTTCCCATCATGCAGCTGGAGTGACTTCAAGGGATGGAGCCTTCTAGGGCACATCAGGCCTCCTTGGGGAGGATGAGGCGTGTTAGTGAGAGCATTGTGTGAGGTGGAGGAGAGGAGAGAAGGAAGTCTTCGTACTTCCTTGTTCAGAACAAATGAAGCAAGCATGCAGAGCATTGCTCTGCCGCAACCAGCTGCCACAGTTCAGGCCCAGAAGAGGCAAAGCTCCCGGGCAGGAGTGACCATTGAGCCCCTCCCTCTGTCTTCCACTAGTCAGGACCATCCAATGGAACTTTCTGGATTGATAAAAATGTTCTCTATCTGCACTGCCCAGTACAGTAGCCACTGGTCACATGGGACTACTGTGTTCCCAGCTAGTGTGACCAAGGAACTGAATTTTATATTTTACTTCAGTGTAATGTAAGTTAAATAGTCACTTGTGGCCAGTGTTTACCATACTTAGCATCCCAGCTCCAGAGCCACTTCTCTAAATCAAAGGTGTAGGTTGGAGCAGAGGATTTCTGGTTCTATTTTGAGTTTTGAATTCTTTTGTTAAATAAAATTCTATAAGACACAAAGATCAAGGAGGGGCTACTTTGGCTGGATCCTCACCATGCTGTCCCAAGCCTATTGTACAACCACATAGACACGTCCTGGGAATTTTAGGGCTCTGTGGACACAGTGTGGGTAAGGACTGGGACACCTATATGGTACATGTATGGTACAAATTATATACAATAATATGAGATGGCACCAAAGAAAGACATTTTCAATTTTTTTAATGTTTTGTGATTAATGTTACATTAAGTTGAGTCAGTTCTGCCTCATAGCGACACTGTATATAGTGTTTCCAAGGAGTGGCTGGTGAGTTTGAACTGCCGACCTTGTGTTTCAAACCAAGCTTGCAGTCCTCATTTTTTAAATGTATGTAAGTGGAAAAGTGAATTAACGTAAAGGGAAAATGACTAACTGTCCACACAGTTCACATATATGACAAGCATGGTGGTTTGCAAGTATGCATACATGACTGGGAAGTGCTGGCAGGTCGGATTTGAGGATATAGGGCCTTGCACCAGCAGCATCGACATCACCTGTGAATTTGCTGGAAGTGTAGACTGGCAGGGCCCACCATGGTCCCACTGATTCAGAATCTGCACTTCAACAAGAACCACAGGGGATCCGTAGGCACAGCAGTGTTTAAGGAGCACTGCTCTGGGAGTCTTTTCAGTTCTGAGACCACAAGGTTTACTAGCAGCCAAGGGGATCCTAGGTCTGAAGGGAAAGTGATGGGACAGTCTCCTGTCCTGGGCAACATATGCATGCCCCATTCACATACACATAGGCCCATACACACATATACATACAGGGAGTCCCAGACTTAGCACCTGTTTGATTTATAACAAACCATATTTTGATTGCATGGGTTATTTTTGCTTGTTTATAAACATCTTATTGTTAGGCATATGTACTACATACAATGGTGTAGCATCTCATTTGCTGATAATATTCAACTAATATTAGAACCAACTGTTATCACAGTCATCAAAATAGAA
>NW_006408642.1:9367816-9370073 GCF_000296735.1 Chrysochloris asiatica
CTTCTCATAGCAGGAGCAGAGCTACCCCAGCCCCAGTTCTGTGGGGCCTTCTCATAGCAGGAGCAGAGCTACCCCAGCCCCAGTTCTGTGGGGCCACCTCCCCCTTTAGTTCTGGCAAGAAATCCTTCACCCTCCTGGGACTGACTGCCTCTTGTTAGATTTTTGCCAGGTATGCTAAATGGTTTACAAGTGGTCATTAAAGAAAGTCAGATGAAAAATAAAAATTAAAAAAGGTTATTCACTCATTTCCCCCCTAAAAGTTCATCAGATAGTTAATTGCCTAAATGTATGTACAATGCTGTGGAGCCCTTGTGGTGTAATAAATGGCTAAGTGCTCAGCAGGTAACCAAAAGTTTTGTGTTTCTAACCCTCCAGGGAGCTATATACACATGTACATACATATGCATTGTTGTTATTAAGTACCATCAAGAGTCAGTTCCAACTCATATCAACCCTGGTGGATTTGAACCACGGACCTTGCAATTCAAACCTATCTTGCAGTTCAAACTGCAAGTTCAGTGTTTATCCTGTAAGGACACATCAGGACTCCATATATATATATTTGAACTCAATATATCCTGTTATCATCTCCTAGCTGGTCAGAGAAAATACTTTGTTATGGTTTCAGCCTTTTAAAATTTACCAAGATTTATCAAGATTTGCTTTGTGAACAACATCTTGGAGAATGAGTCATGTGCACGGGAGAAAAGTGCATATTGTGCTGTTGTTCGGTGAAATGCTCTGTACAGGCATCTTTTTAATAAGTTCCTGTGGTCATCCTGTGTTTTTCAAGAGAATCTATCAAGGTTACCCCTTAGTAATCCTTAATTGAGTCACCTTAAACCTCTCTGCCTTGAATTAAACAGGCCTAACAGATCTCCTCTGAAGTCCTGGTGTGGCACTGTGGGTTAATGAGCCAGACTGCAAAGCCGTTTGAACTGCAAGGTCGGAGGTTCAAACTCACCAGCTGCTCCTTGGAAACCCTATAACAGGGTTGCTGTGGGTCAGAATCAACTCGAATGCACTTCACAACAACAACGACAGATCTTCTCTAGAGCCCATACTTTTATTGAACATTGAAAGCACTCTAATAAGACTAAGACAAGTGTATTACTGACAGAACTTGTCTGCAGCCATTCACTAACCCCAGAGACCTTTAAATATGTTTTGTTTGGAAGAAACTCACTCATGTATGAAATGAAATCCTAATAGCAACACTTTTTGACTTATCCTCCTATTTCTGATTTATCAAATTTCTCTACAGCTATCCATTAAGTATTTAATTTCAGTAATTGTACTTTTCATTTCAAGAAGTTGGTTTGGGTTTTTATCTAATGAACTAAAATTATCATTTTTTAATTTTGTTCTTTATTTATCATTAGTATAGAGAAGAATGTAAAATCTTCATCATGATAAAATAGATGTCAATTTCTCCTTGTAGTTCTATCATTTTTTTATGTCTAGCATTTTTTTATTCTGAAGACTATACTATGATAGTTTCATGAAATAAAATTTAAAAGATATTGTTCTGACATCATAATTATCATAGCAATATTCTAATATTTTCCAAAAAAGAGCATATTTGGAATATGATGAAGTATTTTGAAAGCAATTGCTGAAATCAGTTAAGTCATTTACAAAAGAAGGAATTAAGTTTATATGAATATATTAAAAACATTTTTTAAAAAGACAATTGTCATTGAACCAATTTCCACTCATGGTGACCCCTTATGAGTCAGCGTAGAATTGTGCTGCATAGTTTTCTCTTTTCATTATTATTTAAAGATTTTATTGTGCATTGAGTGATAGCTTACATGGGAGAACATCAGTTTTGCACTCATCCTATCATATTTTGTATCACGGCATTTATTACAGTCCCCTCCATGAATCACCATTCAACAGTATTTGCTTCTATTCCTTCTGATTTTTTGTTTTGTTTTGTTTTTGCTGTACACAAAACACTCAGGACTGTGTAATCATTTAAACAACCAAAAAGCACATTCTGTAAGCCTGCCTCCTGGCCACCAACACACAGCCTTTCTCTTTCCATGAGTAGAGAGTCCTCAACAGCTCTATCTGTCAGTGTCATCATCTCTGCCTCCATCTCTGGTGTTGCTGCTTCTCTGGTTAGGGTCCCACATTCTGCTCATCCTCTTCTCCCTTGATGGCCCTAGGATCCTCTGTTCCTGGAATGTAAGATTAACTACTCCTCTATTTATGTTATAAAACTTCTACCTTTACAGTTGTGACAACCACA
>NW_006408642.1:9375233-9418466 GCF_000296735.1 Chrysochloris asiatica
GAACCAACTAAAAACATTACATCACCACCACCACAACCAAACATATACATGGAGTCTGGTGTGGCACTGTGGAATGCAAAGTTGGTTTAAACTGTAAGGTTGGTGATTCAAACTCACCAGCTGCTCCTTAGAAACCCTTTACAGGGTTGCCATGGGTCTGAACCAACTCAACGACACGTAGTACCAACAACATACCTATACATGGAGTATATAGGTATGTTCTGGTGTGGCATTATAGGCATTCTGGACTGCAAGATTGGTTTGAACCACAGGTTGGCAATTCAAACTTATCAGCAGCATCTTGGAAACTCTATACAGGGTCACTATGAGTCGGAACTGACTCAACAGCACTTAACAACAACAAATACATACATACAAGTAGCCCTGACAGTATAGCGGTTATGCATTGGGCTGCAGTTTGAATCTACCACAGAGAAAGATGAGGCTTCGTGCTCTAGTATAGATTTACAGCCTTGGAAACCCTATGCAGGGTCGCTATGAGTCAGAACCGACTCCACGGCATACAGCCACCACCACATTACATAAACACACATTCACATTGCTTACACATATACTACATATCATATGCACATACAAACATACACACATATCACGTACACACACACTTGTTATTGTTAAGTACTGTGGAATCGGTTCCAACTCATTGCGACCCTGCACAGGGGTTTCCGAGGCTGTAAATCTTTATGGGAGCAGAAAGCCTCATCTTTCTCCCATGGAACAGCTAGTAGTTTCAAACTTCCAACCTTGAGGTTGGCAGCCCAACTTGTAACCACTACGCTACCAGAGCTCCTTACACACACACTACACACACATATATACACACATGTCAGATACACATACCCACCCAGGTATTGTGTAGGCAATGTAGTATGTGTGTTCTGGGGTGACCTGCTTCACCATCTGAGCTGGGCCAGTTGCCTTCCCCTGTTTTCTCTGCAGAATCAGACCCTGCTTCTGATTCTGCACTCTGTAGTTCTGTGCTTGCCTAGAGAGAGTGAGCAGGTTCTCTGGCAGCTGGGAAGATGCACTTGTCCTAAGGTTTTGTCTAGCAGAGTCCTAGAACATAGCATTGTTGTTAAGTACCATTGAGTTGGTTCTAACTCATAGCGACCCTGTATAGCATTTCTGAGGAGTAACTGGTGCATTTGAACCACTGATCTTGTGGTTCAAATTGACCTTGCGGTCTAGTGCTTATCCTACAGTGCCACACCAGGACTCCTAGTAGGTATACAATAAAGCTTTGAATGTGCTGAAGACACATTCTGGAATACAGAATCTCAGTGTTGCTGATGCTGGAAAGATAATACATTTAGATTTCTGCAAGGATGAGCTCGCATTCTGCCGCAGGTTTTTCATCACTCAACTAACTTTTATTGAGTTCCAACAAGAAGTTCTGGTAGCATAGTGGTTATGAGTCGGCCTGCTAATCTCACAGTCAGCAGTTCAAAACTACCAGTAGTTCGGTTGGAGAAGGATGA
This sequence comes from Chrysochloris asiatica, assembly GCF_000296735.1. Classification (NCBI taxonomy): domain Eukaryota; kingdom Metazoa; phylum Chordata; class Mammalia; order Afrosoricida; family Chrysochloridae; genus Chrysochloris; species Chrysochloris asiatica. Next base: position 9,376,733 of record NW_006408642.1, read on the forward strand.
GGCTTTCTGCTCCTGTAAAGATTTACAGCCTTGGAAACCCTATGTAGGGTCACTATGAGTCAGAAGTGACTCCACGGCACTTAACCACCACCATGTGCCTGGCACTAGGGAGAAATGGATGAATAAGACAGGACGGCATGGACGGCATGGTAAATATGCCAATGAAACGATAGATGATAGAATGAATGTAAAACTGATGTTCTCCCATGTAGACTATCAGACAATTCACAATAAAACATTTATTTAATAATAAAGAAAACAGAGATAGGGATAAGATTCTTATGATTCAAAAGTGAGTAATTATTATCATGACTGTGACTGTCACAATTATAAAGGTAGAAGTTTTGTAAAAAAAAAAAAAATGGGAGAGTAGTTAATCTTACAGTCCAGAAACAGAGAACCCTAGGACCATCAGGGGAGAAGAGCACAGGCAGAGTATGGGACCTTATCCAGAGAACCAGCGACACCAGATATATGGAGGCAGAGATGGGGTCATGGAGAGGGGGAACGGCTGAGGACTCTAGGCTTCACTGATTATCATTGGAAGCAGATTGTCTGGTTATTTTCCAGCAGAGCAGCAGATGGTGGGTTTGAACTGACAAGCCTTTGGTTAGCAGCCAAGTGCTTAATCATGTGTGCCACCTAAGCTCCTTATTGCAAGCCTTAGACACTAGCTATGTGGACAGGGCTTGGGGGCAGGGAAGAGGGAGGGAGCAATAGCTCCTGGTTTGGGATTGGGCTGCTGGACTTTCTTTAAAAGGATAACATTCTTCTAGAGTCAAGAACAGATGAGAATTCCCTGAATCAAGAAAAAAGAAGGTGTTTCCAACAGAGGGAACCTCCAGGAAATATAAAAATGCATAGCATTTTCTGGAAGTTGTAAAGTCTGGCTTCTCCTGAAGAACAGATGAGCAAGGGTCAAATTCCACAGGACCTTACAAGCCAGGCAAAGGAGTTTGGACTTTATCTTGTGGAGAACAGGGAGCTGCTTTTAAGCAGCAATGGAATCACCAGGGTGAGCAAATTATTGAAAGCTGCATAATCTTGGTAACTGGTGAGCAGAGAACTGGAGTCCCGGCCCAGGCGATGGCTCTCACCCATGCAGCTGAGTCAGAGAACTCCTCTTGTTCTCCACCTCTTCCAGAAATCAGATGGCATAGCAGTTGGTGTTTAGTGCCGCTGAGTTAGTTCCTACTCATAATAACCCTGTATAGGGTTTCCAAGGAGCTGCTGGTGAGTTTCAACCACTGATCTTGTGGTCCAATACTTTATCCCACAGCACTACACGTAGCCTTCGAGTCTGCTGGGAATTGTGGCCTGCCAGGACAGTCCAGTCCACAGGAAGGTTCCTTCTATCCCGGCAGGGGGCCCCCACAGCACACTCAGGATGGGGCTTAGCTCAGCTGAACACTGCTATTCTTGGGCACTGGACCCTGCTGAGAACCGAACTGGCCGGAGCCCCCGCCCTGTCATTCAAAGGTGCGGCCCAGCTGCAGCCCGCCCGCGGTGTGCCGGAACTGGCTCCTACAAGCTTATGAGAGTCCACGAGAATTTGTGAGTCAGCTGTAAAACACAGACATCAAAAATTCAATTATATAAACTTGCTGCTAGGTGCCATGGAGTCGATTCCGACTCATAGCAACTCTATGTACAGCAGAATGAAACACTGCCCTCTTGTATTAACTTACAATTAAATAAATGATTAAAATCAGAGGTAGTAATTACTCAATACATCACTTTATTTAATACACTTTACTGGTGCCATGCTGGAGTATAAGCACTGGACCACAAGGTCAGTTTGAGCTAAAAGGTCAGTGGTTCAAACTCATCAGTCACTCTTTGGAAACCCTATGAGTTGGAATCACTCTGAGTTGGAATCGACTCCATGGCACTTCACGACAACTATTAACTGTGTCCTTGAGGTGAGTTGTGCCTATTGGATCTTTTTGGTGGAAATACTATATAACAGCGTGCTACTGAGTGTCTCTCCTCCCCTCTGAGTTCGGTTACATCACATTGATCGCTTCGGATTGGCCCTGGTAAGAGTATTTACAACATTACCCGGGACAGTTGAGTTGATCCCACCTCATAGTGACCCCCATGGATGCTGGAGCTGACGGCTGCTTTGTGGGGTTTTCTATAGCTTATTTCACAGAAGTAGATTGCCACGCCTGTCATAAGAGGAGCTTCTGGGTGGACTCAAACTTTCAGCCCTTTGATTAGCAGTTGAGTGCCCTGAACAATTTGGACAACGACTCTCTAGGACAGAGGGTTTCCAAGGCTGTCATGGTTACGGATGGTACAGTACAGAGCAGCGCTTATTCTGTTGTACACAGGGTCCCTATGAATCAGAACTAACTCGACAGCACTTAACAACAACAATGTTTATGAAAGCAGACTGCCATCTTTCTCCCTTGGAGCAGTGGGGGGTCCAACCACTGACCTTTCAGTTCACAGCAGAGCAGGGCTCCTGGTGTATTTGCATCATGTTGTTGTTTTTGTTAAGTGCCAGGGAGTCCATTTTGGCTAACAGCGACCTTGTATAGGGTTTCCGAGGAGCAGTTGGTGAATTTGAACCACTGACCTTGTGGTTAGTAGTCAAGTGCTTATTCTACAGTATCACACTAGAACTACTGCATCATAGAAATCAGCAAATGCTACAGATGAGCTCTTTTTCTTCAGAGGGCCAGTAGTTCAATGTTTGTCAGCCCACCCCCAGGCTCCCCACTTACTTGGCCCGCTCCCTGTAGATACTCACCCACCTTTCCCAGGCCTGTCCTCTCTGGAATCTCCCAGCAGCCCCAGCAGTTGGTCTTGTCAGACAAGAACCACTGAGTGCGTTTCAGAAAGGCCTGGCGATCTCAGTCTGACTGCCCATTTGCATGTTCTTCATACTGTTCTGGCCTTACGTGGGTGATTCTTGGTTTGGCCTGAAGCCCCCACCCAGTTTGTCTCAGCATGAATGGTGGACAGTTGAGGAGAGTCCTTTGCCTGTGTCAAACTACCAAACTCCAAATGACAGGCAACTGTGCTAAGTATCCCCCAGAGATGCCCAGCTCCTTAAAGTCTCTGCATAGCCAGGTTCCCCCTAGGAAAACTCACTTGTGCGAACAGGACCATGCCAGCAGATAGCTGGAGGCAGCAGCAAGTCTTCTACGGAATGCCTTAGCAGCATGGAAACAGCTGGTATGGTGTTCTGTTTATGTCTGGATATGGGCCCTCTGTCACTCTTATAGATTGCAAATGTCTGTTTACAGTCTGTATATTTTTGTTTTTCTTAAATAAACTTTAAAAAATCAGTAGAGTCTTCTGATGAGCAAAAGTTCTTCATTTTAGCAAAAGGCTGCCCCATCCTTGACTCAGTGAGACGTCCTTTGCCACACATCTAAGTTCTCAGGACTTAGGACTTGAAAAGGGAGAGATTTCTTAAGCAGGACATTAAAAATACTGAAGGAGAACACTAAAGAAAAAGACTGGTAAATTGAACTTTGCTAAAATTAGTCATTTCTGTTCATCAGAAGACACTGCTGATGGTTAAAGAAAAAACACAGAGAGATTAAGTGTAGACATGTGCAATATATAAAAATGACAAAGGGCCCATATCCAGAATATGTAAAGAACTATGTATCAGGACTTTGCATATCCTGACAGTGTTGGTTCAATGACCACATTTTCCCTTCCATGTGGGGGGAGACCCAGGTTCCATTTCCAGACGTGTGCTTCATATACAACCACTCCATGTCTGTCTGGGGAGGCTTGCATGGCTGAACAGGTTTCAGGAAAGCTTCCAGAATAAGACAGACTAGAAGGAAAGGTCTGACAATCTACTTCTGAAAATCAGCCAGTGGGAGCCCCCGTGCATCACTGTGGTCCAATGTGAAACCGCTCATGGTGAGGGCACAGGACTGGGCAGTATTCTGTTTCATTGTGCATGGGGTTCCCAGGAATTGGAGGCCGATTTGAAAGCAGCAAGCAATATAACAGCAGAAAATGGAAAGCCCAACTAAAAACAAAGGACTGGAACCAGCACTTCTGAAAGAGGATATCCAGATGGCCCAATTAGCACTCAAATAATCCCTGGCTTATTACTCACCAAGGAAATTAAACTTAGAAGGCACAGTAAACTATCACTACACGCCTACAAGGCTGGGCAAAATTGAACAGAATGACAAGTGTCGATGAGGATATGGAGCAACCGAAACTCTGACAGGAGCGTAAACCTGTACTACCGCTCTGGAAAACAGTTTGGCAATGTCTACTCTTCCTATGCTGATAGAAACCGAGATGATAATTTTCCTTTGGAAAGAAGGTTAGAAGGATGGAAATACATCTGGAACCTGAAGTTTAAAGATTAGATGGTCTCTTTAAACTTCTGACACCACTCCAGGAGGTCAGCTTTCAACCAAACCTGAGATTAGATTATAAAGCCAGCAATAGCACACATGAGTAAAGCATCCCTTAAACAATTATCTATGGAGGCCAAAAGGTCAGCATTAACTCGAAAGCAAAGATAAAAAAGGAAGGAAGAGGCAGAGAAGCTAGATCAATGGAAGCAGAACAAACAGGAAGAAAATACTGAAAACACTGACATGGCATGAAAGTTGGAAACAAGTTAACTGGGAACCTAACTCCCCATGTAAACTTGCACATACACACACAAAAAAGTAGCAAACACAAAGTCTTTCCCCTTCAAAACAAGAAATTAAAAGTTTTCTATGTACCAAATATCCATTGTTCTCTCCTTCTTCATTGTGAGCTTTCTTTGTTCTTCTGCTTTGTGTTTTGAAGATAGAAACATACTACAGGGACAGGTAGCATGCTTGTGTGAGACTACACCTCCCGCCCATCACCTGTCAGTTTGTCTTGTGATGCTGGGATACCAGCATGGTGGACAGGCTTCAGTGGAGTTTCCAGACTAAGTCAAAAAGGTTGGAGAACTGCTTCTAAAATTAGCCCATGAAAACCCAATGGATCATAATAGGGTTTTGTCCAATGTGTCATGCTGGAAAATGAGCCCCTTGCACAATAGCTGCACTAATCAAGCATACCAATGCACAGGAACGGGCAGTGTTTCCTTTTGTTTTATGTAAGGTCACATGAGTCAGAGCCAACTCCACAGCCACTGACAGTACCACTTCCGTCGCCATACCAACCTTTCCCTTCTGCCAACAGCTTCAAGTAGAATCTCCACTGGCAACCCTGATTTTCATTTCTTTTCAATTTTTATATAATTAAATATGCACTTTCTTAACTTATACTATTTGACAGGCACTGTTCAAAGTGTATTGTTAATAACTCATTCAGCTCGTTGGGGACTTCTTTACTGAGTACTATGTGTGGAGTCCTGGTATGGTGCTGGAGGATAAGCAATCGACTGCATGGTTGGTTTGGACCAAAAGATCAGCGGTTCAAGCTCACCAGCTGCTCCTCAGAAACTCTATACAGGGTCGCTATGTGTCAGAACTGACTCAACGGCACTAGACAACATCAACAACATGGTGTGAGATATGAAGTCCTGGTGTGGTGTTGAAGAATAAGCACTAGACTGAAAGGTCGGTTTGAACTACAAGGCTGGCAGTTCAAACTCACCAGCACTTACTCGGAAAATCTATACAGGGTTGCTATGAGTCAGAACCAACGCGATGGCACTTAACACCAACAATGTGTCAGATGATCACTGGTTGTCTGTAGTTAAGCACTGGACTGCTAACTACAAGGTGGGCAGTTCAAAACCACCAACCACTCCAAGAGAGAAAGAAAGATAAGGCTTTGTGCTCAGGTAAAGATTTACAGCCTGAGAACCCCTATACAGGCTGGCTAGGAGTCAAACTGACTCCGTGGTAGCAGTGGGTTTATGTTGCAGACACTATGTTATGTTGGCAGTCCGCACATGTGCTGTTTGAGGTAAGCATATTCACACTACAGATGAGGAAACTGAGCCTCAGAAGGGTTAAGTGACTGTTCCAAAGTCATATAGCTAAATCAGTGGAAGAACGGGGATTTAAGGCCAGTCAAATACTAGTCTTTGACAATTCGAGACTACCCTCAACCATTTTGCGGAAGATCTGATAGGAATTGGAGCGTTAGTCTCCCACATACCGCTAGTTCAAACCGATTCCTGGCCCACCCGCCGTGTAGCCAGACTTCCGGCCCTGCACACACCAGCACCCCACGCCTGACTGCTGAATGTTGCTATTGTTGTTAGGTGTTATAGACCCTGTATAGGGTTTCCGAGGCTTCAAATCTTTGCAGAAGCAGAAAGCCTATTGAATGGAAGGAGGAAAACAAAGTGGTTAGGACTCCTCAGAGGGCTCCTCAGTGTGGTTCCTCTCAGCCCAGGGCCCTGGGCAAACATCATGCTTCCTCCTCCAGGAAGACCTCACTGTCGCCTCCAGCCCGACCCGACCCACCGTCCATCTTTTGCTTTGTCTTGTTCTCGAAGCTGGTGGTGAAATTGGCTTTTTTTTTTCTTTTTTTTTAGGTCAAATAGGGTAGAAAATAGGAGATCTCATCCAGTCCAATTTAAGCATTTACTGTCTATCTCCCTTTACTAAAATATCAACCGGGAGAGTAGAGATGTTTGTGTTGTTCACACCTACTGTCCAGTACACGGTAGGTACTCAATAAATGAAGGCTAAATGGAGGGAACGTGGGCTCCATACCAGTACAGTAAAGAGAGGGAAGGAGGCCACTCCTAGGTGTTCCGCCACCACACAAAGGCCCCGACGTCGAGCAGGAGAGGGACCCGCGCGCCGCCCCGAATCCTGCGATCCCGGGCGCCTTCCAGGCCGCGGTGGCCAGGCGGGGTGGGGCTGACCGTCATCTATTTACCAGCCTCGCCCCTCCGACGGGCGCGCCGTTAATAAGATTAGCAATTAAAAAGCGGCGAGCGGCTGCCGAGGCGGCGGAGGCGCTGGGCCACCCCCAGGCCGAGCCGGGGCGGGACAGCGCGCCTGGCAAGCGCGCACTGACAGTGCCCGGCGCCGGAGCGCAAGTCGAGCGAGCCAAGCGCCCCGAGCTCCAGGGCCATGGAGAAAACGCGGCCGCTCTGGGCCAACCCACTACAGTTCGTGTTCGCCTGCATCTCATATGCCGTGGGCCTGGGCAACGTGTGGCGCTTCCCCTACCTGTGCCAGATGTACGGCGGAGGTGAGTGCGGGCGCCTCGGAACTGTGGGCGCAGGCACCAGCCGTGGGTGGCTGGGCATTTTCCCTGCGCGGTGTCAGTCAGTCCTGAAGCATCTGGAGGTGCGCACTGGATTGGGTCCCATTTTACAGAGGAGCAAACTGAGGCTCGGAGAGCGTAAGTGATTTGCCCACAGTTACAGAACCAGATCTCACACCCAGGACATCTCATTTCAGAGCGGGGACTCTTATCCAGAGTCCTTGCCTGGAACCTTCGGCCGCTCCCCAAATCCATCCCATTCCCCAAGCCCCCCTTACCCACACACTTGTTGGCCAAGCTACCACTCTGTGAGGGTCCACAGGCACAGGGGACATTGCGGCCACCTCGGAGGGAAGACAAGTGGAGATAGTTTGGCTTCTAGTGAATAAATCTTATGCTTAGGTGTTTTTTATTTAAAAAATGTGTAGTAAGTTGTCTTGTTTAACAGAAATTTATGATACAGCTTTCAGATCTGAATCTTTAACCCTCTGGCAGTAGGGTTTGAAACGCAGGTTAAAGGATCACGAACCATTACTTTAAACAGATTATATGAAGAGTTTGGTTTGGGTTTGGAAACCACATAAGTCAGGAAAGTTAAATCACTGTGAGTGTGTGTTTTACAAATCAGCACACACTCCCTTGCTGTTACAACTGCCGAGAACACCTCCATGGCATGCCAAAAGCCCAGTGAAGACCAAGTACCCTTTTGGAAAGCACTGAGGCATTAAGAGGGGACTTCAAAAGGTCCGGGAGAAATGGAATGGAAAAGTATTGGAATTTTTCCACAAACTTTTTTGAAGTCCCCTCATAGGGATTCAAGTCTCAGCATTGGAAAGGGAGTGTGGGGGAATCTACTTTGTTCATTGCTCATTGTTACACTTCTACCTAAAAGAAACATTAGAGATTCAGACAGAAGATAGGATAGTTGTTGTCTTTTAATATGAGCAGAATACTGGAAGCAGCCTAGCCCTCAATTATAGGGATTGGTTCAATAAATAATAGTACATTCACATCCACATGGTGCTCTTTGCAGCCATTAAAATGGTGTTTCCATAAAATGATATATGAGTATTTTCTCATATTATTATATATTAAGTGGAGTGACGAGACGGTGGAGTCAAAGCTGTATAAAATGGATATCTGAATTATGTTTTAAAATAAGCAGAGAAAACAAGAATAGAAGAAAATACACCAACTTGTTTACATAGTTGTCTCTAGGTGCTTTTCGTCTGCAATCTCATATTCTCTGTGTGTGTAAATATGTGCGCATGTCCTCTCTACTCAGCATGAACGGCTTTTTCATCCTAAGGGACCTTATAAGATGGATTTATAAAATTGAACCCACTTAAAAATACAAAGACTAAAAATACTTCTTCCTTCTCCCTTCACCCCCACAATAGCTCAAAAACAACTTGACAAAGGTTAATCCACAAAGTTGTTTTTTTCAAATAGTAAATTTTTAATTCTCTGTTTCCTTTTTCTAATTTGAAGTGTATAAATACACTGTACTTATGTGATAGGCACATTCTACCGTATGTGCTAACAGCTTCTTAACTGATTTGGAAAGAATTCTTTGAGATTTTTCATTTCATTCTGTTTTCAGCACACCTAACCATGGTGTCCTGGGTACACATTTCCCAAACATAGGGCCAGCTGAACCTCTCATCACATGATCATTTAAGTCCTTGTTTATAACAACACCATTACCTGCATAGTCTGCAGGTGGGCATGGGTGGGGCTGAGTAGCTCTGAAGTAGAATATGTATCAAGTTGTTACTAGGGAGACCTTAAAACCTTCCAATCCCAGAAAAAGAAGCAGGAAGGAATCTTGTATGTGACACACAGTTTATTTAGGCTGGCTGGCTGCATGGATGGAGAAAGAGAAGAAAGGATGGATGGATGGATGGATGAGGGGTAAAGGATTGATTGGTGGTAAATGGACAAAAAGTACGGATGATGGTGCGGGTGGGGCGGGGGTGTGTGAATAAGTGTCTGCACAATAAAGACCAAACAGCTTATCCTGGCCTAGAGGCCCTTGACCAACTATTGACCTGACCTGTGTTTCCACTTCATTTCCTTCCACTCATCTTCCGTTTTCTCCCTCTTCATCTGTTCTGAACAACTGTCTGTGAACACCTACTTATTCCTCTACCTCACAACTTTGCACAAGACAGTTACTGGCTTGGAGAACTCCCATCCACTCCTCCAAGGCCAGACCCAATGTCACCTTCTACTGCTGCTCTCCCTGCCTCTCCCTGCTTCTTCTCAGACCAAATGAGCGCTTGGAAGACCTGCACCCAACTCTGGAGTCCCTCTGCCTCCCCACAATTTTCATAATAGACCAATCTCGGTGAAGCAGCAGGGTCAGAGGACGCACCCAATAAATAGTTATTGAATGAACGAGGCAGGTCTATTATGAAAATCTGCAGTGAATTAAGTGGGGATTCCAATGATTTTCCCATGCTTTTTCCTATACAGTGGGGTCACCTATTAATAAGTGATAGATGTTGTTCCAAATCCAGGCAGTTTACAAACACATTCTTTGCTTGAAGGTAAAAGGGTAAAGCAACCACACTATGTATGGCTCGAGAAGGGTGTATAACTTCTTTCTAAACAGGACTGTGGTGGCCCATCAGCCCCTAGCAAACAAAGAATTTGTTCATAAACCATGGAGGCCCCGATGTGCCAAAATAATTCCCAGAATAAAACGGATTAGGAGCCTGTGCTTCTTTCCAGGGCCTCTGTCCCTGACTGGGGAGGTTTGTTACCTTCCTGGTCTCCCAGCCAGGCCTAGCACAAGGAATGTTAATTCAGAAGATTACATGCCAGGTATTAAACATCTCTATGGTACACTGGCCCGCTGCTCTGTGAAGAGAGACAAGGCAGGTGAAGGAACTTCAAAACATCTTTTTTGGACAAAGTCATTTGGCTTTGGGCAGCCATGTCAGAGACTTGTTCAGAAAGAAATGGGGGTGCAAATGTGCTAAAATCCTAATGCATATAATAAATACACCAAAGCTTTATTTTCAGATGTTGTTGTTAAGTGTCACCCAGTCAGTTTCCGCTCATAGCAACCCTGTGTAGGGTTTCCAAGGAGTAGTTCATCCTAAGGACTTGCAGATCAGTGTGCTTGATCTCACAGCACCACACCAGGACTCTAATATATTTTCATATAAACATGTTCAAATAGTGGAATAAAGTGGAGAAATGAGAACAGTTGTGGGGCTGGTAGAAATGTGGATATTTTTACTCTTAAATGTTCTCTAGTTCTGGTGTGGTGTTGTCGGATAAGATCTGCACTTCTAACCACAAGATCAGCAGTTCAAACCCAGCAGTCACTTCTCGGAAACCCTATGAAGAGTTGCTATGAGTCAGAACTAACTCAACAGCACATACCAACAATAACAACATTAGATATTTGGCAGGGAAAAAGTGAGGTTTTCTGCTCCCACAGCTTTGGAAACCCTATATAGGGTTGCTATGAGTCAGAAGCAACTCAACGGCACTTAACAACAAACAAATACGATATTTGAAAGTTAAAGAGAAATCTGGGGCTCTTTGGGCCCCTCTTACTTTGCTAACCCAATTTGCTTAGAGCATTGCTGAGCCCCACCTCCAGAGACTCGTTCAGAAGGCTGTACAAGGGCAAGGTTCCACATGTCTAACTAACTCCCGCGTGCTGCTGCTGCTGATGACCATGGACCATACTTTGAGAGCTGCTACTTAGATGAAGGGTCAGGGGAGCACTTCTGCCTTTCAGGCCAACCAGCTGCTAAGTAGGAGTAAAGGGGTGGCATGCTGGCAAATGTTTAACAACTGACTTTGGAGAAGGACCTAATTTGTAGCATCTGCCAATTACTGTGGTGTAAATACTCCCATCATGGCTGATTTCAGACTACCAACGTAATGTCACTGAATGAGGACTTGGAGAAAGATGACCAACATAATGTCACTGAATGAGGGCTCTGAGAAAGAAAGACCACTCATGAGTTGGTCGAGTCAATCCCCGCCCACCCCTGGACCCAGGTACTGTGTGACAACAGCTCTGCAGTTGGTCTCAGGTGTGGCTCACTCCCCAGAGGAATGTTCTATGCAGTCAGGATGGAGAACCACTATCTTGCATCCTTTGGAAACCAGAAGGAACATAGAAGAATGAAACAATAAGGAATATAAACCTTGTAGGCACTTGATTTAGGTAATTTATTAAATGTTCCTTGAGTATCTGCTACAAGCCAGGACTGTGCTGAGGGCTGTACAAAGATAGGGATTAGCCTTCATGGGGAGGGGTCAAATATGAAAGCCTCCCAGAGGGTTTCACAGAGGGTTGTTCACAGGGCTTTTTGCAATTCCTCAAGAAGGACTCCTTGCCCAAGAGAGGTCAGGAGGGCCTCCTGCAGTGACAGCATTTAATCTAGGTCTTCAAAGATGAGTCATGACCCATCAGGTGGTTTTAGGAACAAAAGCATTCCAGGGAGAGGAGGGTGTGTGTGCAGAAGGCACAGAGGGTGTGCACTTTGGTGGGGGCAGCGGCTAGGAGGTCAGAGTTTGTTGTGGCTGTCATGCATGGGGTGGACTGGTCATCAAGGGCAAGGGAACCTGAAGGTCAGCAGTTCAAACTCACGAGCAGCTCCTCAGAAACCCTACCCAGGGTCGCTATGAGGCAGAACAAACTCAACAGCACTTAACAACAACAATATAACCTAAAGGATCATTATCTGTTAGTGGAAGATTTTGATCCATTTATATTTATTATTGCATTATGTGTCTTGTTTTTTGGGAATCATGTTTTGAACTCCCTTGCTATCTCCTTTTTTGTTTTGTTGGTATTTTATTTGATTCTTTACAACATGGTGTGTATTTTCTTTGCTTTTTATTCTCCATTAATTTAGGAGGTGTAATTCCTAGTTTTATTCTACTTGTAGTTAATTTAATTTTTAATAAAAATTTAACTTGTTTTCTTTAATTATCAGTTCCAAGAGTCAAATGCTATCTGTTACCTATAAAAAAATTTTTAATTAACAAACTTTTGCTTCTTACCCCTTTCCTTATCCCCATTCTGCTTTTTAATTTTTGTTGACATAATGTGGGATTTCAGACAATAGTGATGATTATTTTATTATTAATACTATACTTCTTCTCATTCAGGAATTGCATTTTTCATCTGTGCTATTTTGTAACGATATTAACAAGATTTTTTTAGATTTAATTCTGTTCAATTAGTTTACCACTAGTTCCTTTGTAACCCAATTCTGTATTTGAGTTCTTTCTTTTGATCCAATATTAGGTAGACAAGAGTTCATATGCAAATAAAATTTTTAGGAATAGTAAATAAATCGTTCACTTTCAAAGCATGCCTGAGAAAATCTTCCCTACACGAAGGAGCCAAAATCTTCTTTACTCAAAATTCTATACATACTTCCTCATTGTTTTTAGGTTTTTAGTTCTGTATGGAAAACTCTGAAGGTAAATTTATTTTTTATTACTTCTAGGTGTCTTAGATACCTAAAATATTATATGGGCATATAAAATATTCTATGTTTTGTGAATTTTTAAATAGTGACCCTGGTAGACTGTTGCAAAATAAGTATTGGACTGTTAATCACAAGGCTGGCAGTTCAAACCCACTAGCTGTTCCTGGAAATCCTATACAGGGTCACTGTAAGTTAGAACTGACTCTTTTTTGGACAAAGTCCAAATGTGCCAAAATAATTCTGTGGCACACAACAGAAACAATATGTCTAGATAGAGTCAGAGAAAACTAGGCTGACCCGCAACATGATGGATTGATACAGTGGCTGCAACAATGGATTCAAGCATAACAATTGTGAGGAGGTGGCAGAACTAGGTAGTGTTTCATTCTATTATACATAGGGCCGCGATGAGTTGGAACCAAATCAATGGCACCTAAGAGAAACAATAACAGCATGTCTAGGTATTAGCTGTGTTTTCAGCAGTTTTACCTTGGACTTGTGGCGCTGTGGACTGATGTGTCAGACTGCAAAGTCATTTGAACTGTAAGGTCGGTGGTTCAAGCTCACCAGCTGCTCCTTGGAAACCCTATACAGGGTCACTATGGGTCGGAATTGACTTGACGGCACTTAACAGCAACAACAATGGCCCATTCAGTGTATATATCCAGGAAAATGAATGTCTTGTAGAAACCTATTACTGAACATGTCCCGGCTGCTGGGCCTGTAGTGTTCTTTCCTTTTGTACTTCTCAGAGACAGAAAGCATTCCTAGACCCATCTCTGTTCTTTTCATTTCTGTCTCTTTATCCCTGTATTTTGGACTGTAAGGTAATTTCTTAAGGTTGTAGCTTTGATGTTACTTATTGCTTCCGTAAGCTTTCAATCCAACCATCATATTTTTTCAACTCCATAGGATCTTTTCTTAAATTGTTTCTCTTCATCATTTCCTGAAGCTGAAGCTGAAGCCGAAGCTATTCCATGAACATAGTATCCTCTTGATCCTTAGAGACCAGGTACCTGAAACATTCTTCTGTTTCTCATAGCAAATCTATTTCATAGGTGGGAATTTGCTCTGATGCTTTAAAGTGCTCCTCTTATTTTAATCTACAGTATATTACCATAGGTCCAAATATTTCCTTCTGATTGCTCATCCTTTGTAAGGGAAGTACAGGCTGATAAAGATTTGCCCAATGGACATCTTGTCCAATGTACGTAAAGATATATAGTCACAGTTTAGTTTTATATTTAAAAAATTTATAACAACATGATTAACTTTTTCAGACTGCTCAGTCATCAGTCCTTGGAACCATTGCTATAGAGCCCCCACTGTGTGCCAGGTCTGGTATTAGGAGCTAGAGATTCAACTGTGGGTCAGGTAGATCCAACCTTTGTCCTCAAGAAGCCAACTGTTTAAGTGGGGGCAGGCAGAGAGAAGCCAGTAGACAATGTGTGACAGGGGTTGGCACCAGAGACAGGGATCCCAACTTACTTTTGGGCGATGTAGGAGGGTGATGTGTGTGGAGGCTACATTAAAAAACAGAAGGATCCCTTCCTTCCTTTCTTCCCTCCTTGCATCCCTCCACTACTGTCCTCTGTGTTCCTGCTCTCTGCCTAGCATCACTGTGAGCAGAGCAAGAAACAGAGCTTACATGCGAGTGGGAAGGCAAACATAGTAGGAAGCGCCTTCAGTTGTAGCAGGTTTCACATAGATACCTGCTCCGAAGGCAAGACAAGTGGCATAAAAAGTCCGTGTGCATCTGACCTGCTGTTCTAGCGAGAGACCATAGGGAAGGGCTGTTTGGGTGGAGAAATGAATGTTCTAGCTAGGGCACACACTGCAAGGTGGCCACGTTTGGGTGGAGAACTGAATGAAGGGAGAGTGCGTTCCATACGGAAGAACAGCAAAGCAGCCATCTGTTCTATCAGGACAGGTGGTGAGATGCAGTGGATGGGGAGGCTAACAGCTTAGAGAGGAAGGCAAGAGCATTCTGCCAGCAAGCCCCAAGGCCCAGCAACCCAGGAGAATGTGGAGTTTATTTTAGGTGTAAAGAGAAGCCCAAAGAGGGTTTTGACCCAGCGGGAAGGGGGAGAGTCAAAAGAGGATCTGAGAAAGAAGAATCGCTAAGTCAGGTGGCAGCAAGAAAGCCACATTGAGGGGGGTGCCATGGAGATGTGATGCATGCAGGGGCTGAGGGGTGTAGGTTCACAGACTGAGAGCTGGATTCGCCTTCTGAACAATTCTGGCTGCAGACACCTCATCTGTCCAGGATAACACAGACTTTCACAGACAGGAAGAGTTACACAGACCTGGATAGGTCAAGTATAGGTCAAGTTCATCAAGTGCACCCTGATCAATTTCTGGAGTCACTGGCAGTGTAAATGGTGAGTGCACCCAAAGTTTGGAGGTTCAACTCCACTCAAGGCTAGTGAACTGCTTCGGAAAAATCAATATTAAAAACCCTATGGAGCAGAGTTCTACTCTGACACATGTGGGATCATCAGGAGTTACCTGGGACTTGGTGACAATGGTTTTTGTCTCTGAGCTATTTCTGCTTGACCAAGTTTACCCTGAAGCTTCAGGACTTAAAGGAATGATGGGATTGAAAATAATCATCATTTGGCAACGACAATAGTGACCATTGTTTCAGACAAGCATCGTGACTGCGTAGTAAAACAGTGGGCAAAAGTCAGAGGAGAAATGGGAATGCTACCTACTCACAGAGTAGCTCCCTACAAGACCCTTAGTAACTTCTTAAGGAAAACTAGAAACTTTAAACTGAGAATCGTAGAAGACACAGCTTATAACCAAGTGATCAAAGTTGACATAGAAAAGAATGTCACAAATCACATCATGTGCTTCCTGAGAAGGACCCGAGGTTACTTTGGTGGTGTGCCTGCCAAAACGCAATATGAGGGACGTTCTGCAAAGGAACTGCCCTGTACTTTTCCACGGTGTAGAAGTCATGAAAGACTGAGGACAAGTCCCAGATGAAAGGAGATTAAACAGATGGGAGACTCAATGCAATGCGTGACTGTGAACTACATTTGAGTGAAGGGAAAGGGCATTAGTGGAACAGTTGGTCAAATCTGAAGACGGTCTGTAGATGAAAGAATTGTTCTGTGACAGTGTTAATTTCCTGGTTTTGATACTGCCCTGTAAGAGAGTTTCTGAGCAGTGTCAAAGGTTAACACACTCAGCTGCTGTTGAATGGTTAGTGATTCAAGTCCACCCAGAGGATCCTTGGAAGACTGGCCTGGTGATCAAATTCTGAAAAAAATGATCATCGTAAACTCTATGGAGCACAGTTCTGCTCTGAGACATGTGGGGTCTCCATGAGTCAGAATCGACTTGGCAGCAACTTGTCCCCCCTTAGTTTTTAGGAAATATACATTGAAGTATTGTGAGTTTGAAACAAATTTTAGTGGCTTAGAACTACAAAAGATGTATTGTTTCTCAGAATTCTGTGGATCAGCTGGGCCATTCTTTTGCTGGATTTACCTGGGCTCCCTCATGTGGCTGCATTGTCAGAGGGCTGCCTGGGTCAGGAGGTGAACCTTCTGAAGTAGCTGCCCTCCTAGGCCTGGCACCGGGGATCAGAGGTGGCCGGGGCACCTCCATTCTCTTCCTCGTGGCCTCTTATCCTCCGGTAGGTTAGATGGGCTTCCTTACAAGGTGATATCAGAGTGAAGATGAACTCTGCAAGCTGCTGAAGGCCTAGCCACTGGAACTCAATGACACCCTTTTTTTTTTTTTTAATTTATAATGTTTTATTAAGCAAAACAAAATGGGTTTATAGTTCTCAAAAGTGCTAATCTTGTGAAAGACAAAGATAGATTAAAGGAGACTAAAGAGAATTGTCATATAAATGCAATATGTGATTCTTTATTGTTGTTTTTTCTACCTTCCCCCGTACCTCTGAAACTAGGTTCCCTCTTGAAAACTTGTAAGCCTGTCACTTCATGCCTTTGTAGCCTACGCACCACCCCACCCCCTCCATTTTGGATAGCCAGTGTCTAAGTTGCCCATCCCTGTCAACTCTGTGTACCGGGGGTGGGGTGGGAATGATCCTCACTGTGAAGATTCATTCCCTCTTTTGAGCTACTACATCCATAAGTAGAGGTCAAGTTCATCAAATTGTAGTATATTACTCTTTTTTTTCCTTTTCTTTCATCCTCTAGTAGAATTCTGATCATCCAGCCATTGAAGCTAGGTCAGGTGGGTACTCCCTGCAAGTATGGGTATTCTTGTGCATCTCCCCTCACTTCATATTAGCTGGACGCTTCACTCTGAGCTCTAGTCCTCTGTGGCCATGTCCTTGTCCCTGGACCCAGGAGTCCGCAGGTCTCTAATGGTACTCTTTTTTTTTTTTGCCACATTCTGTTGGTCATAGCATAGATTTCAGGATGGGGAAATAGACTCCTCTGGGTCGGAGTTGCAGTAAAGAGTGCTGTAGTTGTTAGGTGCCGTAGAGTTGGCTTGGCTTATAAAGACCCCATGCACAACAGACAAAACACTGCCTGGTCCTGCGCCATCCTCACAATTGTTGCTATGTTTGAGTCTATTGTTGCAGTCACTGTATGCAATCCAGTTTGTTGGGGGACTTCTTTTTTACTGACCCTCCACTTTTTCCATTGACCGGTCCCTTCTAACAACATGTCCAAAGTCCATGAGATGAAGTCTCACCGTCCTTACTTCTAAGGTGCATAGTGACTGTGCTTCTTCCAACACAGATGTTTTTGTTCTTCTGGCAGGCCATGTACTTTCAATATTCTTTATCAACACTATAATTGAAATTCATCAATTCTTTTCTGGTCTTATTCATTGTCCAGCTTTCACATGCATATGTTGCTGTTAAGTGTTGTCAAGTCAGTTCCAACTCATAGCGACCCTGTATAGGTTTCTGAGGCTGTAAGTATTTGTGGGAACAGAAAACCTCATCTTTCTCCCACACAGCAGCTTATGTGCTTGTACCGCCATCCTTGTAGTCTGCAGTCCAGTGCTTAAAGTACAGAATCACCATACTCTCCCACATGCATATGAGACAATTAAAAATACCATGATTGGTGTAGGCACAGCATAGTCCTCAAAGTGACGACTTTGCTCTACAACACTTTTAAAAGGTCTCATGCAGCAGCTTTGCCCAATGAAGTGCATCATTTGAATTCCTGACTGCTGCTTCCAGGAGTACTGGCTGTGATTCCAAGAAATATTAAATATTTGACAACTTCAGTCTTTTCTTCACTTATCATGATGTTGTTTATTTGTCCCATTGTGAGAGTTTTGTTTATTCTTTTACATCAAGTTGTAATCCATACAGAACATTGTATTCTATGAACTTCATCAGCAAATACTTCAAATCCTTTCACTTTCAGCAAGTAAACTTGTATCGTCTGCATACTGCAGGTTGTTAATGAGTCGTCTGCCAATCTGATCACCATGTTCTTCTTCATATAGTCCAGAGTCTCAGATTATTTGCTCACCACACTAAATAAATATGGTAAAAGGATATAAAACCAACACCCACTTCTTTGGATTTAAACCATTCTGTTTCCCCTTGTTCTAGTCAGACGACTTCCTCGTGGTCTATGTAGAGGTTCCTCATGTGCACTATGAAGTTTTCTGGAATTCTCATTCTTCTCAATGTTGTCAGTAGTTTAGTATGATCCACACAGTTGGATGCCTTTGTGTAGTCAATAAAGCACAAATAAACATCTTTCTGCTATCCTCTGCTTTCAGTTTAGATACTTCTGACATCGACAATCATTCTCTTCTGAATCTGGCTTGAATTTCTGGCAGCTCCCTATAAATATACTGCTACAACCATTTTAAAAATTATCTTCAGCAAAATTTTACTTGTGTGTGATATCAATTAAGAATGGATGGCTACAATATGCCTATCAGAACACATGAAACAAGCACACCAGGGTCTCCTCACTGTTCCAGCCACAGAATGTTTACATTAAAAGGACACAGGGTACAATCCAGTTGGAAGTGGGTAGTTTAGTGGACTTGTTTTTTTAACTGATTGCAAAACATGTTTTTCTTTTACTGAGATGTGTGTGTTGTTATCCTTGTTAGGTGCCTTCCAGTCAGTTGTAACTCATAGCAACACCAGATACAACAGAAAGAAATACTGTCTGTCCTGCGCCATCCTCCCAATCATTGCTCAGTTTGAACCTATTGTTGCAGCCACTGTGTCAGTGCATCTCATTGAGGAGCTTCGTCTTTTCTGCTGACCCTCTGCTTTACCAAGCATATTGTCCTTCAGGAATTGGTTCGTGCTGATAACATGTCCAAAGTAGGAGACAAAGTCTAGCAGCCTCACCTGAAAGGACCATTCTGTATGTACTTCTTTCCAAGACGGATTTGTGTTTATATACAGTAAAACTCATCATTTTTTTTGATGTTCGGTTCTATGAGTTTTGACAAATGCATACCATTGTATCCCACTGCAACAATCAACATCTTCTTGCCCCTTGTACTCAACTCCTACCCACTCCCAATCCCCTGGTAATAATAATAGGACCACTTATGCCTATATGTCAGACTTTTCCAGAATGTCATACATGAAAGGGTTTCAAAAAGTTCATGCAAACATAGAATTAAAAGATAATGGGGGGGGGGAAGATAATGGAGGAATGCCTAACAGGGGTTCTAGAACTTGCCCAGTGAAGTAGGCTTTCTGTGGAGCCTTTGTAGTGTATAGGACCTTAGGTGGAATCCTGATCCCCATCCAGAATCTTCTGAGGTGGGACATTCCTACTTGAAAGAACATGCAGACCAGCCAGGAGCGACTAGAGGAACAGAAGGTACATCCTGAAAGAAAAGACCAGCAGGAAAAAAAAATAAAACAAAAACGGCAGTCTGTTATTGTTAAGAACAAGCAAGCTGTTTGCCAGGGAGTCATCAAGGCAAGCAATCAAGTCCCTTTAAGACAACCCCCACTCAAAGACTGAAACTCAAAGGGAACACATAAGCAGGTATATATGCTAGCTGGTGACCATGTTGGTCTACATGTGAGTGGAAGTGGGGGAAAGTCAGTAATGAAGATATGGGCTGAGTTTGACCACATTCCTTAGACACCTGTCGACCTGGAGATGAGAGAGAGAAGAGGAAGGGCTGGTTGGTCCGAAGTCTGGGGAGACTTGGGAACTCATGAGCCCATAGATACTGACCTAGCTAGCCATGGAGGGCTAGAGCTGAGAGTGAAGCGTCCAGCTGATAAGAAGTGAGGCGAGATGCACAAGAATGTCAAAACTTGCAGATAGTACACATTTGACCTAGCTTCTATGGCTTGATGACCAGAGCTTGACTAGAGGAAGATAAAGAAATTTGATAAAGGAAACATGTGTAACTTGCTACAGTTTGATGAACTTGACCTATACTTATGGATGTAGTAGCTCAAAATATCAACCAAGAGGGAAGGAGTCTTCACCTCAAGGATCAAGCCTGTCCCCTTGGTATACAAGGTTAATTTGTTGTTGTTGTTGTTGTTATGTGCTGTGGAGTCAATTCCGACTCATAGCAAACCTATACAGCGTGTCCGAGGCTGTAAATCTTTACGGGAGCAGAAAGCCTCATCTTTCTCCACAGAACAGCTGGTAGTTTAGAACTGCTGACCTTAAGGTTCACAGCCCAATTTGTAACCACTACGCTACTAGAGCTCCTTATACAAGGTTGATATGGACAGGCAAATTAGACATTCACTACCAACTCGATGGCACCTAACAACTTAAAATGGGGAGATGTGGACAGTAAAGGCACAAAGTGGCTGGCTTACAAGTTTTCTAGAGGGAGTTTAGGTTCAGAGTGTGCAGGGGAAGGTAGAATCCCCACTGAATAGTTTTCATCTTGTCTAGATGGGTCTGGTGAAAGGAGCTGGGTACAGGACTCTTTTGATTCAATATTGAGTAATTGTTATCATGACTAATTGTGATCATCATAACTATAAAGGTATTCCGTGGGAGAAAGATGAGGCTTTCTGCTCCCGTAAAGATTTACAGCCTAGGAAACCCTGTACAGGATCGCTATGAGTCGGAACCGACTCCATGGCACATAACAGCTTCAACAGCATAAAGGTAGACGTTTTATAACATAAAGGGAGGAGTAGTTAATCTTACATTCCAGGAACAAAGGATCCTAAGACCATCAAGGGAGAAGAGCATGAGCAGAACATGGGACCCTAACCAGAGAAGCAGTGACAACAGAAATATAAGCAGAGGTGATGACATGGAGAGATAGAGCAGCTGAGGACTCTAGACTGTGTGCTGGTGGACAGGAGGCTGGCTTGCAGAATGTGTCCTTTTTGGTTATTTAAATAATTATATATTCCTGAGTGTTTTTGTGTACATATATAAAAGACAACAACACAGGGAATAGAAGCAAACACTGTTCAATGATGATGCATGGAGGGGATTGTAATCATTGCAGTGAAACAAAACACAACAGGATGAGTCCAAAACTGATGTTCTCCCATGTAAACTATCACTCAATTCACAATAAAAGCTTTAAAACAGAAAAAAGATAATGGAATTTCACCAAGAACTTTTTAAAGCCCCCTTGCAGATGGAATCATGTGGTATATAACCTTTGTTTCTGGCATCTTACACTTAACGCCTTTGAGATTCATTCATGTTGTTGCAAGTATTTGTAGTTTGTTCTTTTTTATTGGCTAAGTAGTGTCATCATGCTTGGTAAAGTGGAGGGTCAGCCAATAAGAGGAAGATCTCCAACAAGATGGGTTGACACAGTATCAGCAACAATGGACTCAAATATAAAAACTATTGTTAATTATGGGACAGAACTAGGCAGTGTTTCATTCACTATGAGTCGGAACCCACTCAAGAGCATCTAACAACAAGTACTATTTCGCTGTATGGAGGTACCATACCGCTGGACCTCACAACTGGACTAGTAAATAACATCATGATAAACGGAGAAAATACTGAAGGTGTCAAAGACTTCATTTTGCTTGGATTCACAATCAACACTCATGGAAGCAGCAGTCAAGAAATTAAACAATGTATTGCATTAGGTAAATCTGCTGCACAAGACCTTTTTAAAGTGTTGAAGAACAGAGATGTCAGTTTGCGAACTAAGGTGTGCCTGACTCAAGGCATGGTATTTTCAGTAGCCTCATCTGCATGTGAAAGTTGGACAGTAAATAAGGAAAATTGTAGAAAGAATTGATGCATTTACGTTGTGGTATTAGAGAAGAATATTAAAAGTACCATGGACTGCCAGAGAAACAAACAAATCTATGTTGGGAGCAGTACACTCAGAATGCTCCTTAGAAGCCAGGTTGGCCAGACTTAGTTTCTTATACTTCAGATGTTATCAGAAAGAACTAGGCTCTGGAGAAGGACATCTTGCTTGGCAAAGTGGATGGTCAGCAAAATAGAGGAAGAAAGACCTCTAGTGAGTTGAATTGGCACAGTGGCAGCAACAGTGGGCTCAAGCAGAACAACAGGTGTGAGAGTGGCACAGGACTGATTAGTGTTTCGTTCTATTGTACATAAGGTCGCTGTGAGTTGGTATCAACTCGATGGTACCTAACAACACCACCACCCACTGAAAGATAATTGCGTTGTTTCCACTTTGGGGTAACTGAATTGTTGATGTTAAGTGTTGTCTTTAAGTGTTGTCAAGTCAGTCCCACCCCTTAACGACCCTGTATAGGGTTTCCAAGGAGCAGCTGATGAGCTTGGACTCCTGACCTTGCTAGTGAAATGGACAGCAGTCCAGCTCATTAACTCATAGCACCCCACCAGGACTCTAACTGTCAATAAAGCTGATATAAACATTCATGCCTAGGTTTCTGTGTGAATGTAAGTTTGCATTTCTCTAGAGTAAAATGCTTAAGAATATAATCGCTTGGTCATGTGATAAGTATCTACTTACCTTTATGTGAAACTTCCAAACTGTTTTCCTAAGTGAATGTTACCATTTTACATTCACACCAGCAATGCATGGGGTTCCCTCACATCCTAGCCAGCACTGGATAGTGTCAATATTTTTTAGCTTTACCATTCTAATAGTTGTGTAAGGAACTCTGATGGCGCAAACAGTTAAGCCCTCAGCTGTTAACCAAAAGGTTGGTGATTTTGAACTCGCCCAGCAACTCCACAGGAGAAAGAGGGGATGATTTGCTCCCATAAAGATGTTCTGTCACATAGGGTCACTGTGAGTCAGAATCAAGAAAATGACACTCAACAACGACAATACATGCATAGTGGTATCTCATCGTGGTTTGAATGTACATCTCCTAGGCTCTGGACTGTTAACCACAAGGTTGGGCAGTTCAAAGCCACCAGCTGCTCTGTGAAACAAGATGAGGCTGTCTGCTCCCGTAAAGATTTAGAAACACCCTCCAGGTTGCTGTGAATGGGATTTTGAATAGCTATTGATTTTGAACATCTGTCTTTTCTTGAGCTTATTTGTCATTCATATATCTCCTTTGGTGAACTATCTGTTCAAATCTTTTGCACATGTGTTGATATAGTCTTTGTTTTCATAGTATTGAGTTTTGAGAGTCTTTTATATTCTCTAGATGCAAAATCTTTGTCAAATATGTGTTTTACAAATATTTCCTTCCAGTCTTCCCCCGTCTTTTGGTCTCTTAATAATATCTTTCACAAAACAGAAGTTTTTAATGGCATTTACTTTATCAATATTTTCTATTATAATGGTGCTTTTGATGTTGAGTCAAAGAAATTTTTGCTTAATTCTAAGTCTTACCAGTTTTTTCTTAGCTTTTCTTTTAGGTGTTTTATAGTTTTAAATTATGCATTTGGATCTGTAATCCATTGAATTGTTTTTGCTTTTTTTTACTTATAAATGTGAAGTATATGTTGAGATTCACTTATTTGCATTTTTCCTAGCACCAGTTGTTGAAAAGTTGATTGCAGAACAAATGCCCTGGCAATGTGTGTTTGTTTGGATGGTTGCGGGGTGAGGTGGAGTATGGATGGACATTATTGATGGGCAGGGCTAAAGTTCCCCCATACTGCCACCTGGCATCAGGCCCTAGGGTTTCCACTGTGCCCTGGGCAGTGGGCCTTCAGACAGGCCCTGTCAAAGAAACAAGCCTACCAAGTACCTTGCCAATCCTTGTGTGGTTACTGTTTAATACCTTGGGTGAAAATGAGATTATTTTATAACCACCAAGGGTTTGACTATTGCTCAAGGCAGGTTGTGCCAGCACAACCTTTATTATCATATATTTCATGGGTGCGGAGCCCCTGCTGGCCTCTTGGACTCCTTTGATAAGGAGAGCAACCTGGTGAAGTGCTGAAACAAATCTCTGTAGTGTAGGACCTACAGGGAGCACAACCTAGCAGAGTCTTCAAAGCTGGATCCAAAAGTGAGAAAGCAGGTTCCTCCTCACAAATGAGGCTGGGAGGATGAAGACCACTTATCAAGGACCCACAAGAGACAAGTTGATCAAAGTGCATATGAGTTAGATAGCACCCAGCGAGCCGCCTTCTCGTCTCATGGAGATTTACCAGGGTTGCTGAGGCCTGGAGTGAGGGAATTGGCTTTCTCTCCTTGGTGTGGCCACAGGGACATGCTATTTGTCCAAGCAGTCCTATTTCTGGGATTTCTATCCCAAAGAAATGTGAGCCAGGTTTTGTCCCTTAGTTTTGTTTCTTATGGTAGAAAACTGGAAAAATTAAAGTGCCCAAGGCTTGATGAAATAAATTCTGAATTCATTCTCATAGTGGAATGCTATACAGCCATTTAAAGGGTGATACAAAGGTATATTTTGTGGTGTGGGGAGAGAATGTTTATAAGATACAGCTGGGGGAGAAAGATGGGTTATAGGGCAGCATGTACGCACAATGGAGGCACTTTAAAAATGCATCTCTATGTGACCATATGTGTTTCATTGTTGACGTTAACAGCCACAGAGGCAATTCCTTCTGTAATAATAATTCAGTTCGTTGAATCAACTCCAATTCCTGGCATCCCCGTGTGTGTCAGAGTACAACTGTACTCCACAGGCTTTTCATAGCTGACATTTCTGAAGGAGAGCGCCTGACTGTTCTGCAAAGGCCTCTCTGGATGGACTTGAACCTCCAACATTTTAGGTAGCAGCCAAGCACATCAATTGCCTGTTCCACTCAGGGACTCCCATTTTCTTCTGTAATCCCTGCAGCTGGAGATTCTGAGTTTTATTTTAATCAGAAGGACTGCCCTTTTCTAAGCGTAATGCCTGCTAAGGAGCTAACAGTTGGCAGGACCCACAGAAGAAGTAGTAAGTCAACTCTATTCTGGGGTATGTTGTGGGTTGTTGTTGTTGTGAAGTGTCGTCGAGTCTATTTCAACCCATAGCGACCCTGTATAGGGTTTCTGAGGAGTAGCTGGTGAGCTTGAACTGCCAACCTTGCTGTTCAAACAGCTTTGCAGTCTGGCGCGTTAACCCACAGTGCCATACCATGTTGTGGGTAGGTTGGGTGAAAAAACTGGGTTATAGGACAGCATGTATGCACAATGGAGGCACTGTAAAATAATATGATAGACTCCCCGCAACACACACAAGGGGCCTTCAAAGAGTTTATAGAAAAGTGGAATAAAAAAAAAATGGATTTTTTTCCCACAGAGTTTGAAGCCCCTTGTGTGTGTGTATATACACCACTGTCCATATGTCTGGCAGTGGTGAGCATTTCTGTAGCTCCATTCATACTCCTGACTCCCCGCCATTACATAACTCCTTTGGAACAAGTGGGTTCACAATTTTATTAGTCAAATATACCTTATTAAAATGGAAGTTGAGGCTGAAGGTCACTATATAAAACAAATACAAGTACCTATAAATGCAGTAGCTCAAAAGAGGGAACAAGTATTTACAGCAAGGATCATTCCCACACCTTCCATACACAGAGTAGACAGGGATGGGCAACTTGGACATTGGCTACCCAAATGTGGGGCTACAAAGGCAAGAAGTGACTGGCTTATAAGCTTTCGAGAGGGAACCGTGATCCAGAAGGCGTGGAGGAAGGTAGAATCTCCACTGAGTAGTATCCAATCTGTCTAGGCGGGGCTGATGAAATGAAATGAGGATAGGTCTCTTGTGATACAATAGTGAATAATTGTTATCAGGACTGATTGTGAGGGTTGTAAATGTACAGGCAGGTGTTTTGTAAGAAGGAGGGGAGTGATTAACTTTTCAGTGTAGGAGTGGAGGTCCCTGGGACCATCAAGGGTGAAGCAGTGATGCCTGAGATGGAGGCAGAGACGATGACGTGGAGAGATGGAGCAGCTGGGGACTTTAGACCCAGAGAGGGAGAGGGGTTGTGTGCTGACAACTGGGGGTCAGGCTTGCAGAGTATAGTCTTTGGTTGGTTGATGATGCAGGGAGGGGATTGTAACCATGGTAATGAAACGACATACGATAGGATGAATGTAAAACTAATGCTCTCCCATATAAACTATCACATAATTCACAATAAAACATTAAAAAAAAAAGGCTATTTAAGAAACAAACAAACAAAAACAAATACAAGTAGAGGTGATCTGTAACAGGAAGTAGGAACCTGGAGGCTTGTTTACTGGGCTCCCCACATGTGTACACCAGGCCCTAGACTCATCTCTGAAGACAGCAGATCAGGAGGTAAGTCAGTGGCCCTGGACAATTAGGAGGCAGCTGAAATTCCTCTGCCCAGGTGTCCCTCAAAGGCAGGGCGCAGGGATATTAACCATCCACCCCAGGCTCCTGGCCAAGACTCTAAAAGACCTCACCAAAATGCCATCTCAAATGGAACATGTCATGGAAACAATGGTGGTCGTATTTCACAGATTTGCTGGGGATAAATGCTATTTAACGAAGGAGATTCTGAGGGTACTCAAGGAAAAAGAGTTCCCTGGGTTTTTGAAATACCAAAAAGACCCTTTGATCATAGGCAAAATAACGAAGGATGTAGACCAGTGCCGAGATGGCAAACTGAGTTTCCAGAGCTTCCTTTGGTTCACTGCTGGGCTTGCCATCGCACACAATGACTGTTTTGTAGCACACATGAAGCAGAAGGGAAAGAAGTAAAAATTGGCAGAATTGAGGAATCCCTCCCATTCTGACCCAAATAGTTATCCAAAAGAGTGGCTTAAGAAATCTGACCCATAGCCTCCCCTATATAAGGATTTCATTAGCAGATTGGAACCCTTTAGAATATGTACAAATAAAATCCAATCCCCATTTGGCAAGTAGAGAAAGAAAAGTCTATTAAATGCCAGATAAGCTTTTGATTTTTACATTGTTTGCATCCTCTTGCTCTCAATAAACAAATTCCTTTTTTAACACCTAAAAAACAAAAGATAGAATGTGAGTTTCTGGCAGAGGGGCTGGAGAAGACACTCAAGGGGCATGGGACAATGGTGACTTACCACCTAGGATGGGAATATTGAAACACTGTAACACGAGGCAGGCTCCATATCATTCAGGGGTGCGTGGATGGACCAACAAACTGGTGGATGAATGAGTAGAAAGGTAGAAGGATAGATGAATGGATGGATGGATGAGTAGAAAGATAAATGGGGGAATGAATGGGAGACAGATGGATGAGGGGAGAGACAAAGTACTGGGTATGTGTGATGATGGGAAATCATGCAAGGAAAAGGACTGAGTGGAAAGATAAGATGATGGATGGATGAGTAGAAAGATAAATGGGGGAATGAATGGGAGACAGATGGGTGAGGGGAGAGACAAAGTACTGGGTATGTGTGATGATGGGAAATCATGCAAGGAAAAGGACTGAGTGGAAAGATAAGATGATGGATGGATGAGTAGAAAGGTAATGGATGAATGGACAGGTGGGAAGGCTGAAGAAGGGAGGATGAACGGAAGGAGATTTGCACCAAGAATGAGAGGGTGGCAGAGGCAAGCCCTTCACTGATGGCATGACTCTGGGCTCTGGACCTCCACAGGTAGCTTCCTGGTGCCTTACATCATCATGCTCATCGTGGAGGGAATGCCACTTCTGTACCTGGAACTAGCAGTGGGCCAGCGCATGCGGCAGGGCAGCATTGGTGCCTGGAGGACCATCAGCCCCTACCTCAGAGGTGTTGGTATGTGGGACCACAGGGCTGTGGGTGAGAATCCACTGGAAAAGTCGGTGGGTTAAAGGACAGCAGGTGACCCAAGAGAAAGTGTGTGACTAGTTTTCCCAGGAGGGTAACTAGTAGGGGTATGGTCACTCCCTGGAGAACTGACACCATGTTACTTTTCTTCTCTGGGCCTCAGTGTTTCCTTGTCTGTAAAAGGCATATAACTACCCAATGAAGAAGCTGTAACTCAAACCCAGCCAGTCTGGAAAGTCACGTAAATGCTCCCTGCCTATTACCTATGACATCTCCCTATTTTAGTGAGCACTTACTATGTGCCAGGTATGCACTTATACAGGAGATAAACATGAATTCATTTAATCTTCATAGTACTACTGAGAGGTGTGGAGACCGCTAACATCTCCAGTGTGTGAGAAAGCAGATAGCAGGAGGGGTGCTCTTCACAGCCTGCCTCTCCCAAGTCATGGGGCATCAGTGTCCTGGGCACCTCTGAGAGGTAGTTAACCTCCCTGAACAGCCCTCACAGTCCAGGGCGGCTTCTGCAAACAGAAGGAACTTTGAGCATCAATGGCCACATTGTGCTCTGCTCACTGCCCCCATGCCCAGAAGGAGGCAAGTGATATCCGAGGAACCCAGAAGAAATATGTCCTCACACTTGCCTTACACAATGTCTCCAAACTCTGCTACCTCCTCTTCAATGGCTATGAGCGTTTAACACAGAGACGTGTTGTTTCACAATTTGCCAGAGTAAACAATCACAGGGGGGTTCACAACCAGCATCTGCTGTGCAATAGGAAGGCTGCCAGAGCTTGATGCCAGTCAATGGGTTGCTCATCATTCTGGGGTGTAGGGGGAAGTGGGAGGGGGCAAATCCCTAGCTTGTAGCATTTGCTGATACCTGTGGTGGAAATACTCCCATCATGCACAATTCCAAACTTCTAATGAAATATCCCCAGAGTGTGGGGCTAAAATAGGACACACAGTAACTCTGGAGGGAGGGTAAGAGCCAGCACCCACATACCATCTGCCAACCGTCTCTCAGCCCCAGCCTGGGTTCCATGCAGTGTTGACCTGAGGTCTCCCCTTCGCTCCTGACACACCTCCTCACACCCATGTCCATGCCACCACTGGGCAGGGTTTGGCCAAAGTAGCTCAACTTCAGGCGACCCAAGTAGGGAGCAATATCTAGCATCAGCGAGCCACTTGGAATGATAAAGTACTTCTCATACAAGGTTTGAATCCTAATTCTGCTGCTTACTACCTTGTGGTCTTGGGCAAGTTAATGATTCTGTCCCTCAATTTTCTCCCCGGTAAAATAGGGATAGTAATACCCATTCATAATATTGTTATTGGGACTAACGGCATGTAAAGTGCTTAGCACACAGTACCTGGCATTCGGTTCAAAAAGTCATGAGATTTCAGAGGTTAGGGAAAGAGAAATAACCATTAAAGCTACTGATGGGTGCCTGGTCATGTTTAAGGCTGACAAAAACCTGCGGAGGTTCTTTATAGATTTTGCAGATCAGAGAGCCAGGGCAGTCCCTACAGGATGTCTCAGAAGCAGGTACTGGCTGGAGCCACGCCTCTTCCGCACACGTGAAGAGGGGAGGGGCAGTCCTCAGGGTTGGCCCTCTGCTTTCCAACAGGTGTTGCTAGCGTGGTGGTCTCCTTCTTCCTCTCCATGTACTACAACGTCATCAATGCCTGGGCCTTCTGGTACCTCTTCCACTCCTTCCAGGTGAGCGGGGAACCATGCCAGGACAGGAGCAGAAGCAAGACGGGGGACATCAGGGATGCCCACCTGGGGAGGAAGGCATTGGATGGTGAGGGAGATAGTATGAGGTGGAGACAGGAAGTAGTGAGGGAGGGTAATAGAATGCCAAGCACCCCACACATCTGGATCTGGGATCCATGGGCCCCCTGGAATTGCAAGCCATATGATGCATGTGTATATGTGTGCTCATTTCTGGAAAGCAAGTCCATGTCTTTTATCAGTTTTTCTCTGAAGGATATGATCCCTTATGCTTCAGAGATGGCAGGGGCGGGGGTGGGGGTAGGGAAGCTGGGGAGAGTGCTGATGGGAAAGATTTCACCAACCCAGCTAGGCAGTTACCACCTTCCTCCTTGTCCTCTTCTTCCTCGCCCTTCCCCTCCTCCTCCTGCTTTTGCTGCTGTCTCTGACTCTGTCTTCAGCCTGAGTCCCTCCTTTTTTCCTCTACACCCCAAAATTCTCCTAGAACTTCAGTCCTGTGCAGTAGATATTATGATTCCCATTTTATAGATGAGAAAGCTGAGACTCAGTCCAGCAATTTGGTCAAAGTGAACACATTTTGAGCTGCCAAAGTGGAATTTGTACTCAGGTCCATTAGACGTCCAAGCCCATTCTCATTCCACAGACAACAGAGACCTCTACGTTTATCAGATTTCTTCTCCTACTGATTGGTAGAGGATGCTGGTACTCTGTTAAGGAGGATTCCTGAGGAGGCTGATCAATGTGAAAGATGCCAGAGATGATTTGAAGTTCAACGCTATCTGCCACGGGTTTGGGTAGTGGTTCTTTGTCTCTATATGACATCCTGTTTGCTAAACCCCATCGTGTACAAAGAACTCCCAAGTCACGGGTGGTGTTGAGGACAGTCTTAGTGCATACGGCTGCTAGAACCCACCAGCCCATAGTGGGTAGGATGGAGAGAGGAAGACTACACTGCCCAATGGACTGAGAATTGAAATCCCAGTGCTTTCATTATCTGTAGTATAACACACCACCCTCAAACCTACTGGCTTCCAATAATGAGTGTTTTCTTGCTCACAGTTCTGTGTGCCGGGGATTTGGGCTGAGCTCGCTGGAGAAGGCTTATGTCTGCTCCATGTGGTGTCAGCTGAGGCGGTTCAACTGGGGCTTCAGGTCCAAGAGGGTCTGGCTGGAACTTGGCACTGGCTGCCAGCTATGCACGTCTGCTCTCCCCGACATGGATTATCTCCACACAGTCTCTCATCAGAAGCTGAGCCGAAATGTCTTGACATGACAGCTAGTTTCCAACAGTGTGCAAGAGACAGCTACAAGGACTCTGCAGGCTTCAGCCAAGTGGTCACACAGCTTCACTTTCGCTGCATTCTATGTTCACAGACTACTGAGATTCAAGGAGATGAGCAATCAACACCTACATTGGAAGGGAGGAACTGCACAGACAATGGGGAATGGAAGGAATGGTTGGCAGCCATCTTTGTAAACCATTTTTTTTACCCAGAAAGCTGAGTCAAAGCTAGAAACTGGCTCTCACATTCCACTGGACAAGGTGGCTCTGGAGCCAAGGACTCCATTTTCACAAGACAGGCACAACTCTCAAGTGCTCAGGCCTGAGCTCCAGCTGCCTGCTGGTGGAATGGCCATGGCCCATCAGGTTCAACCAATGGGCTTCAATTCTGTTTTCTGTGGAAGGCAGGGGTAGAACCCAACAGAGTGGTCAAGCTTGTTTCTTTCAGTGGAGTTTGTTTTTGTCTAATGAGACCTTGTTGTTGTTGTTGTTAAGTGTCATTGAGTCATTGCTGACCCATAGTGACCCTGTATAGGGTTTCCAAGGAACAACTAACTGGTGAGATTGAACCACTGACCTTGAGGTTCAAACCAACTTTGCAATCTAGCACATTAGCCCACAGCACCGAAAATGACCAGTGTGCACTGGTCCTGGTAGAATAGGCATGGGACTCTTGTCATGGATTGAATTGTGTCCCCCAAAATGTGTCAACTTGGCTGGGTCATGATTCTCAGTGGTTTGGGGAAAGTTAGGTAATGATGTAATCATCCCCCATAATGTGATCTAAAGTGTCCAGCCAGTCAGTCGATTTAGGATGAGCTACAACACTCTTACTTAGTTCACAGCCCTGATCCAATATTAAGAGGTGTTTCACTAGGGTGTGACCTGAGTCACCTTGTATATTACAAGAGATCAAAGGAGAGAGAATCCAGCTGAGAAGGAAGGATGTATTACCACCAAGAAAGAAGAACCAGGAACAGAGTGTGTCCTTTGGACGTAGGACCCCTGTGCTGAGACCCTCCTAGACCCGAGGGAAGATGGATACTTCTTGGAGATCTCCAAGGGAGGCCAAGCCCACAGATGTTGGAAGGAGACAAGGACCTTCTTCCAGCACCTACAGAGAGAAAGACTAGAGATAGTGCCTTGAATTTGGACTTATGTCCTCTAAACTGTGAGCGAATAAATTTCTGCCCGTTAAAGTCATTCACAAGTGGTATTTCTATGATAACAGCACTAGAATTGGAGACTGGGAGAGTGGGGTGCTACTCTAAAATATTCCTAAAATGTGAGAGCAGCTTTAGAATTGGGTAATGAGTAGAGGCTGGAAGAGTTTTAAGGTGCCTAGTAGTGAAAGCCTAAGGAGCTCTGGTAGCGTAGTGGTTACGAATCGGGCTGCAAACCTTAAGGTCAGCAGTTTGAAACTACCAGCTGTTCCACGGGAGAAAGATGAGGCTTTCTGCTCCTGTAAAGATTTATAGCCTCGGAAACCCTGTACAGGGTCACTTTGGGTGGGAACCGACTCAACAGCACTTAACAACAACAATAATAAAAGCCTAGATTGCATTGAGACTGTTGGTGGGATTATGGGCATCAAAGGCAATTCTGGTAAGGGCTCAGAAGGAAATAAGGAGAGCTGTCACACCAGAGCTGATGCAGATGGTGAGAAACAGTGGCAGAAGAACCAGGAGACTGGCATAAGATGGCACAGGATCCAACCCATGGAGCAAGAGAGCTGAGTGCCTTTGGGCAGGGGCACACTGGTAGAGTGGGGTACCTTCAGGCACTTGTTGACAGAGCTAGGTTTGCCAGCCCACTGAGTGAGAGAACTGAGCAGTTCAGGGCAAGGCTTACTGGTAGAGTAAGGTGCCTCCAGCCACTTATCAGTAAAGCTAAAGAACCTAGTACCACTTTGCAGTGCAGAGCAGAGACTGGGCCCAAGGGCCTGAGAGGCTGAGAGGCCAAGGAAGCAGAAGCTGAAGAGACTCGGAGCCCAGTAAGCAGATCTGCCTCCGTCTCAAAGAGTGGTCTCATAACCTTTGGGGACTCAAAGGGTGCAGCCCTGGTCTTTGGGGACTCAAAGGGTGGGATGACAGTCTCCTAGGTTTTAAATGGTCAAATATTCACCAACTCATTTCCTGAGTGTGAACTGCCATTCATGAGTGCCAGGTAGTTGGGGCCAGAGCCACTGTCTATAGTTGAAGATGTAGGGCTGCCAGGCCCAAGGAACAGAAGTACGGGGCTAGTCAGGGCCAAG
Source organism: Chrysochloris asiatica (assembly GCF_000296735.1). NCBI lineage: Eukaryota > Metazoa > Chordata > Mammalia > Afrosoricida > Chrysochloridae > Chrysochloris > Chrysochloris asiatica. Next base: position 9,409,714 of record NW_006408642.1, read on the forward strand.
GGGATGGGTCACTTTCAGTTGCACTAGGAAACTGGGACTGTCCCAAGCCAGGGAGTAGAGTTATCATCCCAGTGGGCCTGGAAGGTAGAGTTGAAGCTCAAGATCAATGAGTTATCCCAGAATCCAGAAAGTATCTAAAGGGCAAGACCACTGCCTAGTTGGTCTCGAGTATTTTCAAGATTTGAGAACTCATGTAAATTGTTCTGCTGGCTTGGGACATGCTTGGTGCGTATTACCCCTTCTTTCCCACCAATTCCCCCCATTTGTAATAGAAATGTCTACTTTGTCAGTGTTCCACAATTGTTCCACTTTGGTAGCAGTAACCTATATTCTATATTCACGGGTGAAGAGGAATTTTGCCCAGGATTTGGAGCTGACGTAGACTTTGGATGCTGTAATTGGGTGAACCTGTTTTGCACGGGGCAAGGACATAAGTATTGAGGAGCCACACAGTGGAATTCTATGGATTGACTTGTATCCCCCCAAAATGTTTCAACTTAGTTGTACTATGATTCTCAGTGATTTGGCAGTTAACGTAATGATGTAATCATCCTCCATGATGTGATCAGCCAATCAGTTGTAAGGGGCTTAGGGCGGGATGTTGTTGTTGTTAAGTGCTGTTGAGTCGGTTCAGTTCCGACCCATAGCGACCCTGTGTAGGGTTTCCAAGGAGCAGCTGGTGAGTTTGAACCACCGACCTTGCAGTTCAAACAGCTTTGCAGTCTGGCGCATTAACCCACAGCACCACACCAGGACTCCTAGGGCAGGATACCACACCCTTATTAAGGCTGCAGCTCTGATCCAATGTAAGAGGTGACCCCTTGGGGTGTGATCTGCATCATCTTTTATCTTACAAGAGATAAAAGGAGAGAGATACCAGCAGAGAAGGAAGAACCTACCACCAGCAAAAAAGAGCTGGGAGCAAAGCACATATTTTGGACCCAGAGTCTCTGTGCTGAGAATCTCTTAGATCCAGGGGAAGACTGATACCACACAGAGATCTCCAAAGGCGACCTAGTCCACAAGTGTTGACAGGAGACAGTGATCTTCCCCCAGAGCCAATACAGAAAGACAGTCTTTCTGTTCAAATGGTTCCTTAAATTCAGAGTAACTTCTAAATTGTGAGAGAATGAATTTGTTAGTTAAAGCCACCCACCTGTGATATTTGTTATCATGGTGCTGGATAACTAAGACACTCCTATTCCACTAGGCAGAGTAATTTTTCCCTAGCTCCTCAGTTCATTGCCTCTGTTTAGCATTTGGATTGGGTCATGTTCATTTACGGTTGTAAGTGACAGAGAATCCAGTTCATACTGGCTGCAGTAGAAGAGGGCTTACTGACTCTGCTCTTGAAAGCCCAGGAGTCTAAGTGTTTCAGGTGTAGCTTGACTCAAACAAAGGAAATCAGTAATACCGGGTCCTTTCTGTCTCAGGCAGACTTTCGTGCATGCTGACAAGATGCCCACAGGGCACCTCATCCCATTCAGTTTCCAAGCCCAGTGTTCATCATAGGGAATGTCTGTCTCCACCACCCATGAGTGAGGACATCACTTGCTAGGGACTTATGGAAATAAACAAAACCACCCAATGAGAACAGGCAAAGCTTATTTATTAAGAGCTTGCTATCACAAGGACGTTGGCTGCATGGCTTGCATTTAGCTGAGACAAGTGAGGCAGTTTAGAGCAGGAAAAAAAGGTGTCAGGTGTGCCTTGTAAGGAGGCTGTTTGCACGGGGAAGTTGGAGATGGTCAAGAAACAGGCATCTGTGGTTGGTTTGGAGAGTATACTTGACTTTTTCTGGTTGTCCTGAGTTGGAAGCAGGGCCCTGTCCTCAGACTTCTAGCCATACTGCTGCAGAGGCTGTGGCCCACAGTTCTCGAGTCCTAGAGAGTCGCGCCATTATCCATTTGTGTACGATCGCTAAGCCCTCACAGGTGAGTTCAATAGTCCTCAAATGAATGTGATAAAGGTAGAGCTCCCTCCTCCAACTTCCCCCGATCTCTTTCAGCTGCCCTGGCTCTCTGCCCTTTGCCGACCAGGGCCCTTCTCTGCCGGAGGGCCTTACCAGGGCTACTTGTTTGTCACTCCTGCTCCTTACCTTTGACCTCAGCTCTCATCTTCTCTGCATAAATTCATGTTTTGATCCCAAAGGATCCCCTGCCGTGGTCTGTCTGCCCGCTGAACGGTAACCGCACAGGCTACGATGAGGAATGTGAGAAGGCATCATCTACCCAGTATTTCTGGTACCGGAAGACCCTCAACATCTCCCCATCCATCCAGGAGAATGGAAGTGTGCAGTGGGAGCCAGCACTGTGCCTTATCCTGGCCTGGCTTGTGGTGTATCTGTGCATTCTGAGGGGCACCGAGTCCACCGGCAAGGTGAGCAGCAAAGCAACAAGGGAAGTGCTTGGAGCTTGTCTTAGCCCAACTCTAGGCAATGGGTTCTTCTCTGTAGTCAAGGGACACAGCAGTGCTGGGGTGACTGTATGTGACCGCCAGGAGTTAGGGGCCAACCAACAGCAGCTCGCAATCATCCTAATAAGATGACATCTGTTTCTTATCCTTCTTTTGGAATCGCCTTTATTTTCTCTCCAAGAATTTTGTAGATTGCTCACAAATGGGTTCTCCCAATAGGCTTGATCACATGTTCAGCAACGCTATCAGTTTCCTTCATGGTGGGGAGATGAACTACCCTGGTGGTGACTCCAGAGAGGCTTCTGGAAAACCTACTTACCTGGAGGGAAGGGGGACTCCACGGCTTGTTTGTCCTAAGCGTACTCTGGTGCCCACTGGTTATGGAGTTTAAACACCCTCCCCAAGATATCCCTTGAGTTCATTCAGGTCATTGACCAGATGCCCACTTTTTCACTGACCTATTTCTATTTTGCATCTGGTTTATTTTCTTATCATGTCAGGTGAATTTATGATGACCAAGTTATGATGATGTTAGCTAAGAAACCATGTCTTGACACACCCTTCCTCTTCTGCTGTCCCCAGGGTGAGAGGGCACAGAGCCTATTGCTGGTCGCCTTGGATATTCATGGGAAGATGATATTAGGCATTGGCAGGAATGCAGGGCCAAGTGCAATTCACACCCGTTTGGACATGAGTCACCAAGTGCAATTCACACCGCAGGCCTCAAACTCTTCAGGGAATTGAATATACACACACACAGAAAAAAAATCTTATAAACTAGTTATTTTTCTTTGCTTTATGTAAGAGGCTCTGGTGCATCTACCAACTGATTTAGAGAAAAAAATTCTAACCATGCATGGTTGGTTGAATACATGTACTTGAAGGTCTCTCTTTAAAGACTTTGCCAAAGTTAGAACTACCCAGAATATGAGAAGTTACTGTTAAAAGTTACCTCTAACACTGAAGATAACACATGATTGAACTCAGATGCCTATCAATAGGAAAAGATTTGTTTGACAAAAAAATGCCATTTATGTGCAATTTTACAGTCCATTATGGTTGCCACAAAAGTCAAATCACTCAATTTCTGACAGGGAGCGAGACCTTGGTCCCTATATCACCATTAGTGATGGATAACACTCTTGGCTAAGCTTCTGCCAGGAGCTAGTGCTGGGAAGAGCTGGCCTCTTCTCCACACCCCTCATTTTTTTCTTTTAGAAACAATATCTTATCTTGTAAATGATTATGTGTCCTGCTTTGCTTAGGCCATTAGGAAGCTCAGAGCTGAATTTGGCTCACCAACAAAAACAGGGGAGATTTCTTCATCTAGCTCTTTTAAAGTATTAATGTGGTTGATATATGTTTGTGAGCTGCCTCACATGCTTGGGGGAACAAGGTCAAGTTAAAGGGAGAATGGAGGACAGAGACAACAATTGTTAGCTTGTTAGGGCTGCTGTAACACAAATACCACAGTGGGTAGCTTTCAAGAACAGAAATGTATTATATCACAGTTCTGGAGGCTAAAAGTCCAAATCTGGGTCTCAGTCATCTAGGTTCCTTCCTTGTCAGTAGCCCTGAGTGGTCCTGGACTTGTAGATAGATGTTTCTCTCATGGCATGGTCTTCCTCTATGCCTATTCTGGCCTTTTTATCATCAGAAGTGATTCACCCTACAATAAGGTGACCTCATTAACATAGCTAAAGAATGCCTTATTTCCAAACAGGGTAAGGTCCACAGGTGGAAGAGGTAGGAATTTGACATATGGAGGCTGGGAGGACCACCATTCAATCTGTAGCAAATGCCTGTTTCTCTCTTCTCTGCTGAATAAGTGATTGTCTAGTGGTTACAGATGTGAGCAGCCACATCCCATCACCTCACTTCCCTAGCCCAAACTCAGAACCTGCCTATGGCCAAGAGATGCTGTGTTGGTTTATGGGGACAGCAGGACTGTTTTGGACACAAGGGGGTGCTGTGGTTCCCAGGCCTCCCTGTGGCTTGACTATATGCCCTCTGGTGCCCACAGGTGGTGTACTTCACCGCATCGCTGCCATACTGCGTCCTCATCATCTACTTGGTGAGAGGCCTCACACTCCACGGAGCCACCAACGGCCTGCTGTATATGTTCACTCCCAAGGTACAGTCTGAAGACAGGGAGTCCTTGGGGCACCTTCACCCATCCACCATCTTCAGGGATGCATGGAAAGGTGGGCGGAAGCTGTAGTGTCCCCAGGCAGGTGGGTGTGAGCCCACAAGTTAGCTGTGGGCACTGGATCACCTCATCAGCCAGGCAGCCCCGTCACCAAAAAACCATACAAACAGACCCATGGCTGTCTAGTCAGTTCCAATTCATGGCAACCCTGTGTGTGTCAGAAAATAACACCTCTTGAGGCTTCTCCTGGTGTGTCACCTTAGTCCTGGTGTGTCACTTACTGGATTGCTAACCACAATGTCAATGGTTCAAGCCCACCAGTCGCTACTATACAGGGCCTCCAGGTCTGTCTTCCATGGTGCTATGGGGTGGATTCAAACCACCCATCTGGTAAGTAGTCCAAGGACCTTTTAGGCAGTTCCTGTTGTTGAGTTCTGTCGAGTCTGTTCCAACTCATAGGAACCCTGTATAGGGTTTCTGTGGAGCACCTTGTGGGTTGGAACCACCGACCTTGTTATTAAAAGTCCAGCGCTTTTCCTACAGCTGAGCTCTCTTAATTTTGGGGCATTAAGTCTTTAGTCCCTGTCCTCCTACGGCGCCACACCAGGGCCCTCCCTATCCCTACCATCCCCTAACTGGTTGCTGCCTGAGCTTCCTGCTGCAGTACCAAAGTATTGCAAAGTCAATGATGTGAAAACACAGAATCTTGTTTTCTCCCAGTTGTAGAGGCCCAAATTCAGGGGCTAGGCAGGTACATGTTCTCTCTGTCTACCCTGGGGGAAGATCCTTCCTTGTCTCTTGCAGCTGCTGGTTATGCTAATTGTTTTTGGCATTCCATGGCTTGTGGGTAGATCTAGGAGTATCTGGAGTATCTTCCACCGGTGTGGCTCTGCGTCCATGTCTGCCCTCTCCTTTTACAAGACACCAGTCAGATGAGTTTAGGACCCGTGCTCCTTGAACCAACAGCATGGCAAAAGGAAACCTATTTTCCCAAAAAGGGTCATATTCACAGGTACAGGGGCTAGGATTTCAACGGAGCTTTTGAGGGAGAACTTAATTCAATCCATAACACCCAGTTCCCAGACTGCTAGTGACTCTATTTACCAGAAATGTCCATCATTCCCCAGTGCCCCATAGTCAGGGTTCTTCTGTGGGGACCACTATTGGCCTTAGGGGCAAGACAAGTTCTTCATTTAGCAAGTCTAACCCCGGAAACAAAAGTGCTCCCTGCATTTCCAAACACACTGCTAATGCCAGTGATGAGACTGAAACCCAGGCCTAGGCCTCCACCAGGCTATGCTATCTAGCCTCATCTCTGCATGCCCAGACCCTCCCAGTGCCTGGCTCACAGACCAGGTGCTCACTGCATTGCTGAGCATTGTGTCATGTTGCTTGAGCACCTCCTGTGTGTAAGCTGTTGTGGAGCTGGCCTGAGATGTGTCTGAATGTTTTAGATGCTGGTGAATGGTTAAGACCTAGGCCCTGGGGCTAGGAGAGCTGGGCCTCATCCCTAGCCCCGCCTCTAACTGGCTGTGAGTCTGTAGACAAGTTCCTTCCCCTGTCTCTGGTCTGAGAATTTGGGATTTCTGCCCAGGGTTCATTAGCCTTGTCACTTGCTGATCCTCTAGTTGGAGCAGCTGGCCAACCCCAAGGCCTGGATCAACGCAGCCACCCAGATCTTCTTCTCCCTCGGCCTGGGGTTTGGCAGCCTGATTGCCTTCGCCAGCTACAACGAGCCCTCCAACAACTGCCAGAAGCATGCCATCATTGTGTCCCTCATCAACAGCTGCACTTCCATATTTGCCAGCATCGTCACCTTCTCCATCTACGGCTTCAAGGCCACCTTCAACTATGAAAACTGCTTAAACAAGTAAGCAGGGCGCCCAGTGAACCTTGGCCAAAAGTGTGGCGGCAGGTCCCCAAAGCTCTGAGCCCAAGGGGCAACTAGGAAGACATAGACACCAAGTAATCAAGAGTACTAGTTTTGGAGTCCTCAGTCCAGAGGCCAACTTTGCACCACCACCACCCCACCCCGAAGTAGCTGATGGTGCCTGGACAAATTGCTCAAAGCACTTCGCACAATAGGACATCCAAAAAACAAACATTAGTTTCTTCTGCCCTATCTCGCCCAACTCAAAAGTAACCCAGAGCTCTCTGGTTGAGCCGTACAGATGACAGAATGATTTCTTGCAGTCTTTTACCAAATATATAAGAAGCCATCACCCAGAAGCTTTGCTGTCCAATAAGGTAGTCACTAGCAACAAGTGATTATGTGTAAACTTATGTTTAAATTAATTTAAATCAGGTAACACTGAAATTTCAGCTCAACTACTCTAGCCACACTGCAACTGCTCAATGGCTGCTGTGGTTGCCAAGTGCCTGCAAGTTGGTTCCAACTCTAGGGTTTCGGAGGCTGTAAATCTTTGCTGGAGCAGAAAGCCTCATCTTTCTCCCATGGAGCACCTGGTGGGCTCAAACTGCTGACCTTGTGGCTTGCAGTCCAGTACTTATCCTACTGAGCCACTATGTTCACCCACATATGGCTAGTGGCTACCATATTGTACAGCACAGAACATGTGTACCATCACAGAATGTTCTTTCAGATAGCACTGGTCCTGAGGTTAAAATAGTCTAGCTGTGTGGGTTTAGTTCCTGTTATCATTGCTGATCTTATCTTAAGCTTCAACAAAGCCATTCAGACTCACCCTGGCTTTTGAAAGGATCTGACAAATCTCCCTTTGTTGGAAAAGTACGCTTTAAGTGACCTCACTTAAAGAGTAAAGAGGCTGAAGCGGGGAATGGGCAGCCCCATTCAAGAGTCCCAGCTTCTATGAGGGTCTGGAGACTGGCCTTTCTAGTCAGTATAGGTTAATCTGATGGTCTGCTTCTCAGGGTGATTCTGCTGCTGACCAATACTTTTGACCTTGAAGATGGCTTTGTGACCACCAACAACCTAGAGCAAGTGAAGATCGACCTAGCGTCTGCCTACCCGGACAAATACAGTGAGGTGTTCCCACAAATTAAAAACTGCAGCTTGGAATCAGAGCTAAGCACAGTAAGTACCCTATGGGAAGCGTCATAACAAACCTAATTCCTTTGAAAGTAGTCTATTAAAATCTCCCACTATTGTAGATTTGTCTATTTCTTTCTTCAAATCTATTATAATTTATGTATTTTGGAGCTCTTTCATGGGAGTGCTGATATTTATTATGGTTATGTCATCTTCTTCAACTGACTCTTTAATCATGAGATACTGTCTGTCTTTATCTGTTATGCTGGTTTTTACCTCAAAGTTTATTTTATTAGAGATTACTATTACCACTCCTGCTCAGTTGTTGTTTTTTTAAATGTTTTATTGTGAATTTTGTGATAGTTTACATGGGAGAACATTAGCTTTACGTTCATCCTATCATATAATCATTTCATTACCATGGTTACAATCCCCTCCATGCATCATCAACCAACCAAAGAGTATACCCTGCAAGCCTGCCCCCCGGTCTTCAGCACACAGTCGCTCTCCCTCTCTGGATCTAAAGTCCCCAGCTGCTCCATCTCTCCACATCATCTTCTCTGCCTCCATCTCAGGCATCACTGCTTCTCTGGGTAGAGTCCCGCTCTCCGCTCTTCTCCCTTGATGGTCCCAGGGACCTCCACTCCTACACTAAAAATTAATCACTCCCCTCCTCACTACAAAACGTCTACCTTTACATTTCCAACCCTCACAATCAGTCCTGATAACAATTATTCATGATTGTATCACAAGAGACCTATCTGCATTTCATTTCATCAGCCTTGCCTAGACAGACTGGATACTACTCAGTGGAGATTCTACCGTCCTCCATGCCCTCTAGTTCTAGGTTCCCTCTTGAAAGCTTGTAAGCCAGTCACTTCTTGCCTTTGTAGCCCCACATTTGGGTAGCCAATGTCCAAGTTGCCCATCGCTGTCTACTCTGTGTATGTAGGGGGTGGGAATGATCCTTGCTGTAAATATTTGTTCCCTCTTTTGAGCTACTGCATTCATAGGTGTAGGTCAAGTTCATCAAATTATATCAGATTACTCTCTTTTTCCTCTTCTCTTTCTAGTTGAGCTCTGATCATCCAGTCATTGAAGCCGGGTCAAGTGGGTATTATCTGCAAGTGTGGGTGTTCTTGTGCATATGCCCTCTCTTCTTACCAGCTGGATGCTTCA
>NW_006408642.1:9442882-9444481 GCF_000296735.1 Chrysochloris asiatica
CTGAGAGATTTTGCCTTTAACCTCTCTTTCAGTCACTTCTGCCCTCCTCTCCTCTCCTTGTTGTTGTTAAGTGCTGTCGAGTCAATTCCGACCCATAGTGACCCTGTATAGGGTTTCTGAGGAGCAGTTGGTGAGCTTGAACTACTGACCTTGCAGTTCAAAAGGCTTTGCAGTCTGGCACATTAACCCACAGCACCACACCAGGACTCCTCTCCTACCAGTGATAAAAAACAGACCAAAAGGGGCACAGATCAGTGCCTCAGCTTGGGCTGAGTGTCTGTGCGGATTCCTGGCAAAAGAACCCACCAGCGGTGAGGGTAGGGGGTGGCCACTTGTCCTAGGCTCTCCCTCTATTCACCAGAATGGAGGTGGGCAAACAGTGAGCGCACCAATTACCCGATACCAAACAAAAAAAATAAAACCAGAACAATGCAAAACTGACAAAGTATATTTTGAACCTTTTTCCCAAGGTTCCCACAGCATTTTTCCATGGCATATCTGTGGCCCCTTTTTCATCTTGCCACCTGGTCTCGCACAGGATGTGGGCTCAGGCCTCTGACCCCGGCCCGGCAGATTCAAAAGTACGCGATTTTTTACTTCAGCTCCAAACTCCACAAGCTATAAGCCTTCAAACCTTTAAAATATTCCTATCTGTGTGGATCCGAGTTTTAGAGCTCTGTCCTGGTTCTTTTTTACCTGGTATTCTGTGTTATTGCTGACGGCGACCTTCACTACACCTGTACCCATTTTTTAATTGGGTTATTGGTCTGTTTCATGTAAAGGCGTTGTAGTTTCCTATATATTTTAGAAATGAGTCCCTTGTCTGATGTGTCATTGCAAAAAAATTTTTCCCATTGTGTGGGTTCCCTTTTTACTCTTCTGGTTAACTGTTTTGATGCACATAAGTTTTTAGTTTTTAGTATGTCCCACTCATCTATTTTGTCCATGTCTGTGTGGTTTCCAAAATGTTTTGTAGTGTGTATTCCCTGATTTAGTGCCCTCACATTTGTCCCTATTTTTTCATTGATGGCCTTCATAATTCTGGGATTCACATTTAGGTCGTTAATCCAAGTTGAGTTGGTTTTTGTATAAAGTGTGAGGTGAAGGTCTTGTTTCAGTCTTTTGCATATCATTTCCCAGTTCTGCCAGCACCATCTGTTGAAGAGACTATCCCCTCCCTATGTGATATATTTTGGTGTTTTGTCAAAAATCAGTTGGCTGTATGTAGATGCGTTCATTTCTGGATTCTTGATTTCTGTTCCATTGATCTATGTACCTTTCATTGTACCAGTACCAAGCTGTTTTGACCACTGTAGCCGTGTAGTAAATTTTGAAGTCGGGAGTGACAGGCCTCCAACCTTATTCTTCTTCTTAAGCAGTGCTTTGCTTATCCTGGTTCTCTTTCTTTTCCATATAAAGTTTGTAATTGCTTTTTCCATCTCTTTGAAGAATGTCATTGGAATCTCGATTGGGATTGCATTATATGTGTAAATTGCTTTGTGCAGTATTGACATTTTCACAATGTTAAGTCTTTCTATCCAGGAACATGGTACATTCTTCCATTTTTGTAAGTCTCTTTTGGTTTCTTGTAGCAGTGTT
>NW_006408642.1:9446173-9448141 GCF_000296735.1 Chrysochloris asiatica
AGCAGTTTTAAGCAATGTCCCTTCTTTTGCTGAGTAGATCTGTGCACATGTGTAGTAGAACCCAACAGGAGCGGGGGGGGCGGGGAAGGCACATTTGCTCAGGCACCTCCTCTACTCACCAGAGTGAAGGTGCGTAGACAGCAAGACACCAATGAACAGAAATAAAAAGAATATCCACATCTTTAGCTCCAAAGATCGGTCACACCTCTGCAGTGGGAACACTCCTTTGAGCCCTCATCCTCTCCTTCCTGCCCAAGATGGTCGCTCCAGGAGCTGGCTGGTTGCCACCAATCAGAAAACACTACCTTTCTTGCTTCTGCCACAAATTCCACTGGCTGTAAGCCTCCACACTTTTCTAAATATTCCTTTATATGTAGTTCAGAGTTCTGGGATCGTCCCCTAAATGTGCTTCATCTGATATTCTTGTGTTATTGCTGGTGGAGGTCTGCACTGCATTTCTCCCTAAGATGCCATTAAGCCGCGCCTTCAAACCTAATTCCTCTGAAAGCTGCCAGTAAGAAAGTGGGGGTCGGGGTTGGAAGAAGAATGTGGGGTTTGGGTAAAATGTACTGTCTTTGAAAATCAAGGAAAACTAAATTCTTCTGCTGTCCATTCTTAGAGACGAGAACCCTGCCAGCCATCTTCCCAGGTGCTGACTGGGAATCCTAGATGTTATTAAGTTTCTTTGAGCTCTCTGTGTATGTCCTTCTCTCCTTTTAAATTAAAAAAACGCAGAAAAGTACAGAGAACAACATAACACCCATATGTCCACCTCCCAGAGTAAACAATTATAAACACTTTCTCATGTGGGATTCAGAGGTTTTTATATATATAAATGAAAATATATACGATTGGAACAGAGTTGAAGTCTCCTTTGTTACCCTCCCCAAGCACTTCTCTGTTTTCCAGAAACAAGAACATTCATCTTAACGTTTTTATTACACATATGCAACAAACAAACCTGTTGCCCTCTTAGTTGATTCCTACTCGTGACCCCATGAGTTACATAATGGAACTGCTTTATAGGGTTTTCTTGAATATAGTTTCTATGAAAGCAGATTGTCAAACTTTTTTTTCCACAGCAACACGGATGGGTTTGAAACTCCAACCTTCAGGCTAATAGTTGAGTGCAAATCACTTGCACCCACCCCAAATTAAATCTCCCTAATATTAATGTTTTTGTTGTTATTTTTTAAGTGGGCATAGACTTACTATTCTCATTCAATATTTTATTTTTGAAATCTGTCCATAATAATACGTATGGGACCTCTTTCTGATACTGTCTTAAGTACTTCACTTTATTCCAGCACATGTACATCTGCAGTGTATTTACCCGGTCCCTTCCTAATAGTTTGTTTTTCCCAATTTTTACTACCAGAAGTATCTTTTTGAAATTATTTTATAAGATGATTTTTGCTATGCTAAGACCTTTAGTTTTTCCACTTGAATGTTTGGCTCAGTTTGAGAAGTTGTACTGGAAAAATACCCCACTGGGAATTTTTATTAGAATTGTGGAGAATTTATAGTTTAACCTGGGGAGAAGTAATACCTACTTTAAATGTTACTTTTGATCCAGGAAAAAACTTTATCTCATCATTGACTCAGGTCTCCTTTCACCCTTCGTTTTCTCCATGAATTTTTGTCCCATCTTTTATTAGAATTATACGTAGGCACCCTTTTGGTTTGCTGTGATTGTGAATGGTGTGTTTGTTTCTATTTCTACCACTTTTCATTTCTGTAGCAAAGGAAAATTTAAGGATTTTTGTATGTTGACCTTGAATCTAGAATACTTGGTGAATTCTCTTAATTAGTTTCTATGTAAACAATCCTGCGATCTGTTGGCAATAACAGATTTGCATTTTCTTTCCAATCTTAATATCTAAATCATTTATTTATTTTTAAGATTTTTTTAAAATTGTGGATTGAGTGAAAGTTTACAGGGCACATCATCAGTCTTACATTCAACAA
>NW_006408642.1:9449164-9518804 GCF_000296735.1 Chrysochloris asiatica
GTGGGCTTACAAGTTTTCTCTGATCATGTTTCCCAACATTCCTTTCTATCCCACTCAAGTGTCTATTTTACAGTAGTAGGCAAGGGAAACTAATATTCATTAGGCAGTCAAGGATTTTAGTATTATTTACCCTCTTCAAGCTATACCTAGATCCCTGTATCCCAGAGCTCTGTCGTTCCAAGGTTGAGTATGCATCACTATTTATCTCTGTCCCATTAGGCCATGCAAACCTGTCTCAGTGTTCCCCTATCTATCTTGGTCTTCCGCCTCTCCCCCCCCCCTTGTATTGCCCTCCCCAACATCCAAACTAAACCCCCACACCAACCCCATTGTGGTTACCTTATATGTCATTAGTTCTACCCTTCATTTAAGACAGTCTATTTCATCCCGTAATGTACCTGACCATCCCACCTGTGTCTCTGTTCCTCTGTGTTTACCTTCTTTCACATTGTAATTGTTTTGATCATAGACTGACCTCCAAGATCCTCTGTTCTTAGGATTTTATTCTGTTCTTGACTCTTCCATTTGTCGACTAAGTTCAGGGTAAAGCTGCCACGTACATCATTTTGTAGTTGTTGCCTGTTCTTGTTGGTTCTCAGTCCACAGAACTTCTTTAGGGTGTTTTTCATAGCAGGGTTGGCTTTGGCAAAAATTCCTTAGCTTCTGTTTGTCTTGGAATGTTTTGATTACACCATCATATTTGATTGACAGCTTTGCTGGGTAGAGGATTCTTGGGTGGCAGTTTTTTTTCTTTCAGAATTTTATATATGTCTCCCCACTGCCTTCTTGCCTGCATGGTTTCTGCTGAGAAATCCGAGCGTAATCTAGCTGCTTTCAAGATCCTGTCCTTATCTTTGATTTTGGAGAGCTTGGTTATTATATGTCTTGGTGATAGTCTTTTAGGGTCTATCCATCCTGGGGTTCGTTTGGCTTCTTGAATGCTTACCTTTTCACTTGTCAGGATGTTCGGAAAATTTTCTTCCAGAAGCTCTTCAGTTATCTCCTCTGTGGACTTGTGTGAATGTTCATATTCTGGAATGCCAATAATTGTTACCTTAGTCTTCTTCATGTTGTCCAACATGAATCTTAGGCCTTCTTCAGATTTTTAAATCATTTTTTGTATTTGCTCTTCTATTTTAGTAGTGTTTGGAGATTTGTCTTCTAGCTCACTAGTTCTGGCTTCTAGCTCTTCAATTCTATTCCTTTGCCCTTTCAGTGTATTGTCTATTTCTGATATTCTATTATTAATCGTTTGGACCTCTTGCTGTAGGTTTTGAATTGTATCCAATGCTGTATCTATCTTATTTGATTGTTCCTGTAGCGTTTTCCTGACTAATTCCTTATTTTTCTCAACTCCATTATATAGTGTTTTGATGATACATTTTATAATCAGTTTTCTGAATTCCTTCTTAGGTATTTCCAAAGCCTGCCCATCTTCCAATATGGAGTGTAGGTTTACTTCCAGCTCATTTGCCTCAGTCACTTTATCTCGTTTCTGGACATGTGCAGATATGGTCATCTGCTTCTGTGTCTTGGGCATATTCAGGGGTTATCTATGGCCTTAATACTTAGATGGGTATGCATTTTTGTATTTTTTATGCTTTCTGCTTGCCTCCAGGTAGATGTGATCAGGAAATGGGCTTCCCTTTTCACCAAGATGCCACTGTTGGTTGTTGTGACATAACTTAGGATTTAATTTTCAGTCTGTTTCCTTTTTTGTCTGCTTGTACCGCTCCACAATCCCTTTTCAGGCCTTTTTTCTAGTTATAAATGATTCAGGGCCGGCTGTGGCCATTTGGTTTTAAGTGGAAACTGTAATCTCTTTAAATTTCAAGGTGATCTCTGTGCATGCATAGTAGAACCCTTCGAGGGTGGGGCTGGGGTGTTCACTAGCTTAAGCACCCCTATAGTCACCAGAATGGAGGTATGCAGACAGCAAGGGACCAACGAACAGATAACAAAAAAAAAGGTCCACACCTTTATCACCATGGCTCTATCAGGCATCCATGGCTGCTCCAATCCTTCCCTGGCTTGCCCCCACACAAGATGGTGGCTCCTGGGGCAGCTGAGCATCCCGAACCAGAAAGCAATGGATTTCTTGCTTCTGCCACAAATTCCCCCAGCTGTAAGCCTTCCAGCCTTCTTAATATTCCTTTATATGTGGTTCAGAGTTCTGGGACCATCCCCTGAGCCTGCTTCGTCTTGTATTCTGTGTTGTTGCCAGTGGAGCTCCTCACTGCACTTCCACCTGATCCGCCATCTTGTTTGTTCTCCTAAATCTTTTATCTTACTCATTGATCATGACGTCCAGCACAATGGAAGTGATAGTGAACAAGTTTTCCTAATTCTTGTAATGAATGGAAACATCATTGTTAAATGCCTTCAAGTCGGTTCCTACACATAGTGACCCTAATGCACAAAATGAAACACGGTTTGGTCCTACACCAGCTTCGCAATTGTTCTTATGTTAGAGCCCATTATTACTGCCACTGTGTCAGTCCATTTTGTTGGCAGTCTTCCTTTCACTGACCTTCCATTTAACCAAGCACAATGTCCTTCTCCAGCGACTGGTCCTTCCTGACAACAGATCCAAACAAGAGACAAAGTCTCACCAGCCTTGATTCTAAGACACACTCTGGATGTACTTCTTCCAAGACAGATTTATTTGTTCTTCTGGCAGTCCATTGTACTTTCAATATTCTCCTAACACCATAATTCAAATGCATCGATTCCTCTATGGTCTTTCTTTATTCATTGTCCAGCTCTCACATGCATATGAAGTTATTAAAAATGCCACAGCTTTGGTCTGGTACACCTTAGTCCTCAAAGTGTATCTTTGCTCTTTAACACTTCTGTGAGTATTGACCATGGATTCAAGCAAAATGGATTCTTTGACAACTTTAATTTCTCCTCCTTTTACCATAATGATATTTATTGGTACAGTTGTGAGGATTTTCATTTTCTTTGAGAAGCTATCCTTACTGAAGAATGAAGTTTTTGATCTTCATCAGTATTTCAAGTCCTCTTTGCTTCCAGCAAGCAAGGTTGTGTCATCTGCATATCTCAGATTGTTAATCAGTCTTCCTCCAATTCTGATGCCTTGTTCCTCTTTGTATAATCCAGTTTTTTTAAGTCATTTTTGTTCAGCATGCAGAATGAATAAGTATGGTGAAAGGATAAAATCCTGACACACACCTGTTTACACCATTCAGAATTGCTTTGTTTTGTTCTAACAACTTTTTCTTGGTCTGTGTACAAGTTTCTCATGTGCAGTATAAAGTGTTCTAGAATTCCCATTCTTAGCAATGTTATCTATATCTTGTTATACTGCACACAGTTGAAAGCCTTTTATATAACCAGTAAAGCACAAGTAGGCATCTTCCTGATATTCTCTACTTTCAGACTATAGGGTTTCTGAGGAGCAGCAGGTGGGTTTGAACCACCCATCTTGTGGATCAAACAGACCTTGCAGTCCAGCCCATTAATCTTGCAGTGCCACACTGAATTCTTCAGTTTCATCCTTACTGGCTTTAGTGGTTGGTGCAGAAATTTGAGTGATAGTGGTATTAACTGGGCTTCCTTGTTGTTGTTAAGTGCCGTCGAGTCGGTTCTGACCCATAGCGACCCTGTACAGGGTTTCCGAGGGTGTAAATCTTTACGGGAGTAGAAAGCCTCATCTTTCTCCCGCGGAGCAGCTGGTAGTTTCGAACCACTGACCTTAAAGTTTGCAGCCTGATTCGTAACCACTACGTTACCAGAGCTCTGGGCTTCCTTGTAGGTGTATGGATATTATTGTCACAGACAGCACTACACTCCAAAATACATCTTGAAATGCTCTTTTTGGTTATGAAAGCAACACCATTTCTCAGCAATTTGCCATTCCTGGCCTAGTAAACCATATGGCTGTCCAATTCAAAATGGTCAGTACCAGTCCTTTTCAGCTCACTAAGGCCTACAATGGTGTCCTGGTGTGGCGCTGTGGGCTAATGTGTTAGACTGAAAAGTCATTTGAACTGCAAGGTCGGCAGTTCAAGCTCACCAGCTGCTCCTTGGAAACGCTATACAGGGTCGCTATGGGTCAGAATCAACTTGATGGCACTTAACAACAACACCTACAGTATCGATATTTATGCATTTCATTTAATTTTTGACAACTTCTAATTTTCTTAGATTCAAACTTAATACATCATATGTTCTGATTCCTAGTGAATGTTTGCAGCTGTTTCTTCTCTCTTTGAGTTGTGCCTCATCAGCAAATGAAGGTCTTGAGTCCGCACAATTAAGGTCAATTCTAGCACAATATCATACAGTGCTCTGCTGTTGCTATTCATAAGGTTTTTCAGAAGTGGTCTGTTTCTCCTTCCTCCTAGTATGTCTTAGCCTGGAAGCTCCACTGAAACCTATCCACCATGGGTGACCCTGCTGGGTTTTAAAATACCGGTAGCATAGCTTCCAGCTACATAAAATCCATCACAGTTCAACACACTGACAAATGAGTGTTGGAATGTATGGAAATTAACTTCTAGAGAATATGTATAAAAAAATACTTCTCAAGGACAGAGACTAGTGCAGGTTTTTCTCTTTCTACTTATGGTTCTGGTTGTCAGCAACTTGCTTGTAGTTTGGGGGGTTTCTGAGGAGGAGGCGGCATTTGTACTTTTTCATGGATGGAAACGTTCTAAGTCATTTCATGAGCAAGACCCTCTTTATGCAGGTTGTTCAGCCGTAGCTCCCTTCTTACTCAGTCAACAGCCTGTGGCATAAGAACCGTAGCCCAGAGTCCTCAGCTTCCAGGCCTAGACGCAGACGCGGTTCAGATGACCCTGAACCCCCTTTGCTTGGGCTTCTATTTAGAGCTCTTGCTTCAAGTTTCCTCTTTGGTTTGATCACTTAGGGGTCTCTTGCACTTAATTTTGAGCTTGACTGTATGTATAAGGAGTCCTGGAAGCATATACTGGGTTATGAATTGAGCTACTGCCAGGTCAGCAGTTCGAATCTACCACCCACTCCTCGTGAGAAAAATGAGGCTTTCTGCTCCCCTAAAGATTTACAGCCTCAGAAACCCCATACAGGGTCATGAGTCAGTACCAACTCCACAGCATGTGTACAAATTATGTAATTACTGATTTAGACTTTTTGTCATGTTTCTTTTAATAACTTTTTTTCTCTTTCTCTACTGATTTGAAATTTTTATAGTTGAAAATCTAGAGTTAAACAAAATTTTGAATGCTCTTAAAAAAAAAAAAAAATACAAGGATTTTAGAATAATTCCTCTGGCTGCTTTTTCCAAATTCTCTCTTCACCATTCCTTCCTACATTCCTGCTAGTTTCTGTCCCCACACTTACTTAAAATACATTCTTTATAAATTTCTATAGAGCAGGCTTCTTGCTGGTAAATTTTCTCAGGTGTTGTTTATATGTAAAAGTCTGTATTTATCTCCTTCCCTTGTTTTTCATCTTTGTGAACCATGTGGTGCCAATTGACTTGATGGTCTCCCAAAACTACTACTCTAAGCCCTCAAGATCAGTAACTCATTCTTTCAAGGTGTTTGCTTTGGGCTACAAAGTTTTCATAACTGCGCACTCTGTGTGCTCTACTATATTCTTAAATATATATTAACCCCCACTTTTGAAAGCATTTTCCTTTTACTGGAAAATTCTAGATTGACAGTTATTTTCTCTCAACACTTTAAAGATCTTTTCTTCTGGCTCCCATTCTCGCTGTTGTAATTCTATCCTTGTATTCCTTTGCAAAGGAGCTCTGGTAGCGTAATGGTTATGAATTGGGCTGCGAACCTTAAGGTCAGCGGTTCGAAACTACCAGCCGCTCCGTGGGAGAAAGATGAGGCTTTCTACTCCCGTAAAGATTTACACCCTCGGAAACCCTGTACAGGGTCGCTATGGGTCGGAAGCGACTCAACGGCACTTCACAACATTCCTTTGCAGTCTTGCCATGGAACCTTTTTAATTTATCCTACTGTGGTGCTGTTGGGTTTATTGCATCTATGGATTTACTGCCTCTATTTTTTACCTATTGCCTCAGTTAGACCTATAGTTAGACTTTCTCATCCTAGCATGTTTCTCGTAACCCTTCTTTCATAGAATTTTGGATTAATTCCTGTAATACGTCTTTCAGCTTTTTAAACCCTTCAGCTGCATCTGATCTTTAATTAAATAATTTTGTATCTTCATAGTTTTTGAAATTTGTTCATTTCAATAGTTTGGTATATGCTTATCTGCTACCAGTCTGTCCTAGTGGGGGGTGTATTTTATCAGACACTGCGTAGCATTGTTCATAAGAAGGATCAACTTCTGGTTGGTTTTGTTATTCCTTTTTATGCTCTCTAGGTAATGTACTCCCTTATTGTGTACACCTAGATAAGTCTGTTATTGCCTATTTCTGCTGACTCATAATTATCATTGTAGGAAAATGTCACCAATTTAGGACTCCCAAACAAAGTCTGCTTCTGGTTCATAGCCAGGGATCACCACAAACCATGATTCCTTTCAGCTGCCTCAGGTGATTTTTCTTTAAACAGAAGTCCCCCACCCGTGTCACCACCACCATCCATCGTTTAACATTTGTATACCAAGGAATACGGCCACAAGTAATCCTGCCCCAATCTTGGTGTCTGCTGGCCAACTCAACTCCCCACCATCCCACCTCAGTTCCTGGCATAGGCAGCCATGATAGTGGAAGCAGGAATTGATCCAGTTTTATTATAGTTTATTCAGAATGTACATGAGTTGCAGTGGGAGAGAGGGACTCTCAGTGTTTCAAGATGACTTCAAGTTCTGCACAGACTCTGCAGCTAGGAACTCAGGACAGCTCCCATCAGCAGATGGAAGATCCAACTTCAGAAACCGGGTCCTTAAACTTGCTCAGCGTTATGTCTGTGCGTTGTGTCTGTCTGTGCAGCGTGTGAAGACCCTTGGTGTGTAACTGGTGTTTTCTCCCCATGGACAGGCAGTCCAGGGAACTGGCCTAGCTTTCATCGTCTATACTGAGGCCATTAAAAACATGGAGGTGTCCCAGCTGTGGTCGGTTCTCTACTTCTTCATGCTGCTGATGCTGGGCATTGGAAGCATGCTAGGGAACACAGCGGCCATCCTCACCCCATTGACTGACAGCAAGGTCATCTCCAGCCACCTGCCCAAGGAGGCGATTGCAGGTCAGCTGTAGGGGTGCGGGCAGGGAGAGCAAGCGATGGATGAATTTACTTAGGAGCCTTATGCTTTTGAGGTGGTCAGAGGTCTGCAACAATCTCACAGCCTTTATGCCATGGGGCATAATACTAGGAGCATGAGCTGTGTTATTTAATCCATGCATTTGGTTCCCAAACAGGGCTGTGCCTAACCATGGAAAATGCCAGACTCTCACCACCATAGCACTGAAAGCTTTCCAGGCTAGAATGTTTTGTTTTAATTGAGGCAAAGTAATGATGGGGTCCTGGTGTGGCACTGTGGGTTTTAATCGCAAGGTTGGTGATTCAAGCTCCCTAGCTGCTCCTCGGAAACCACTCGTGACTTGACAGCATTTAACAACAATGATAAAAGTTCACAATACTTAAGGGCATAGTTTAATATATTTTGCATATGAAATTGCACACATAACCACCAGGTAGATCAAGACACATTTTCTTTTCTAGTCACTGTGCCCCTCAGAAGAAACCACTACTAAAATGACATAAGTTTTTCCTATTCTTTAGCCTTATATAAATGCAAGCATACACTGCGTAGTCTTTTAAAGCGCTCTGGTAGCATCGTGCTTGCAAGTCGGACTGTTAACCTCAAGGTCAGCAGTTCTGTGAGAGAAAGATGAGGCTTTCTGCTCCCATAAAGACTTACAGTTTCAGAAGCGACTCCAAGGCACACCACCACCAACCATGTAGTCTTTGTGCATGATCTGTTCACTCAATTTTTCTGTGATGTTCATCCATATGGTTGCAAGGAACAATAGTCCATCCCTTTCCTTGCCTGTGTCCTAACCCATTGGGACACAACATGCCACAATTTACTACATAACACCATTCTTTCATATACAAACCCAGGAAGTCCTGATCACCCCACCCTTCATCAGCACCCTCAGCACCTAGCATCCTTCCCTGGACCTTGTGTCTGGAGCCAACACAATGGTGCCTTTAGCTGTAGAATAAACATTGGATCGCTAATCGCAAGGTTGGCAGTTCAATCCCATGAGCTGCACTGCAGGTCTAAGAGGAGGCCTTCTGCGCCTATAAAATCTACAGCCTCGGAAACGCTACGCAGGTTTTGCTGAGTTGGAAGTGACTCAGTGGCAGTGGGTTCGGTTCTCGTTGGTCCCATCCTTCCCAAGGAGGTAGTCAGTCTGCTGCAGGGCCTAGTGAGCACTCATGAGTCTGATGTGTGACACTGTGGAGAGGGGCACACATTCCTGCTGGCATGGGAGGCCCCCACTCTGCTGCTGGTCAAGAGCTGTGGTTGCTATGCAACAAGCACGCTGGTCTGGGTGTCTAAGAGGGAGATTTCATTTTTAGCAGAGCGTCAATTTGAAATGTTCTTTCTGGCTGTTGGTCCTGTTCACACTCGGGTCTGATCTGTTTTCACTTCCTCGGCTGTGACTAATCGGGGAAGCCCTGGCATACCAAGGGCAGGTACTACCTTTAGAGTCCAGTACTCAGGCTTCCCCTTCCCTCCTTACCCCACTCCCTTCTATAATGTTCTGATGGGAGTGTCCCTCAGCTCAAGTCTTCTCCTTGATTTTACCTCCCATGTGCACGAAGACTGAGCATCACAGATCCAGCAGCCTCAGTGTGATTCCCTAAAAACCAAGGTCCACAGCTTCTGCTTTTCCATTGAGCCCCTGCAGGACGGTTCTGTGAATCAGATTCAGTAACTCGGGCAGACTCCCTGTGCAATACGTTTACCCTACCTCACCAGACCCCCAACCCCACACATCCCGAGAAGCAAACCCAGGACTTTTCTTACCGAGAGAAAACGAGATGTGGGGGCTGGGGCCCTGCCTGCAACTGTCAAGTGAGGGGTCCAGCATGACAGAGATATCTTGGGCCCTGCAGGTCTGGTGTGCCTCATCAACTGCGCTGTTGGCATGGTCTTCACCATGGAGTCTGGGAACTACTGGTTTGACATCTTCAATGACTACGCAGCCACCCTGTCCCTGCTGCTCATTGTCCTGGTGGAGACAGTTGCCGTGTGCTACGTATATGGGTTGAGGAGGTAAGGCGGCGCCATCTGCCCTGCAAAGAAAATGATCATTTCCTGATGTGCATTTCACATTAGTTCCTTTAAGCTTGGCAGTGTTTGGGAGAGGCAGACAGTTAACGTCTCAGAGGTGACTTGGTAAAAAGATCTGGTGACCTCTTACTCTGACACATATGGGGGGTGCCCTGAGTAGAATCACCTCCACCACAACTGACTGGTTGGTTGGTTTTAAAGTTTTTTACTTTGTTCCAGGTTTCACCTAATTTTCTGCCTGATTTCCACCCCAAGTTTATTTTTTACTACGTGGTTCTGTTGGCAGGCCCTGCAGGACCCCAGTGACTACATAGGGAAAGGAATAGGCCTCCAGGTCAAAGTCAGGGTGCTTGAAAAATGCTGATATTGGCCAAGGAATAGAAAAGTCCAGCTGCTAACCTACGCCCAGGCAGTTTGGGGATTCCCTACTAACCTGGGGGCCCAGCGCTAGAGCTGAGAGCTTTTAAACTTAAGCTGCATCTCCAGGTAGATTCCAGGTCCCAGGAGCCGTTTCCACCACCAGCTGTGAGATCATTCAGCAATTTAAAATTAATTGCCACAGGCACTATTTTCCATGGGTTCACAGCTGGGGGCTTGTGAAAGCACAGACCCCATTGGCTGGCGCCACCCCACAAGAGGTTCTGACTCTTGAAGTCTGCATTTCTAACAAGTTCCCAAGTGATGCAAATGCTGGGGGGACCTGGGGATCACTTTGAGGATCCCAGTGATGCAGTGGTTACAGGTCAGCTGTTAACCCTGCAGCAGCCTCTTCCCAGAGATTACAGCCTAGCACACCCTACGGGGCAGTTCTACTGGACAGCACCTAAAACTAGACTTGTTAGAAATGTAGAACCTTGAGTCCTACCCCAGACCCACTGAGCAGAAACCTGTCTGGAGTCCTGGTGTGGTGCCATAGGGTAACCACTCAAACTTTATGTCTGTTTGAACTGCAAGGTGGGTGGTTCAAACTCACCAACTGCTCCTCTGAAACCCTATATAGGGTCACTATGAGTCAGAACTGACTCAAGGGTACTACTAACACACCCCCCAACCACGGGTCCAGGAAGCGCTACTCACACCTGGGCCTGGGTTGGAAGTGCTGCGTCAAGTTCTTTCCCCTTCCATTACCCACTGTCTTCAGTTTTGTTATTTTGTGGGGGAAGGGTAACGTCCAAGCATGGCAGACACTTTAGGAGATAAGACAGGGACTTTTGGTGCTAAAATAGGGAAAATTCCAAATAAACTGAACAACTTAATCACCTAGAGAAGGCCAATCCAGAGACTAAAAAGAGGGGCAGAGGTTGTCACTGGAGAGAGGAGGTCCAGTTCCATCAAAAGACAGTGTGATGAGACAGTAACTTAGAGGTGCTCTGAAGAGTCTGTGTGCAGCCTGAGTGGCCAGAACGGATTATCCCTCTTTGTGCTTAGGGCACAGTGCCATCTAGTGGCCACGTCTTGACAGTGTCGTGCTACCTCTCTGAAAGCAGGAAAGTGGGAGAACACCCAACGCCTTTTATGTATTAACAGTCCTGGCTGTACTCATTCACGTGAGAATCCACACCCTAGAGTCAGGCTAGGTCAGTTACAACTTGGGACAGAGAGTGGTCTTTATATTCAGGCAGAGAATATGCAAAAATTAAGCAGGTACCTGGGGCTGCCTCTCCCACCTTGTCTCTCTCTATTCTGGTCTATTCTAATTACTCAGAAATGATTAGGTTTAGAACCTACCCTTCTCTAATACAATCTCATTAACATAGCAAAAGAAAACCTCTATTTCACTGACCATGCAATTCAAACCAAACAAGCAGTCCAGTGCATCACCAGAACTCCATACATATAGGACTTCACTGGATGTTTCAGGGGATACAATTCAATCCATAAAACCCAGCAAATCTGGTCTGGTTTCAAGGGGTGGGAAATATTCTGCTGTGAAGAGCAGCAGATTCACTGTGGACAAAGACAGCAGGGAGGAGGGTGTGGGGCAAAACCACCCTGTGGTTTAGACCTAGTGTGACAGATGTCTTCCTTGTTCACTGCCCCCACAGGGCCTCGGAACTGCCTTTCTGGTCTGCATTAAGCAGCCTCCAGAAAGCTGACACCTGGAAGAGGTCTTATCATGTTCCTCTATGTGATGCCAGAACAGAATCTTCCAGACCCAGCAGAGCTGTGCAAGCTAGCTTCTCATCTCTAGCAGGATGGGTAACCTGGCTTTCTCTTCCCCATTTTCAAACAGATTTGAAAGTGACCTTCAATCCATGACTGGCCGCAGTCTGAACTGGTACTGGAAGATCATGTGGGCTGGCGTGAGCCCACTTCTCATCATCAGCCTCCTCATCTTCTACCTGAGTGACTACATCCTTACAGGAACTCTACAGTACCAAGCCTGGGATGCCTCCCAGGTATTTCCCTGCCCTGTGGGGCTAGGCTGGGCCCTCAGGATCACTTACAGGCCCAGAGCCTTTAGTGTTCTGAAACCAAAGAAATACTGCCTTTCAGTAGTTTGACAAGGCTGTTTGTCCCAGCAGGCAGACCTTGGTTGAGTTGGAACAAATGTGACAGCAGTTACTACCCTGGACCAATTTGGATTTTTTCTCCTGAGGGTAGAAGATGCTGTCTTTAGTTGAACAGTGTGTGTGCTATGTGTAGAAAGTGTACAGCCCCCAAGGGGCAAGCTTACACCACAAAGAGCTGACACGAGTTTGGCTCAAGCCATGGTCAAAGACCAGATCTATTTGCTTTTGTTTTCCCTAATCCCTAGCAGTTGTCATCGTTAAAGTGCCATGGAGCCAGTTCTGATTCATAGTGACCCTATATAGGATTATGCACTGGACTGACTGTAAGATCAGTTTGAGCCACAAGGTCAGCGGTTCAGATTTGCAGCTGGTAAGTTTGAACTGCCAACCATGCAGTTCAAACAGCCTTGTGGTCTAGTGCTTATCTTATAGCACCACACCAGGGCTCTATCCTATCCCTAGCAGACTACCTTTTTAAAATGCTATAAAAAATTAATTACTTGGAAAATGAATTCAGAGAGAAGAAACGTTAAAAAATTTTTTTTACAGTTAGATTCCATAGACACAAGATGGCTAATTTCTATGCCTACCTGGTTGCAGGCAGATGACAGTAGTGACGCAGTTTCTCCCAGCACACGTTGAGTAGCATCAGGGTGCATACACTACACTCAGCTGGACCCATCCAGAGGTGCATTGTCTGATATGGTGGTCATGTGGCCATTTCAGCTTAGCTAAAGTTAAGATTGGGATATAGGAGCTTAACATGTGTCTGCTGGTGGCTCTAGCACTGGACAGAATCAAGTGTTCCCACCATCACAGAAAGTAGAGTAGAATCCCCCATCGGGAGGAGTTCCTAGTCTGTAAACCTTTAGAGAATCAGACTGCCAAATCTTTCTCCCACAAGGCAGCTGGTGGTTCAAAGCTTTCAGTTAGCAGTCAACCCCTTAGCCTCTGTGCCACCAGGGAGCCTTTATAGTTAGTTTATGGGTTGAAAATGGCACCAGACCACAGTGATGTTAGGGTTTGGGGGAAAGAATTCCACCACTTACATTTAGGGGCCCTGGATGGTAGCTTTGTGGACTCCTTGGGTGGTGCAAATGGAGCACATGCACTTGACTTCTGAAAGGAAAAGACGAGGATAATCAGTCCACTCAGCTTACTTGCTCATGACCTGTAGAGGGTGGCCCCAGGTACATGAACCCCCAGCCCTCAGTGCAGTTCCACCTTGGGGAGCCTGAGGACATGGGACTCTCAGGAGGCTCAGTTCTGGAAGGTTCTTTCTGCTGATCCTGAGTTCTTCTTCCAGGGCCAGCTTGTGACCAAGGACTACCCCACATATGCGTTGGCTTTCATTGGACTGCTCGTGGCCTCCTCCACCATGTGCATCCCCCTGGTGGCCTTGGGGACTTTTGTCCTTCACCGCCTCAAGCATGGGGACACAGCCCCTGTGGCCTGAGAACTCCCCAAAGACTGTACTCAGCTGCTCACTGTCACACAGCTCCTCATTACAGGAGAAGACTCCTTGGCTGCTTGATAAAGTATTTACAAGTCCTCAGTCCATCCGAGTCTTTAAAGGAGAATTAGGAGCTGAAGGAAGAACTCCTTTGAGAACGTCTGCACATGGTTGCAAAGTGGCCCCTCCACCTCTACCCTCCCTCCTGAGGCCGCACTGAGCTCCTTCTTGTCATCAGGGGGCAGGTTTGTCAAGTCAGTCTTACAGATTGTTTCCTTGATTCTAGGAAAGTTCTAGAATTCATGTACACTGTGAGTTGAAATTTGACGGTAAAATTTAAGCATTTGTTATTGTGGGAAAGACCCCCATATACTACAAAAACAACCCCCACTACAGTGTGCTGTCTCAAGCCACCTTTGGTCACATGAAGTGGCTAGGCAGACAGGCCTTTGCCCCAGGGATCTGAGTGACTGGAAAAGGAGTCAGAAGCTACTGTGAGGATGGAAGGTGAAGCTTTCCTATTGACTTTACTGTTGTATTTGAACATGGTGGCCAACTCTTTACAGGAGAGACACACGTCACCTGTAATCAAGTTTAAATTATTTATCTGTACAGAAGGAAGGTGTCTGAAATTTACACGATTCAAAAAGAGCACCTTGACACTGAACACGGCCTGATTTATGATGTAGCATTAGTCCACCATGGGAATTTGTCTCCTGCCTTTTGAAGCTGCAGTATATAATAGAAGTCAAGGTTACTCCCCCTAAAGTGAGAAGGTTCCTTCCTGCTCCACTATTCTGTGCATTAGATTCTGGGATGAGAGAATGATTCTTGGGGTCACCTGAAATTTTTTTTTAGCTTTTTTTTCATGCTATGAATTTCCCAGCAGCAAAAACAGGCATTAGTTAGGGCTTCTGCTATCTTGCGTGGCCATCTTATCAGACTTTGTTTTGTAATCTGATGTTGTGTATTAAGGTCACCTGCATTTACAATGTACAATCCACCATTTATTTACCCCAAATCTTTTTGACACTAAACATTTCGAGTCAAAAACCCTCAGCTATCAGCTCTGAAGAGTGGTCATAGGCCGTACTCAGTGGTAAATACACAGCAGAGTCTGTTTCTGAATCTTTGTGAATCCTCTCTCCTCTCAGCCCCTAATCCTAGTCCCTGTCTCACAACATGGGTCTTACCTTTCTTAAGGTTTGTCTTCAGTCAAAGTGGTTAAGCCCTGGATAGCACGTCTCCTTTGGTGTGAAAAGATCAGGACTCCCAGCCAGTTCTTCTGAGTTCAGTCATGGCCGGTGACGCAAAGCCAAATCAGACTTCAATTTGTGAGTATAGTGAACGATAACTGCAAGAGGAAAAACTACTGGTTACCACCATGCTAGAATTGTAATCTCCCTCTTAGAGAACAGACTTAGCTGTATGCATTGCATAACTACCAAATCTCTTGACCAGCAGAGTCTAAAACAACAGGGCCCTGGCATCTGCCATGACTGAACTGGTTCAAATCCCTGGAAGAAGATACCTGTTATCCTAAATCATTACTTATCAATTATCCTAATGCAGAGGCTTTCCACCCTGAGTTTCCATTAGAAACAACCGGGAGCCCAGGTCTTGCCCCTCAATCAATTCATCAGACTCTACGGATGAGAGACCTAGGCCTTTGGAAGTTTTTAAAACTACCTAGCTGATTCTGATGAGGTGATTTCCAGTAAGTAAGGAAAATGTGTGGTACATAAAGGAAAGGAATATGTGCATCAAACATTACTTTTAAACATTTCCAATGGTACAGAAAAATCATTTCTATGGAATCCTTTTAGGAGGTCAGAAAGAAGTGCCACCATACAGAAAACTGTGCCCCAGGTGAAACTGTCTTTAGCCATTATGTTAAGGCAGGTGTGGGCTCTAGAAAGCTTTGAAATTATGCCCGAAACTTAAAAGACCCTTGACTTTGAATTCTAACCTAATAGACTTTTTTTTTTTTTAAACTACTGCCATCATAAATAAAGCCCTAAACAAGTATAAATATGGTTGTATTTTGTTACCATTAACTAGTTACAGTTTTAAGACTTTTCTCTTAACCCAGTATTTCCTCCTCTTATTATACACGACAACTTTGAAATAAAGACAGGGAGAATCCATGTAGCTTTTTCTAGCCTCGCTCTCTGTGCTTCCCTCTTCAGGTAACTAGATAAACCACACCAACACAGGCTGCAGAAACCATCACACCAGACAGCTCATGAGGATGAGACTCCGTAAGAAAAGTTAGGCTAGCCCTATTTCTAATTTGCTGGATTTAAGACAGAATAGATGCCCCTATGAATTGCTGCAGAATCTTCCCCACCCTTCTGAGAGTGTCCTGAGCAGTCTGTTCATCTCTCAGCAGCTCCTTTGGCTGGGGCCATGTATACCCAATGGAGGTCTGGATGTCACCTTAGGGCCCCACCTAAGGGAAAGTGGTACAGATAATGCCACTAGATTTTAAAAACATTATCTACATAGAAAAACAAATGTATTTTTACTGTTACTTTACAGATAGAAAAGTTTAGCCAGAGATTTAGAATTAACCAAATTCTACTCAAGAATTTCATGACCATATCTCTTGCATGTGGATCACTTTTCCCTCAGACAGCTGCCCACATGCATAGATAGTACCAGTGTTTTCTAGAGTCACTCATGTTGTATGTCACAACCCAGTCCCTGAGTCTAAGCACTGGGGACAGCAATAAAGACAAACATGGCCCTGGTTTGGTGGCACTTACACCGTGGAAGGAGAGAGAGGCAGCAATGGGTACCAGGTAAAGTTGATAACCATTTCTAAGAATAGACCAATACGGTGGCAAAAAAAAGAGTACTTTGTGAGCTGAAATTTGATGAACGAACTCCTCACTGGAATTCCTGAAAGCTTTGTCCAGGCAGGATTGTCAGTAAGTGCAAAGGCTCTGAAGTAGTTCAGAACAAAAAGTCATGTAATGGGGAGAAGGGTGATTGGAAGTGAGCTTGGAGAAGCAGGCAGGAACCGGGTCACACAAGACCTTACCGGTGATGGCAAGCAGCCCGGGTTCTGAGGGTTCTCAGTGGTTTGACAGTTATGATATAATCACCGCCCCCTTCTGAGCTGTCCTTTGAAATTTTCTGTTCAGCTTTTACCTCATTTCTTCCATTTCATTAAGCTTTGCTATGTTCTACAGCAAGTCTCAGAGTCTCTTCTGACATCCATTTTGCTCTTTTCTTTACTGTTTTTTTAGAGACCCTTTATTTTCTTCCTGTATTAAGTTCTTGATGTCTTCAGTCATTAGTGTTTAATGTATCAAATCTTTTTTTTTTTTTCAAATCTATTTTTGACATGGTCTCTAAATTCAGGTGGTATATATTCAAGGTCATATGTTGGCTTTTGTGGGCTTGTTTCAATTTGATTCCTGTGTATTTCATTTGGTGAGGTCCATATATGTATAATTGCCTTTTATGTTGTTTAAAAAGGGTATTTGCAGTAAGTTGCTGTCTTGCAAAATTCTATCATGTAATCTCCAGTATCATTTCTATCATAAATGCTGTATTTTCCAAACACCGATCCTTCCTCTTACTTTCAACTTTTACATTTCAATCACCAATAATTATCAATGCATTTTGATTTTATATTTGGCCAATCTTAGACTGAAGCAGTTGGTAGAATTTGTCAATTTCATCATCACCGATTCAATGGCTGGTGCATAAATTTGAATAGTGTGGTATTAAGTGGTCTTCCTTGTAGACGTGTGTGGGTATTATCCTATCACAGACAGCGTTGTACTTCAAGATAGATCTTAAAATGATCTTTTTGATGATGAATGTGCGACCATTCTTCTTGAATTTTTCGTTTCCAGCATAGTAAACTATAGGAGTGCTTCACAATGGCCAGTACCAGCCCATGTCAGCTCACTAATGCCTGGGATCTTTATGGGTTCCAGTTCATTTTTGACAACTTCCAACTTCGTACTTCGTACATTCCATATTCTGATTATTAATGGATGTTTGTAGCTGCTGCTGATTTAGAGTTGTGCCCCATCAGCAAATGAAGGTGCTGAAACTTTTATTCCATTCATGTCACTATGATCAACTCTACTTTGAGGAGGCAGCTCTTCCCTAGTCTTATTTCAAGTGCTTTCCAACCTGAGGGGTTCATCTTCCAGCACGCTATCAATGTTCTGCTGCCATTCATAAGGTTTTCATCTTCTGGCACTATTTCTGACTGAGGAGAAAGGGACCCATAACTCATCTTGAGCCCTTCCTATAACACGTGGCTTTGTGAAGAACAGTTCTCAGCATTGAAAACGCCAGGAGGACAATACAGAAAGTTCCCAAACAGACCCACAAATATATGGGTGCTTGATGGAAGACAGTGGTGAGATTGCAGCTCACCAGGAGATGGACTCAGTGTTCTCAGAACTGGTTAACCACATGGGAAAGTGAGTAATAATGGACTCTGATTTAACTGCCATGTAGTAAATCACTTAGTGTCTCTCTTGTAACTAGGGTCATCACTCCTAGCACAAAGTGCTTTTGACCTGCTGGGTCTATGTAGAGAAGGTGGGAGACGGTGCTGATAGGATTATATGATCCAGTTGTGAGTGTCAGAATCAGGAGGGGGATGGGGATTCCGTTGCCATCAAAGGAGGAGAGCTAGGAGGTGGCTCCAGGCACTGAATGGGGATGGGGGAAGGTGCTAGGTTTGCTGATCCAGGAGGCTACAGCCAGTGCCTTCAGGCTGAGGCTTATGGTGGAGTTGTGTGTGCTACAGACATGTATCAGCAGCCCTAAAAGAGCTTTTGTGGCATTGGCCGAGCAGAAAGAGAGGCCTATGGATATGGCTGAGGATAGGGTGCTCTGACTGGAACAGCTGTGTGCCCTGAGAATTTCTGACCCTGAACTGTGATCTGTTAAGCTCCCTAATCAAAGCCCCTAACTGTGGGTATGTTGTCTGAGTTTTGTGTCAGCACTACAATGAATTCTCACACCCAGCTGAGTAGAAAGTGTTGGAGGAGGGATGGTTGGTGTGAGTTTTCACAATAACACACCCAGGGGTGGGGGACAGAAATCTCACTACCTTCAAAGAAAGGGCCAGGAGACGGGATCCTTTGGACCCTGAGAACCCTTGACAAGTTTTCAACAAATCTATTAAGACAAACCTAACTAACAAGCAAAACACCTCACCAAACATGAAACCAAACGCAGATGGGGAGGAGGAAGGGGAACTATGAAAAGGTGTTCCACCTACCTCATTAGTGATTAGTAACTACAAGTCCTACAATACCAAATGTCGAACTAGTAGGACTCTAAACAGGCACAACCAATTTAAAAAACAATTTCATGTTTAGGCTCACAGTTGCACACTGGGTAATACCATGGAGGGACCTCTGAAGAACACAGTGCTGAGTTCAATTTTCCAGAAGAGGCTTCCACAGCCCCTGGGGGCCCTGATACTGACACCTTGAGAATCCTTGCTTTATCAGAGAGTCTCCCATACTGCCTCGATGGTTCCTGTCAACCACTAAATAAAGTTGTCTGCAAGTTTAACAATCACCTCTACTCCGTATAAAAATGGAAACGGATGTCTATGTTCTAGAGAATTAGTTACAGTATTATCTTACTTAGACCTTACACCTCTAAGAAATGAGTAATTGTCTCCGTTTCACAAATAAGAATAACGGCTCCAAAGGAGTTCCTCCGTGGTTCTTTTCACTGGAGTAACGTGTGTGTGGCCGGCATCACCTCAGACCTACTCAAACTAGGAATCCCTAGTCTGAGGTCAAGGATCATGAATGCAGATATGTAGTTCCAGTTAACAACTATGAGTCCCCTCAAATTGTGATAGACTTGCTCAAGATGAGACAGCTAATAAGTTGTAAAGCCAGGATTCAAGGATTAAATTTTAAGTTCCATTCCATACTTACCGTATTCCAAGCAATGGCTACCAACCCACTCAATCCAGGAAGCCTTCCCTGCTACTTCAATCAGAAATAATCACTTCTTCGTCTCATTCTCAAAGAAAACTGTCAATATTTTTTCTTCCTTTATACTTCTGACAAACCTAAAAAAAAAGAAACAAACATCAACAAATTTATACTCTGTTATTCACAGTTTGTGTTTTGTTAAATGTCATTACCAATTATTATTTAAAGAATGAGAAGGTGTGTAAAAGACAAATATTTGTACTAGTAATATTTGGGAACAGTTCATTTTGCTACAGGAAAAAGCAGGATCACTTTGCTGCCATGTGAAATGTAGTCAACTGCCGACCAACTCAGTGAGGACCGACTTAGGCAATTCAGTGGGGGGTTGGGGAGAGGGAGAAGGGGTGTCAGAGAATGTTATAAACAGCACCCCAAATTCTGTGAAACGTAGATATTTAGATATTTGAGGACCTTGAGACACAGGAGATAATGGGCTCTGGTCTGTGCTCAGACAAGGGAAATAGAGCAGCAGTAATAAGAACCTCCCCCAGGTCATGAGCAAGGCCAGAAAACGCCTTCCACTTTCAGCTTGATCAAAGGAAATCATGTCTGGAAAGTCAAGCTTGCCCCATTTCCATAGTAAGTAACTGGGGGGAAATGTGGCGGAGATCGTCAATGGCCTACCCAATATCCGTTCTCCTCGTCCACAGATGCCCAATACTGAAAATGGGCCAGCTTCCCTTGCAGATGGGGGTGAACCAGTAAGCTACAAGTTGTTTGTCTTCATGATGGCTTCATTAGTCAGTCTTTGTTCTCCACTGGCACTGTGGGAAAATGTGCAAGGTCAGTAATTCAAGCTCACCAGCCTCTCCTTGGAAACCCTACACAGGGTCACTATGCATTGTAATCTGTCTTCATATCTGGATGCTGCAAATGACGGTCAGAGCTCCAGCAGCCATCTTCATCGTCAACGAGCAGGATGGAAAGCCACATGGTAGAGACAAAGAAGCAGGAAAAGAGCCGACACTGGTGACGCTTCAGATGCCACACCAGTCTTGGCACTGGTACACTCCACCCTAGTCTGCCTCAGGACTCAGACAAGCTGGAGGAAAAAAACCCTAATTGGTTTAAGCAACTTTCCCCCCCAACACCACCCTTCCCCTACACTCCAGATTCCTTTTTTCCTTCTTATTTCGGCTTTGGATTTGCCACATTTCTGTTTTGGAAGAAGTGTAGCCACAGTGCTCCCTGGAGGCCAAGATGGTCAAACTTCATCTCTCATACTTCGGACATTGTCAGGAGGGACCAGTCACTGGAAAAGAATATCATGTTTGGTAAGATGGAGGGTTAGAGAGAAAAAGATGAAGACCCCCAACGAGATAGACTAGCCAAGCAGCCACATCAATGGGCTCAAGCGTGGCAACAGTAGTGAGGTTGGCCCAGGATCAGGCAGTGTTTCATTCTGCTGTGCATAAGGTCACAATATGAGTCAGTACCAACTCAATGGCACCTAACAACAACAACAAGGATCTTGAGTCCTGGTGTGGCCTGTGGGTTAATGTCCCAGACTGTAAAGCTGTGTGAACTGCAAGGTCAGCAGTTCAAGCTCACCAGCTGCTCCTTGGAAACCCTATACAGGGTCACAACCAACTAGATGGCACTTAACAACAACAGCAATCTTAACACAAAAAGTAAATCCTATTTTTTGCATCAGGACTGACATTCTGCATCTTGTAACTCTGGGAACCCTCCCCATACTGGCCCACTCTTGCTCACTGAATCCCAAATGGGACAAAGTCTTTCATTCTGATGTTATGCGCCGTCAAGTCAATTATGACTCAAAGCAACCCTGAATAGGATTCCAAAGTGTAGCTATAGAGACTCAGAGCACAAATGGGTAACTAAAGAAACACACTGATTAAACTTCATTCACACTATAGTGTAATGTCGGTTGGCTTTTTCCCATGCAAAGAAACGAGTTAGAAATTGCCAGGCACAGGACAACACACTCAACACATTCCAGGGAAAGGCAGAGATCATGGGGGTGAGAGGCAGAATGGCTGACAACTCCTTCCCAGGAGGACTCTGGACCTTGCTGGTATGTGTGGGGAGATTACACCGGGGTGGTATACCATTCACAGACAGTTCACGTACAGTGCCCAGAATCCATGCTCAAAGTGCCCAACACCTCCCAGGATGCGGAGGTGCATTGCCATCAGCATCCCCTCATGCTCACCAACCCTGTCCTGCAGCCCGAAGACAACCTTCTCCAGTCAAGCTGAGCTCTCCCCATGTATCCGTTAGAACCTTCATCATTTTGAAAAACAAATTAGAAGGGGGAGGGGGAAAGAGATTTTTTAATAGACATAACTAGGTATTTCTCTGGTTTTACCTAAAACTTAGAAATATTACTATAAGCATTTATACAATTTTTAAATGATTGTTAACTGTCAAGTAGGATTTCAGAGGCTATTATTTTCTTGCTATTTATAATGTCTAACTTTTCTAAAATGATCATGTATTACTTAGCATAATTTTTAAGTCTAAGGTTAAAAAAAGAAGGTCAATACTTTTCAAGACAAAACCAAGTGTAGTAACAATGCCAGCAGTCGTTAGAAAAGAATATGACATTTTATTTTCATTTATGGAGATACAGTACATGAATTTAGAAACAAAATCACTGTAGGGTTCTGAAATATTGATACCCTCAGATCTAACACACCATCATTATTAGTCCATTTACTGCAGAGCAGCCACATCAGCAGTTTAGATTTGGGTTCTGTTGTAGTTGTTGACATACGTTCGTAATGTGAAATGCCCAAAAGCATTTGAGTAATATATTACAATAGACACGAACTAAGTTTCAATATTCCAAGTATCTTTGGAACAAATTATACTTATGTACATATTAAGAATAGGCAGGTCTACTTTCTTACCTATTACAAGTTTTAATGACTAATTTTAAGCGGCAGAGGATTTTCCAGCTAGTATTTCCTTTAGAGTTTCTAAAAGCAACAACTCATAACAACATCTATAAAAGATAATGTTGCAAAAACGCAATGCTGAAATAAAAGTGCTTTTAGAAATATATAAGGACAACATAAAGTATTACTATTAGAAAGCATGTACATCTCTTCAAGCCCAACACTGAAATACTGTAGCAGTGTTTAAATGAAGTTTAAAAATAATGTCAATTATACTACCTTACGTATTTTTCTAATATTTAAATCTCATAATTACAATTTGAATGTACAATTCAACTTACAATTAGAGCTATGCACAGCTTCTAAAGCATATTTCTGATTATTTTTGCACACATATTGAAATTAAGTTGGTCTTTGATTAGGAGCACTATACCTATCTGGAAGCATTCAATTTGAGACACACTTACTGACAGCCAACAGAAACCTTGATGGAGTGGAAATCATCAACAGTACCATGCATGGAAAAGAAGTTGCTGCCCCAAGCAAAACATCCACTCCAGCATAAGAGCATCTCAGAAGCTGGCATGTCTCAGCAAGTGGCCCCCGCAAAGGAACCGGAATGTGCAAGAGGAAGTAGCTGATTATTGAAGGGAACTTTCCACACTGGGACAAACCTTAAAACAGAGGAGGCTTTGGACCTTTAGCATAAGAGAGAGACTTTACATTCTTTGACTGCATTTACACCTTCTAAAAAAGATAAAGAATATCTGAACTTTTCATCACATTTAAAACTCCTCGTCTAACTGAGGCAGTTCAAGTTGACTGAAACTCTTGAGGCAACCCAAAAGAAACCTGTACAATACCGCCAAACTTGGCTGTTCTCTTCCTACCAGGAAGCCACAGACCATCTCATCAAATGACCCTATACAGGGTTTCCAAGGAGCAGCTGGTGGGTTTGAACCACCAACCTTGAAGTTAGCAGTATAGTACTTATCCTATAGTGCTATAGTTAGTTTATTATGACAATTTTAAGAAAAGCCCAAAAATGTGTGGAAAAGTATGTGTGCTAACTAACAAGTGACAATAATGAAACTGGGCTACAAAAATAATGTTGCTGTTGTAAATGATGAAAGACGCTAGATTTTTTTAAAAATACGTATTACCGATTCTGCAACAGTTGCTTAGATTGACAATGAATTTCGTCCATTCTACTGAGCTAAATTCAAATTGCATTTTAATTACAGACTAACTCCAAATGATCAGTATCACCATCCCAATACTAGAGAGATCATCAAGGCAGGAACACCGCACAGAGCACAGAGATGCTTTTTAAAAAGACCTCGGAATGATGTGGAAAGCAGGTCAGTAAAGACTCCAGTTCTGCATAATGGAATCTTCTAAGCCAAGCCGCTTTCCACAGACACAAATTCAGTCTATCTTTTCTTTCTGGACTAATCTGGGCGCATCAACAAAATCTTTGCCATTGTAAAGGATAATAAAAAATGTTCCAATGCTTGCAACGGCCCAGAAGAGCACATAAGCCAGTGTTTCTGTCCACGTGTCACCTGTTGAGATTTAAAAAGAGTTGGTAAATAAGTCTTTTTATTGATATCAGATCCAACTTTCAGCTAGCACATCCACAGGAAAAAGAAAAGACCCTCTTAATTGAGGTTTAAACCAGCACCCTCAACTCTGGCTGACATCAGAGTCCCTGAGAGGACTAGTTACAGCAAAGACACTAGACCTCCCCGCCCGCTTTCTGGTCTGTCGGGACAGGTCTCAAGAGCACCCTTCTAATAAGTTCCCACGTGATGCTGCTGAGGCCTGCCCAGAGACTACATGGTGAGAACCACGCGGTGAAACTAATTCATGTTACATCACACTTTCAGAATACTGACTTCAATATTCAAGGAAACTAACATTAATAGTTCAATTCACGAATGTTGCTGTTGTTGAGCCATAAAGTCAGTTCCGACTCATAGCGACCCTATATACGGTTTCTGAGGAGCAACTGGTGGGGCTGACCCGAGCCGCTCCTCAGAAACCCTATAGAGGATCGCTGTGGGTTGGAACCGACTCGACAGCCCTTAACAACAACAAATTATCATAATACCTATAAAAAATAAACTTTACAAAATATACATGTCAGAAATTTTACATATTACAGTCAAATATATAAAACAAAACCCAAAAATATATTTAATAATGCATTTAACACAAGTCTGCAGATGTTCACGTTTCTGTTGGGGATTCAGAAAGATTAGCAACAAGCTGGGGGAAGAGGTGCACTGTGCGTGGCTCCTGCCCTGCACCAACACCGGCCTCACTGTCAATGGGGAAGCACACACAGAGGGCCAACGGCGGTCAGAGCCAGGTGTCTAGGCTGTCCTCACTCCATACTGGCTTGCCATTCTCTTAAAACCACTAACAGAGACTAAATCAAACCTGTTACAGCAGGAGCCTAAGCACTTGGCTGCTAACCTAAAAGCTGTTCAGTCAAACCTGCAAGTCAGCTAGCCTACAAGAGAAAGATAAGGCAGTCCACTTCTGTAAAGATTGACAGGCTTGGAAACCCTATAGGGCAGTTCTCCTCTGTATCACAGTCACTATGAGACAGTGAATGAGATGGAAAAGGGTAACCTTTAAAGAAGCAGACTACAATATCTTTCTTCAGAGTGGCCAGTGGGTTTTAACTGCCGACCTCTCAGCTAACAGGTGAGAAATGACTCACTGCACTACTAGGCCCCTTAAAAACCACAATGGTGGGATTATAGGAGTCGATCCTGACTCATAGTGATCCTGTATAAGGTTTCCAAGGCAGAAAAGCCTCTTCTTTCTCCTACAGAGTGAGTACCTGGCAGATTGAAAATGCAGATCAACTTGTAACCACTGAGCTATCAGCGCTCCTTAAAACCCACAGTAAGGGCTAGAAATCAGGTATTCTTGAATCTAGACATCAAAGTTCACTTTTCACAATTGACTGAGATGTTACCATTCACAGATAAACTCTAGCAATGTTCAGTCTCTTTTTACAAATACATCTGGAATTGCCTTATAGCTAAATTTTACAGCTCTGAGTTTTAAAATTCTTCTTGAACTAAAGAAGGCAGGCAGCTCCTCATCTGCACGATCCTATGCAAACCTTTCCATCACCTCCACTTCTGAGCCAGGTTCCCAATTTCTCTTGTCAACTTCCTGGAAAAGCTGATCACCTGAGCCTCCTCACCAGTCTCACAGCCCCTCCCCCTGCCCTGTCCCAACGCCCCA
Organism: Chrysochloris asiatica; assembly: GCF_000296735.1. Classification (NCBI taxonomy): domain Eukaryota; kingdom Metazoa; phylum Chordata; class Mammalia; order Afrosoricida; family Chrysochloridae; genus Chrysochloris; species Chrysochloris asiatica. The sequence continues at coordinate 9,474,492 of NW_006408642.1, forward strand.
TTTTTTGAAGGTCTTCACCACAAAGGGAATGAATGCTAGCTATTATTATTGTTGCTGTTAGGTGACATCAAGTCAGCACTGACGCAGCAACCCTATGCACACAAGAAACAAAACACTGCCCAGACTCACACCAACCACACGATCATTGCTAAGCCTCAGCCCACTGCTGCTGCCACTGTGCTTGCTAGTCCACTGGGGGTCTTCCTCTTTTTCTCCGACCCTCTACTCTACCAAACATGATGTCCTTCTCTAGTGACTAGGCCCTCCTGATATGGCCAAAGTATGGGAGACAAAGTTGGGACCATCCTGGATTTCAGGAAGCATTGTGACGACTTCTCCCAAGACAGAATTGGTTTGTTTTTTTGGCAGTCCATGGTCCTTTCAATATTGTCCTCAAACACCGTAACTCAAATGCATCCATTCTGTTACGATCTTCCTTATTCACTGTCTAGGTTTCACATGCATATGAGGTTAATGAAAATACCACGGCTTGGATCAGGCGCACCTTCCTCCTCAAACAGAAATCTTAGCCCTTAAACACTTTAAAGAAGTCTTGTGCCGCAGAGTTACCTAATGCAATATGTCCTTTGATTTCCTGACTGCTGCTTCCATGAGTGTTGACGGCTGAACTGAGCAAAATGAAGTCTTTGACAACTTCAATCTCTTCTCCACTGACATGGATTTTATTTGTTGGTTCTGTGCTGAGAATTTTTCTTTCTTTACGTTGAGATGCAATCCATACCAAAGGCTGTGGTCTCTGATCTTCACCAGTATTTTAAGTCCACTTCAATTTCATGAAGCAAAGTTGTGTCATCTGCTTATTACATGTAGTTACTGAGTCTACCTCCAATCCTGATGCCACCTTCTTCAAATAATCCAGCTTTCTCAAATTATTTGCTCAGCATACAGACTAAGTATGGTGAAAGAATACAACTCAGGCACACACCTTTCTTGATTTTAAACCATTCAGTGTCTTGTTCTGTTTGAATGACTGCCTCTTGTTCTAAGTATAAATTCTCATGAGCATGATTCTGGAATACTTATACTCCTCAGTGTGGTCCATAGCTTGTTATAATTCACACACAACAGAAAGCCTTCGCATAGTCAATAAAACAGAAGTAAATATCTTTCTAGTTTTCTCTGCATTCAGCCAAGATCCACCTGACATCAGCATTGACATCGCTCATTCCACATCTAGCTATTACTAATACGAAGAGATTATTTGTTTTCACATTTCCCTTCTCCAGTTTAAGATCCTTGAGGGCAAGCTCCATATCTTCTTATCCTATTGTTGTTGTTAGGTGCCATCGAGTCGGTACTGATTTATAGCGATGGTCTCTACTCATTGTTGTTTTGTTCTTAACTGCCATTGAGTTGGTTCCAACCATACTGACCCTGTATAGGGCTTCCGAGGAGCAGCTGGTGAGTTCAAACGAGTGACCTTGTGGTTCAAGCCGACTTTGCAGTCCATAGCATTAACTTACAGCATCACACCAGGCACTTAATAAAATGTGTGTTGAATAAACAAACTTGGGCACCTGGCCCTGGCCTCATTATGCAAAAAAGGAAAAAAACAATTTCTCTCTTCTATTTGTTCTTCTTGTCAGCTCAGGTTCTTACTCAGATTTACACTACTAAAAGTACTATTACAGTAAAAGTTCAGAACTATTAATTATATTTATCTGTCCAACAATCGGAATCTGAGTAAATAAATTATACACTCATAAATGGGATACTATGTAGTCCTTAAGGAGCTCTGGTAGCGTAGTGGTTATGAATCGGGCTGCTAATCTCACAGTCAGCAGTTCGAAACTACCAGCTGTTCCACAGGAGAAAGATAAGGCTTTCTGCTCCGTAAAGACTTATAGCCTCAGAAACCCTATATAGGGTCACTATGAGTCAGAACCGACTCCACGGCACATCACAACAACAATATAGTCCTTAAAAATGCAGAAATGTTTATATTCTCTATGAAAAAAGATTCCAAGACCTACCCCTATGAATGCAGTAGCTTAAAAGAGGGAACAAATCTTGACACTGAGGATCATTCCCACCCCCTCAATACACAGGGTAGATAGGAATGGGCAACTTGGACATTGGCTACCCAAAATGGGGGATGGGGGGTGGGGAGGTTTACAAAGGCAAGAAGTGACTGGCTTCCACAAGCTTTCAAGAGGGAGCCTAGATCCAGAGGGTGCGGAGAGAGGTAGAATCTCCACTGAGTAGAATCTAATCTGTCTAGGCAGAGCTGATGAAATGAAATGCGGATAGGTCTCCTGTGATACAATAGTGAATAATTTTTATCAGGACTGACTGTGAGGGTTGGAAATGTAAAGGTAGACGTCTTGTAGCAAAAGGAGTGGAGTGGTTGACTTTGCAGACCAGGAGCGGAGGTCCCTGGGACCATCAAGGGAGAAAAGCGGAGTGTGGGACCCTATCCAGAGAAGCAGTAATGCCAGAGATGGAGGCAGAGACGATGACGTGGAGAGATGGAGCAGCTGGGGACTCTAGACCCAGAGAGGGAGAGGGGCTGTGTGCGGATGACTAGGAGGCAGGCTTGCAGGGTATACCCTTTGGTTGATTGATGATGCATGGGTATTTTAACCACGGCAATGAAACACAATATGATAAAATGAATGTAATGCTAATGTTCTCCCATGTAAACTATCACATAATTCACAATAAAACATTAAAAAAAAAACCACAAAAGATAGTACTAGCTGATAACAACCCTCTACAGGGTTTCTGAGGGTTTGAACCACTGACTTTGTGGTTAGCAGTCCAGTGTTTAGCCTATAGTTCCACACCAGGACTCCATACAATATCACGGGTGTAATTAAATCACTGAACTGTACACTTAAAAATGGTTAAAATGGCAGATTTCATGTTATATTTATTTTATCACATTCAAATAAAATGAATTACCCTTTAAAGAGCATAAACAAAATACACACACAAAACAAATTACAAAAATGTATATGTAGAATGATCTCACTTTTAAAAACAACACACATACTTACAAAGATTAAAATATCAAATTGCTAAAGCATGGTTAGCTTGTTTCTGGAAGGTGGAATAGTGAATACTTTTTCTTTCCTTTGCCTAACTGTATTTTTTAAAAGGAGCTCTGGTAGCGTAGTGGTTATGAATCGGGCTGCTAACCTCAGGGTCAGCAGTTTGAAACTACCAGCTGTTCCGCGGGAGAAAGATGAGACTTTCTACTCCCATAAAGATTTACAGCTTCAGAAACCCTGTACAGGGTTGCTATGAGTTGGAAACGACTCCATGGCACATAACCACCACCACCACCACCAACTGTATTGTCTATTATTTGGTGTTACTTGACAGTAAGAAAAACTGTGTTGTTCTTTTTTAAAATCTTAAGTAAAAAGAAATACCATTTACCAAACTTCTGGGTATATATTTTCCCTCCTCTCACTTCTAAGGACCAATCTCTTCTGCTCACTTTGCTCATTAAAAAATTTAATGGGGAATATGCGTCCAACAACGTTATACAAGAAAGGTTTAACGTTCTACTAAGCAATGAATGTCAGAATGTGACATCAGAGCAGACTTACCAGCCATAAGCAAACAGATAATGCACATTGAAAAGGCAACAACCATGATGATAGGCAACTAGAAAAAAGAATGAGAAAAGGGAAACCACTGTTAAAGAATGCTAATTAACGTTTCCAGATCAGTTGCATATGTTTGGCTTAAAAAAGAATGAAACTCTGCACTCTGATAAAAATGTCTTGACTGCAATGATGATTTTAACCAGAGCAATGACGGAGGGCAATGCAGGACTGGGCAACGTTTCGTTCTGCTCTACCAAAGTCTGAGCCAATTCAAAGGCACCCAACAACTTTTTCAACAAAATGTCCTACTCTCAACTCTCAGGCCTCAATCAGGACTGCCAAAGTCTTCCGAGGGATTAAGTTACAAGACCTGGGGAAGTTTGCCTTTGCTCCAGATCAAGAAGTGTTCAGTGGAAGGAGGCTGTCTGGAGGAGAACCTTGACACCAGGGCTTTCCTTCCATTCTAGGCACTTAGCCTTACACAGTCTAGTGAGCAGGGGGTTCAATAAGGAGCCAAAGGCACACATTGTCTTACATGTTACAACTTTGCTTCTGGCAATCTCTGAACCTAAGGGGACTTCCTGAAATGAGAACCACATTTCCTTTAACTTGTATGTCTCACTTAAAGATGTGAGGGAATGGGGAAAAAGAAATGCCCCAGAGTTCTTGGACTCCTCTCTCTACTCTTCTTTGAGTACAGAATGCTTTCATCTCTGGTGCCATCTTCACACACAATTATTTTTTAACGTCTTGAAAAACATGAAAGTCCCTTACAGCCAGGAATTTCCAGTCCTTTGGAACACTTAAAGGACTATGAGATTCTAATTCATCCACTGAATAGTTCCCAAGAAATAAGTCTATGGAATCCTAGAAAAGATAGAAGAACATTGTATTATTATACTTTACTGAGGAACAACGCAATGGTACAAACCACCTAAGGACCACACGGGCACCAGATAGATACAAACGTACCTGCCTAAATCCATCAGAAAAGTTGTTCTTGTAATATCGTATTAGTGAGTTCCAGCCATCCATTACAAGTCCCAACTGAGTTCTCTTCCCAGTTCTGGGTGAAAGAGGTTACATTTCTGAGTTATGTATGGGTTTGCAAATGAAATTCTCAAGCAGCTTTCAAATAGTTGTATGATCCCAAGCATGTGGTGTGGGGGTAACTAAATTACAGAGACTTGAAAAATCACCCTGTAAATTTAGACAAAAAGTTCACAAGAAGAAATGTAGCAAGAAATACGTATTCTCTTTCCAAAATACCAAAGACAGACACAAAAGGATAAAAAACAGTTCCAGTTGCACAGACAAGAAATGGAAGAAACAGAGAGTCTGGATTAAGTAGTATCACACAGCAAAAATAAAAAAATTAAAACCTTAGAAAACTGCCTTTGCTTTCAGGGGATCCATGGAACAGATCATGTCCCTGTGTGTTGTAACAAGCTGTAGACACCCTGGCTTCTAGTGCCCCAGAGTGAGAGCTGCCATCAGCATCCCCAGGTGCTTTTCAGGCTTGAAGAAGCTCAGGCCCTGACACGACACAGACCTGCTGAATCACTCTACATTTAACAGACACCTCCTCCACTCCCCACCCCCACCTGTGTTTCAGGGGCAAAGTGCGTGCTCCACCCTCACTGTGTTAGAGTACTACTGGTGCCTGAACCCTGTCTGAAATTCTGACTTGACTGATTCAGAGAGAGGCCCAGGTGCTGTGAGTCTCACAGGCAGCAGGACCGTGTGTGTCACAAGGGTGGCTTGCCTGGTGAAGTCTGTCTTCAAGGCACCAGTCCCTGCGTACTGTTTGGCACAAGCATTTGCATTGTCAGCCCAGGCTGTGAAAAGAGTAAGAGGGAAAAAAAGCTGATAATGATTCAAGGACAAAATGTGACTTTATTTCAAAGTTTCAGTACCTCTATTAAATACCATTTTTATAAATACCTACCATTTTTATAAATCTTCTCAAATTCATCTTGTTCTTCAAGCTTTTGTCCCACATGCAAAACTCCTAGTCTCTGAAATAACAACCAAACCATACTTATGTGTAATGATTTCTGCAGACACAATTAGTTAGAAAAAGACAGTCCACAAATTATAAGCACATGGTCCCTGGATGCTGGCCACACACAGCCCTGAGAGATTCTCCTCCCATACAAGGGTCCCAGCTCAGAGAGCGCTCTCCTGAGGGCAATTCTCCCCAGCACACCCCAATCTCCCTTGAGCCCACCCACCACCACTGTTCTCAGGGAGAGGGCAGCAGGGGAAGTAAGAGCTTCCCTCCTGCTACCCAATTGTCTACCGGATCCCCGTCCCCGCTCCCCACTGCCCTCCAGGCCACAGTTCCCCCAGTGGTGTCCCCAGCCCATCTGATGGATGCTACATATCTCCACATAGTTCAAATACACACAGCTCCTGTCTGTAATCTCAGGGGGTCTATGGGGCCCCTGAATCTCCTCTATAACACCTCTTCAGGGATTCACCAACCACAGATGCTCAACTCTCAGAGCCATCATTTCACTGCTCACAACGGATGACACGTCTCAGTTTCTCTAGCTCAGAACCTTGCCTTTTAGCTGGGGAGTGGAGACAGCATCACATTAGCTGGCAATGCTGTAAGGAAGGTTCCTGCCTACAGACTCTCTGCAGGCTGGCTGGGGTTTATAACACTACATCTAACACATCAAATGGAGTCCTGGTGTGGCACTGAGGGTTAATGGGCTGGACTGCAAAGTCAGTTTGAATGGCAAGGTCAGTGATTCACGCTTACAAGTCGCTCCTTGGAAACCCTCCTCAGGTTTGCTATGGGTCAGAACTGACCGGACAGCACTTAACAACAACATATAAAAATAATTAGTACAGGTTCTAGAACCCAGCTAAGAAGGTTTTATTAATCAGCCTTAGAACCAAACCATTCCTACCATTGTTTCTCTTGAAATATATACACTGACATATACCCAACAGCTCAACAAGGACCTAGCTATTACAATATTCAGAATGGAGACCACTCAAGCAGAGGAATTACTCCTGTGGTATGAGAGCATGCTTCACTTTAGAGTTCAAGGAGAATTCATTCTAAATGACTATTTTACCATAATTCCCTCTTGCACATCAAGGAATTATCATAAACAAAGATGAATGCTTACTGATTATACAGGAAGGACACCATTTGGAGTACATTTTGTTTGCTACTCACAACAAATGCCAGTGGATTCGGAAATTTAGGCTCTACATATTTTTAATTCCAAATATAAACAAACAACAATACTCATAACTATTTTTCTCAACAGCACATTCTTAGCGGTAAAGCCAAGCTATGCCAAAAACTTTTTACCTGGGAATATCCCTTCCCAGTAACAAAGAGATGCAAAAGGGAGCTACCCTGAGGTATACTACTACTACTTTATACTATTAAAATACGACAAGGAAAAAGAAATGTTCTAAATAAAAACATCTAATGCTGGAAATAGATTCCCTTAGGGTCGCTGTGGGTCGGAACCGACTCGACGGCACTTAACAACAACAACAACAACATTCAATGATGGTGTCAACGTAAATTAGTACCACCCCACTGGAAACTAAAGGAGCTCTGGTAGCGTAGTGGTTACAAATCGGGCTGCAAACCGCAAGGTCAGCAGTTCGAAACTACCAGCTAGCTGTTCCGTGGGAGAAAGATGAGGCTTTCTGCTCCCGTAAAGATTTCCAGCCTCGGAAACCCTGTACAGGGTCGCTGTGAGTCAGAACCGACTCCACGGCACACAGCCACCACTGGAAAGAAACACATGTATTTTCTTAAACACTGTAATTCTACTTCTGGGAATTAATCCAAAGGAAGTAATTCAACTTAATAACAACATATATAGACATATTCACTACAGTATTATTTACAAGCCAAAAATCTAACAACTTAAATAGCTTGGTAAACTGTAGTAAAACAATTCAACATCATTAACTATGCCTATGCATAATATTAGATGCAAAGAACTAGATTAAAAACTGTGCCTTTATATACCGACCATGGTTTACAGGAAGTGTGTATATGCCCATTGAGAGCAACACACAGAAGCAAAAGGAGCAGGGTTAGGGTGAAAGTAATAGACATATTTCTTTAATTTTGTTAATTGGTTTTTACAGATGAAGTTTCTCTAATTTTGCTGCTGTATGTCTTCAATAAAAGAAAAAAAGAATTAGCACCTGAAGCTGGGCCTGAAGTGAGCGACGAGCTAGCAAACTCTGGATCACATTGGTTCTGTCTAGACAATCCATGCAATTGCTGCGGAACACACCTTCCTGGTTTGTCACCACCTTGCCAGCAGAGTCCACTAGAAAATAACTAAAACATATTTGTATAAACACTCTCATACCAAAGTCAGTCACATCTACTCCAGACATACTGCTTATACCTGGGCATTATTATCAGTGACAGTATCAGAACCTGGTAAATTAAGAGCGACAAGGATGTGTGGTCCAGGTAAACTTGTTGACCGCAGACCAAAAAGGGTTTGAAGAGCAGAAGCAAGGCAGCCCACGACCCAAAATGACAAGTGGAACATTAGAGGTGAGCTCACATAGAAATGTGAAGAAGCAGAGTTTGCAGTACTGTGGCGGTTTCGGTAGTCATCAGTTATGCTGCTGTAAAACCAGAAATGGGCTTCCTTCAGCAGTGATTCCAACTAAAAACCTACACAGCACGGTGCCAAAGCTCAGTCCCCTATCTGTCTGTACTAGCAGCATCAGAATCTCTGGGCTGCTGGTGAAACATGAAGATTCTGGGCACTGACATCAACTTGACATCTTTGAAGTAAGAGTTGGATATTGTGCAATAAACATTTTTTAAAATCCTTTTTTAAAAAATGCAAACAGCACAAAATTTATAGAGTGCGGCACTGATATGAAAAACTATTTCCCTTCGTTCCCTTAACCACCCAGATGGCTGCAGTTTCTGTGTGGTCTTTATTTTTAACAAATTACGCAGAAGACTTTCTGAATTTGGAAACCTGCTGACTGACACACAGCGTGGTGGTGAAGAGTTTCGACTGCAGTGGCACAGTGTCCATTTGTTGGTCTTAGCTCCTTGGACAGCTTTCTATTTGTGTAACTTGAAATAATAACCTTAATCTCTCAGAGCACCTCCCAGAGGCTGCTTGCTAGTATGAATGAGATTCTACACAGTGCACATAAAGTTCTTTGCAGAGTACAAGGGACAATGTAGACATGGAATCCCAGCTAGTGGTTATTTTACTAAAATCATTCCCCAAAATCCATATGGAGGGGGGAAGTGCAAGAACTTTACCAACGGCTATAGGAGCAGGTGAAGTGAACTAGAAGAAGTGTAGATCACACAGGTGAGTATATTAGCACACACGTGCATGGTGGCACCCTGCTAGGATGTACATATCATCTCTTTTAAATTCAGTCTATGAGGTAGATAGTCTTTCCCTTTTATAAATGGGGAAAGCCTGGCTTGAAGTTAAGTTGCCGGCCACTGGATCACATGGCTAATACAAGGCAAACTGAAATCTCACACCAAGATACGTTGGACCCCATAGCCCAGATACTTTCCACTGTCCCAGAGAGGTCACCTGAAAGTCACTAGTGAAAGCTCGATTACCTCTTTAGAGCACAGGGAGTGGTGATGGAAAGATTTTGGTATCAAATCTCCCTTGTGTGGTGGTGACAATGGTTTAGCCGAGGAAGCCCTCTGACTGACCATATGCAAGGCCCAGCCAATGTTTTCTTTTAATAACGTAATCATGATACAGGTCCTCCCCCTTCACTAGCTGTGTTCATGGTTAAAAGCGCATAGGAAATAAGGCTGATTTAATAATAGCTGATAACTTTAGATGTAAAAAAGTGAGCAAATATCTAATAGAGATGTTTCCCTATTATGATTGTGTAACAGAATAAAGAAGGTACAGTTGGGCTGCCAGGTTTATCACTAGCATATGCAGAGGCAGAACATAATGAGAGAATGGTTTAAAGAATCCAACTATGTGACTTTAAGGAAGTACCAACTTGCATGCACATAGAGCACTATAAACCCAGATATCTATAACACTTTCAGGAAAACAATATGTGAGGGAGCTTCAAAAAGTTCATGAAAGAATGGAATTAAAAGGCAATGGAACTTTTCCACTAAATTTCTGAAGCTCTCTTCATACCCAGAGTGATTCACTACAGCATTATCTTTCATGGTAGGGAAAACACAACAAAACAAAACACAGGCTCAATGTGAGAAAGAACGATAAATTGAACTGATACGCTACAATGCAATGTGGGGAAGACATTAAATGAAAGCTAAGCTAAGCTAATGATAAAGTGCCCCTGATAGTGTGTGTGGTGAAAACTGAATGCCAAACAATAGTAAACTGACTTCAATTACGTAATGACATAAAATGTATGTGTATTCTGAATGACAGACCAGCAGGAAAAACAAAAACAGCCGTCTGTTTGGCTATTACAAGAACAAGCAAGCTGTTTGCTGGGGCGCCATCAAGGCAAGGAATCACGTCCCTTCAGGACAAATACCCCCCCTTCAAGACTGAAACGCAAAGGGAACACACAAGCAAGTATGTAAGCTAGTTGGCGACCACACTGGTCTACATGTGAGTGGAAGTGGGGTAAAGTCAGTAATGAAGATATAGGCTGAGTTAAACCACCTTCCATAGACTCCTGTCTACCTTGAGATGAGAGAGAGAAGACGAAGGGCTGGTTGGTCCGAAGTCTGGGGAAGACTTGGGAACTCCTAAGCCCATGGACACTGACCTAGCCATAGAGAGCTAGAGCTGAAAGTAAAGCGTCCAACTAATATGAAGTGAGGGAAGACTCACAAGAATGCCCAAACTTGCAGATAGTATCCATCTGACCTAGCTTGATGATCAGAACTTGACTAGAGGAAGATTAAGAAATTTGATTAAGGAAGCAAGTGTAAATTGCTACAATTTGATGAACTTGACCTATACTTACGGATGTAGCAGCTCAATATACCAACTGAGAGGAAAGGAGTCTTCATTCACCTCATGGATCAAGCCTGTCCCTTTGGTATACAAGGTTGATAGGGATGGGCAACTTAGACACTGGCTACCTAAAATGTTGTTGGTGTTGTTAAGTGCTTTTGAGTCAGTTTTGACCCATAGCAAACCCTGTATAGGGTTTCCGAGGAGCAGCTGGTGAGCTTGAACTGCCAACTTTGCAGTTCAAAGGCTTTGCAGTCTGGCGCATTGAACCACAGTGACACACCAGGACTCCTAAAATGGAGGGGTTATAAAGGCATGAAGTGGCTGGCTTACATGCTTTCAAGAGGGTGGCTTACATGCCTTCAATAGTTTCAGAGTGTGCAGGGGAAGGCAGAATCCCCACTGAATAGATTTCATCTTGTTTAGATGGGTCTGGTGAAAAAACAAGGAGACAGGACTCTTTTAATTCCACAATGAGTAACTATTATCCTGACTAATAATGACTGTCACAACTGTAAAGGTAGACATTTTGTAACTTAAAGGGGCGAGTAGTTAATCTTACATTCCAGCAACAGAGGGATGAACTTAGGACCATCAAGGGAGAAGAGCATGAGCAGAACATGGGACCCTAACCAGAGAAGCAGCGACATCAGAGACAGAGACAGAGATGATGGCAGCTGAGGACTCCAGACTCATGGAAAGAAAAGGCTAAAAAGGCAGGCAGGAGGCTGGCTTGCAAAATGTGCCCTTGGGTTGTTTAAATGATCATATATACCTGAGTGCTTCTGTGTACATCAAAAACAAAAATCAACAAAGGGAATCAAAACAAACACTGTTCAATGATGATGCATGCAGAGGATTGTAATCATTGCAATGAAACAAAACACAACAGGATGAGTGCAAAAGTGATGTTCTCCCATGTAAACTATCACTCAGTTCATAATAAAATCTTAAAAAAAATGAATAATTTTTCATGAAAGTACCTGGGCTTAAATAATTATTTAAAATTTTAAATAATTTAAAATTTTAACAAAAAAATTGTATAGACAAGCCCTTGTCAAGCCAGCAGGTATTTGTTCAGTCGGCTAGGTAATGCAGTAATAAGTATGACTGATAGAAAAACACATCTGTTCCCATCTCTGAAGGGAGATCATTTAACTTACCTTAATTCATCTTGCATTTCTGCTACTTTATCCAATAAAATACTTAGTCGATCCCATCTCATATTTTTACATTCCTTATGGAAGTCAAAAGCAATGTACCTATCAAAAGAAAAACAAATTCAGAAACTGACCAAAGATGATTCCTTTCCCTTCTATCAATAACACCTTTATAAACTGATTCTTCTCTTACATCAGTGGAGTGTCCCCACTCTGGATTTACCAGTACACACACATATATATGCACCTCCACTCTTGAATGATTTACCATTACACATACACACATAGACCCCAGCTCCTCAATCTCATGCCTCTGGGACAAATACATATACATCCATCCACACATATATCTATTACTCACACACAAACACATGCATGCATGTACATGTTCTTCTAGGGGCCCTCAGGTAGGAAGAGAAGAGAAGCCCAGACAAATGCTAAAGAAGTGGGTGCAGGTACAGTAATTAAGTACATAGTACAAAGAGGCCTTGTCTGACTAGCTATCATGTATTATTTTCTACCAAATCTCTACTGTCAAGTCAATTCTGACCCACAGCAACGCTGTAAGACAGAGCAGAACTACCCCACAGTCCCCAGGCTGCACATTTTTACAGAAACAGACTGTCACCGTTTTCTCCTACAGACAGAGCGTCTGACTGGTTCAAACTGCCAGTCTTTTGGTTTGCAGTCAAGTGCCACAACCATAGTGCCACCAGGCTACCTCCAATTTTCTACAATCTATGTAAAAAGTGTCAGGTTCCTTTTTTTTTTGTTCAAGTCAGGTAAAATGGCCAAGCCATTGAGTCCAAGGAAGATTAGTTTGTAAGTTCCCGGCCATCCTAACAAAATACACTATCCTTTACCAGTATCTATGTATCATCCATGCATGGGGCAGAAATCCTTCTCCTGTCAATTTGTAGTAAGTTGTCTCATGTGGGAAACTTGGGTTCAGTTCATGGCCAATGCAAGCTCATGTGTTGGGGTGATGAGCAGGCTGCAGCAGAGCCTCAGACTAGTAGGGACTAGATGGAAAGACCTGGCAGCCTACTTCCAAACTCAACTACGAAAACTCTGACCTACAAGCAGTCCTGGGACTGCCATTCCAGATGGGACCACCATGAGCTGAGGGCCAACTCCAAGAAAGCTGAGCCTGCAACACTTAGGAGACACAATTGTAGAGTCAGATGATGTCTGACAGTGAAGGTGTCCTAGCACAAGGCCAGTAAAGATCATTAACTGAGAGTCACAGTTAGGAGTGCAGGAAACCTGGGCAGCACGGATACATGAAAACTCCCATAGGTCCTGCTCTGTCCAGCTCCCTGCTCCAGGATCAATATCAGCCACACAGCAGCAAGACTGGTACGCTTTTATCTGCACAGTAAAGATTTAGATGAGGCGCTATCCTCCTGGGACTATCTTGGCTCCAAAGAAATGATGCAGTGTGGGTTTCTAAGTGGATGAAGAGAGACGCTCCTAAACCCTCCAGGGTTCTCTCAGATGAGGTGTAGATACCCTTATAGTAGACAATGCAAGCTAAAACATCTAGTGAGATCAGTGTACTTGTGTGTGTCTGAGAGTGTGTATATGTGAGTGTGCATCTTTCACGAGTAGAGGAAATGAGTGTGGTACCTGATCATGTCACTTCCCAAGGAAGACACCATTGATGCAAATGCCTGCTCAAGTGGCTTCTCGGAGCCCTTCTGGTTAACCTACAAAAATTAAAAACACCCAGAGCTTATAGTCACACTTATTTTAAAGATCTAAAGAAGTAGTATGCCACAGTTTTGTGTTTAAGAAACATGTCAGAAACATACCAGATTGAGTATAACTTGCTTTCCATAAATAAATACTTGTGAATCAAAATGCCTTTGGAAACCATCCATCTAGGAGGGAAAATTAAGAAGTTATATAATTTACCAGATCACAGGAGTATGTATAAGATCTTTTAAATTACCTCTTTATGACTTTATATTCAAGGATTGAGATCAAGACGGGAACCATATTTTCTAAATATTTTGCTGGTATATTAAGTGTCATCGAGTTGGTTCTGACCATAGTGACCCTGTGTAGGGTTTCCGAGGAGCAGCTGGTGAGCTTGAACTGCTGACCTTGCAGTTCAAACGGTGGCTTTGCAGCCTGGTGCATTAACCCCCAGCGCCACACCAATACTTTGTAGTACTTAATAATTATGTGTTACTCTACTCTGCAATACTACTATTTTAATTCTGAATACAGTCTTGAAGAGAATATACTAAAAAATGTTCTAAAAAATGTAAAGTTGTTAATCTTACTGAGATCTCTATAATCTAACATGCCAAGTCATTCGGTTAACTTCCCCCACATTTCTGGCATGCCATTAACGTAACCTTTTGTTTTTAGGTCTGCTGCGTGCCAAAACCAGAGAAGGACCTCAAAGACACTGACTTCTGTTACAAGGAACAAATGTGTTCCGTACGCACACTATCATGCTATTAATCTTTTATTTTAATCAAAGGACATGCAGGGAAGACACGCACGTGATTTGCTACTTTGTTGATCTGCGGCAGTGGTTTGTACTTGAGGTTTGGTCTTTGGGACCAGAAAACTGGTATTGATCCTCGAGTCTAAAAGGAAAGAAAGAAATATGAAATGAAAAACAAAACACTCTTGTTTTCTCAGCTTAACTAATGTCAGGATGCATCTGAGGGAGGGGACTCCAAAAAGTTCATGGAAAAGTTCATTATCTTTTAATTCCATTTGTCCATGAACTTTCTGAGGCCCCTCTTATGGCAATGATTTTGCAAAGCAAAATACAACACCAACTTATAACAACTCTGAGAGAAGTCTACATGTGTGCCTCCTCAGGAAGTCCCTAACTTATGGGAATACATTTGGAAAGGGTGTTCTCTCTGATTCTACGTACACATTGCTTGTACAGCAGACAGTTCTGTTTCCCTCTAAATCTGAAACTGTAATTTGGCATCAGGCTTATTCGTTCTCAAATGAGTAAGTTTATGAACACCTGAATGGATTTAGTCACTACTTTGTGGAGCAGCAGGCATCCACAGATTTACAATTTTTAAGGAGGTACTGTTTCTCAGTTAAGTGTGAGGCAGGTACAGCCAAGGGTAACCAGCAACTTGGCCCTCCTTTGTCACCCTGAATAAATCTAAAGAGGGGGCCGCAGATGCAGATAGGTGGCTGTTTGCATAGCCCTTGCCACGTCCTCTACCCTCTCTCTTTTAGGGATTTAAGGACAGAAAATGTCAACAGGTAAGGGCCAGATAAATGGAATATCCCTGTTCTGAGCGAACTTTCTCCCACACTGCAGATAAGGGTATTATTTTTAAAATTAGAAAAAAGGGGGTGGTGAGGGGAAGGAAATTCAAAAACATGATAGAGAGTTATGATTCAAGCAGAAAAGGCCACTTGGTAGGCTGAACTTGCCTGCATAAATGAAGCCTTGCTCCCATTGTAGTGCACAATTTGTTCTGTTTCTACAAAGTTAGCTGCGTGGCCTTCAGAATCAATTCCTAGATTAAAAAGTTAACTCTATTTATTACATAAGAAACACATCAGAACCTAAGTAATTTGGGCTTACTTGGAAAGAATTAAGTAGAAAAGCAGTAATAAATGACAACAAATGCATGGTCACAAAGCTAACAGAAGTTTACATTTAAATTGATCTAGAGAGGAACATTAAGGACTAATGACTATAAAGACAAAATTAGTTGCTAATTAAACATCAATTGTTTATACATGCACAATTCCTCCAACACAGTATTTTTCAAACTTGAGACACTAAAGAAAAAAAATTCTCAAGCACTCTTGAGAGTATGTCCACAGATTCCAGTTTGAAAACCAGTATTCTCAAAGTTAAAACCTAATCATACTTAGAAATAACACATTAAGTGCAAATGTGGGTAATTATGCAGATAATATTCACTTGTAATGACGCAAAACGTCTACACATCTTGAATTTTAAGAACTCTATAAGCACATGAAACCTAATTTTAAAAGCACTGCTCTACGGTATATAGAATGTGAAGCTGTCTTTTAGGATTTTCTCTATATGATCCTTTTTTTTTTTGCCCAGAACACGCATACTTGCTAAACAAAACCAACTTTCTAGCTAGTCCCTGACCCATATTACTCTAAAGAAATTAATGGAGTTTGAACTATTCCAAATAGTTCTTAACATCCTTTCTGACATCTTTCTTAAGCATATATGTTATTTTGAGATGTCTGCTAATTTTTGTTAGTATAGTAGGTGAGAAAGTTCCAGAGAGAAAATTCTTGTACCAAATCAGAAGTAAAAGGATTCCTCAATACTTTCAAAGATTATTTATCAGAAATATGGACTGTGCTTGTTTCCCTCCATAGTCCTCATTGTGAAATTGCATGCAGTTATTTAAGACAATGACAATAGGATATTTAAGAAAAGATTTCTGGGGTATACTGCTAAGTTAAAAAAGAAAACGAAAACCCCAAGGTGCATAGTAAATAGCCACTGTGTACGACAGAAGGGGGAGAGGAAGCATGAAAAGTAGCCACAAGGATAAATGTGAAACTTTGGCTGTCATTGGCTCAATGCCTTGCGTTCTCTGGTATGTCATCTGTATTGAGGGAAGGTAACCAAATAACCTCAATGGTAATTTCCAGCTCAACATTTGTGTGATTTATTTCATAGCAAGCACATAAAACTTTATTCTGTATGTTCTGGTAAAAGGTAAAAAGAGCAATGTAGTTATAATAGCTGAAGTAATGCAAGGGGAAAAATAAAAAGCCACTAAACCCACTGCAGTTGAGTTGATTCTGACACACAGCAGGAGTTTCAAAGTGTACAGGAGCAAACTGCCATTCTTGCTCCCAAGGAGCTGCTGGTGGGTTTGAACCCCTGACCTTTTAGTAACGGAAGACAGCATTAACCATGGTTCCACCAAAGCTTCTCTCTAAGCAAAGACCTACCTAATTATTACAATGCAGCAGGAGATAAATATTTATGTATCAGACGATAATGAAAACAAATGTCACTGCCAGACATAATGTTCATTAGTGACAGATTTGACACAGTACTGAATCATGCTGAGAAAATTCATCTTACCTCTTACATAATAGCGCACACCAGCTCTGAAACAGCTCCTCCTCGAGATGAGAAGCCAATCAAAGTATTTTCCATTGATAGAACACGAGTGCATAGTAATAACTTAACTACATTAAGGAATCACACGTATTATTTCCAGATTCAATAAAAAATTTTACCCTAGTAAAAATGACTCCAGTTTTAAGGGAAGAAAGGGCTAAAGATAGAACCTCCCCCTACAGTGTTTCCAAGGCTGTAATTTTTACAGAAGTAAACTGCCACGTCTTTCTCCCATGGAGTAGCTGCTGGGTATAAACCACGAAGTCTAGCAGCCAAATGCTTCACTACTGTGCCACCGGGGCTCCTCACAAGCATTTAGTATTGTCACATTCAAATGCGGTGTCTGCCAACTCAGTAATCCTACAGCGACATAAGCAGTATGTTTAAATGCTTCACTATAATGTTTACATTTAAATAACGTATTTCCTGACATACTCAACCATGTCATAAAAATATTTACTACCCTACTCTTACTGAAAAACATGAAAATTGAAAATTAAATTTCAAATAGAAAATGAAAACCCTTAAAAAAAAGGAGAGAGGGTTGGACTATTGCAATGAAAAAAAACAAAACAGAAAATGTCATATACATAATTACAAACATAAATTAGCCATGAATTAATAAACTGTGAATTAAACAAAGATGATCCAGAAATAGAATTTACATATTTTCTTGAAATAGGAAAAGTGAACCAAAAATTTTTTAAAAAGGACAATCTCAAATGCTCTTCTTGATAAATTGTTACTTGTCCTCTCAGCACCGCTTTCACTGTGTCCCAAAAATTTTGGTATGTTGTGCTTACATTCTCATTTGTTTATAGAAACTTTATGAATTCACATTTAATTTCTTCTACTACCCAGTCGCTTTTCAGGAGGGTGTTACTCAGTTTCCATGTATTTGACTTTATTTCCTTGGTCTCCCTATTGTAGATTTCTAATTTTATGCATTGTGGTCTGAGAAGATGCTTTGTAGTATTTTTGATATTTGTAAATTTATGGAGGTTTGTTTTGTGGCCTAACACATGCTCTATTCTGGAGAACGTTCCATGTGCACTGGAAAAGAATGTGAATTGTGCTGTTGTTGGGTTGAATGCTCTGTACAAATCTATGAGGTCCAGTTGGCTAACTGGGTTGTTTAGTTCTTACGTGTCTTTGTTAAGTTTTTTTCTGCTTGTTTTATTCATTTTTGAAAGTGGTGTATTGAAATTGCCCACGATTATTGTAGATTCGTCTATTTCTTTCTACAAATCTATTACAGTTTGCTTTATATATTTTAGAGCTCTTTTACTTGGAGCAGAGATATTATGGTTATGTCATCTTGTTCAATTGTCCCTTTAATCATGAGATAATGTCCATCGTTATTTATTATGCTGGGCTTTGCCTTAAAAGTTTATTTTATCAGAAATTAGTACTGCCACTCCTGTTCGTTTTTTATTACAATGAGCTTGGTATCTTTTTTTCCATCCTTTGACTTTCAATGTTTTTGCCTCTGTGTGTGAGATGTACTTCTTGCAGACAGCATACTCAAGGATCTTGTTTTCTTATCCATTCTGCCACCATCTGTCTTTTAACTAGTGCATTTATTCCGTTTACATTCAGTGTAATTATCGATAGGTATTGATTAATTGCTGCCAGTATGTTTGTTTTTGTGGTGTTGCTGCTTTCTTTGCTCTGTGTGTCTTCCTTTGCTGAGTTCATGCGTTTTGTGTTCTTTCCTGTGAGCTTCCTCATAGTTTTAATGTTTCCATATTCTTCTTGGATTTTCATTTTCTTGGTATGTTGTGAAGTATTAATTTTCTTTGAGATTACCTTATATTCCATTAACTTTTCTCTCCATTTAGTGCAGTCTATTTTATCCTGTAATCCTGACCTTCTCTGTTCCTACGTGTTTACCTTCTTTTACACTGTATTGTTTTGATCATAGACTGACCTCCAGAGTCTCTGAGTTTGTTCTTA
Organism: Chrysochloris asiatica; assembly: GCF_000296735.1. NCBI lineage: Eukaryota > Metazoa > Chordata > Mammalia > Afrosoricida > Chrysochloridae > Chrysochloris > Chrysochloris asiatica. The sequence goes on from NW_006408642.1 coordinate 9,493,264, forward strand.
TAGTTGTGTTCTGTTCTTGATTCTTCCTTCTGTCAATTTAGTTCTGGGAGGTGCTGCCACATATGTCAATCTCTGGTTGTTGTTTATTCTTGTTGGTTCTCAGTCCACAGAACTCCCTTTAGGCTATTTTGTAGGGCAGGGCTGGCTTTGCCAAAATCCCTTAGCTTCTGTTTATCCTGGAATGTTTTGATTACACTGTCGTATTTGATTGATAGCTTTGCTGGATAAAGGATTCTTGGTTGGCAATTTTTTTCTCTCAAGATTTTATTTATGTCTTCCCATTGCCTTCTTGCTTGCATGGTTTCTGCTGAGAGATCCGAGCTTAATCTAACTTGTTTGCCTTTGTATGTCACACTTCGCTTTTCCCTAGCTGCTTTCAGGATTCTGTCCTTATCTTTGATTTTGGAGAGCTTGATTATATGTCTCGGTGATTTTCTTTTGGGAGTCTATCCTTCCTGGGGTTCGTTGAGCTTCCTGAATGTTTATCTTTTCACTTTTCAGGACGTTAGGGAAAGTTTCGGCCAGCAGTTCTTCAACTATTTCCTCTGTGGACTTGTGTGAGTCTTCCTGTTCTGGAATGCCGATAATTCTTGTTATTCCTCTTCATGTTGTTCAACATGAATCTTAGACCTTCTTCAGATTTTTTATCTTTTTTTCTGTTTGCTCTTCTATCTCAGTGGTATTGACAGATTTGTCTTCTAGCTCACTAGTTCTGCCTTCCATCTCTTCACTTCTACTCCTTCGTCCTTTCAGTGTATTGTCTAATTCTGATATTCTATTATTGATCATTTGGACCTCTTTCTGTAGGTTCCAAATTGTTTCAATGCTGTATCTATTCTATTTGATTGTTCCTGTTGCGCTTTTTTGACTTTTTCTTTATTTTTCTCAACTCCATTGTAAAGGGTTTTGAAACATTTTATAATCATTTTTCTGAATTCCTTCTCAGGCATTTCCAAGGCCTGCCCTCCTTCTGGAATGCAGTCCAAATCTACCTCTAGGTCATTTGTCTCAGACATTTATCTTGTTTCTGGAAAGGTGCTGATATGGTCATCTGCTTTTGCTTCTTGGACATGTTTAGTGTTTATCTGTGGCCTTAATACTTAATTATGTATTTTTTATGCTTTCTGATTGCCTCCAGGTAGATGTGATCAGGATGTGGGCTTCCCTTTTCACTCTTCTTATTGCTTAACTCAGAGTAACTCTCACAGGTGTTGTCTGCCTCCCTGGTATATGGCAGTTAGTATTGGTTTTTGCCTGAATTTTTGGTGTTTTATAGGTTGTGATTGTAGCTTGACTATATGTCAGCAGTTGCTGTCTCTTTTTGGGTTATATACGGAGAAAGAGTCCCCAAAGGTAAAAGGGGAGCATAAAACAGCAACAACAAAAATACAAAGGGGAAAAAAAAAAATCCACCAAAACAACAACACAAAAAGTAGATTGCATACTGTAATCTTGGGGAGAGGAGGGAGAGAAAAAAAAAAATCTGTAGCCTAATATGAGTATGACTTTAATGTCCTCTTTCAGTTTCTTGCCTTCCAAGCTAGCTGCCTCAGAGATTTCAAGATGCCACTGTTGGTTGTTATGCTGGACCCCAGGATTTAATTAAATTTTTGGCTTGTTTTGTTTTTAAACTCTCTTTCCCTTTCCACACACCTTGCGCTGGCTTTTTACCTATTAAAAAACAGTTTAGGGTGGCTCCTGGGCTGACAGTATCTGTGCGTATGCACGGCAGAAGAACCCAGCAGCAGTGGGGGGGGGGGGGGGGGAATGTCCAGGCCCCCCCTCTAGTCACCAGTATGGAGGTGCACAAACAGTGGGTGGCCAATGAATAGAAACCAAAAAAGAAAATCAGAACAAAGCAAAACCAACAGTGTATTGTCCACCTTTGCTCCCAGGTTCCCGGGGAGTTAATTCTGTGGTGGGTCTGCTCCCTCGCTTGGTCTTGCTATTTGGTTTTGCCCAAGTTGTCGGCTCTGGGCTGCTGAGCCCAGCAAATTCAAAACTACACAATTTCTTATTTCTGCTAGAAGTTTCACTAGCTATAAGCCTTCAAACTTTTTAAATATTCCTACCTATGTGGTTCAGAGTTTTGGAGCTCTGCCCTGAACCCGCTTTGCCTGGTATTCTGTGGTATTGCTGATGGAGAACTTCACTGCACCTCTACCCTATCCGACATCAAGCCCCACCTCATCAAGTTGTTGTTAAGTGCCATCGAGTCAGTTCTCATTCAGTGACCATGTATAGGGTTTCCGAGGAGCAACTGGTAAGTCTGAACTGACAACCCTGTGATTCAAACATATCTTGTCTAGTGCTTACCCTACAGCACCACACACAACGGTACTGCTCTGACTACTGGTGACATATATGTTGTTGGATAATCACTACTATATAGGCACGCGGGAGTCAGAAGCCTGGAAATTGTAAAAGCTGACCTCTCCATTTCATCCAGAGAAAAGGGTTACAGAAGTCTTTGGCGCTGGCATATCTTACACACTGTCTAATTGTTAACTACAACAGAAAGCAAACAGTGTATATGCACAAAGTAAGGAACAAAAAGGCATAAAACCTCCCAGGTACTTACAGTAATGGCGTTCCAATTAGCTCATGATTTCCTTGCATGTCTTCACTGTTTTGCCACTAAAAAACTAAATATTGTTCCATTTGAATAGCTTTTTACCATTTTTGGTTTTTTTCCAACATAAAAGAAATTACATGATATGAATTCCTTTAGCTTGCTTTATTTGCTCTGATCATCAGTTATCCATATTAAAGTTCAGACTAAAACTGAAGAAAATTAAAACAAACCCACAAGAGCCAAAATATGACCTTGATCATACCCCACCTAAATTTAGAGACCATCTCAACAACACATTTGGATGCATGTGAACACAAGAGCTGTGGGATGGCATCAAGAACATCATACAGGTTCAAGGGCAACAGTGCTAGTCAACTTGTGAGTAGAAGGGGGAAATGTGGCAAAGAAGACATGCTGAGGTTGGTCATATTCCACAGATGCCCAATAACCTTGAAATGAGAGAGAAAAGAGGACGGGCTGGTTGATTTGAAATTTAGGGAGATATGTGAACTCCTGAGCCCAAACACACTGTCCTAGCCACTAGGGGCTGGAGGTGAGAGTGAAGCAACCAGCTGGTCTGGAGGCAGGTGACAAGCGAGAATTCCCAAACTTGCAGACGGTACCCATTTGACCTAACTTAAATGGCTTGCTGACCAGAACTCAACCAGATGAATATAAAGAGGTATGATACAAGGAACAAATGTCAATTGCTACAGTCCGTTGAACTGGACCTTTGCTTATGGATGAAGCTGCCTAAAATTCCAACCGAATAGGGAAGGATTATTCATATTAAGGGTCAAGCATGCCTCCTCAGACTAGGTTGGTACGGATGGGCAATTTAGACTTTGACTATCAAAACTAGGGGGCTACAAAGGCACGAAGTGGCTGGCTTACAAGTTTTCATGAGGGTGTTTAGTGTTAGAATGAGGTCAATAAGACAAACTCTACTGAATAACTCTTGTCCAGGTCTAGTGGTGAGAGGGATAAGATTTTATGATTCAATTGTGAGTAATTGTTATCAGGTCTAATGGTAAATGTCACAACTGTAAATATAGAAGAGGTGTTAACTAAAATGGGAGAGCAGTTAATCTGTCATTTCAGGAACAAAGGACCCAAGGAGCATCAAGCGGGACGAACATGGGAGGAGCAAGGGATTCTAACTAGAAAGGTGGCGACAAAAGAGATGATGGCAGAGGCGATGGCATAGAGAGATAGAGCAGCAGTGGGCTATAGGCCCATGGACTGAGAAAGGCAGTGTGCCTGCAGATAGGAGGCTGGATTGCAAAATGTGCCCTTCGGACAGTTAATCGAATGTACATATTTGCAATGTGGTATGCATACATTAAAAAATAAGGATATAGAGGTAATACTGTTAGCTGGGGGTGCATGGAGGGGCTTGTAATCATTACAATGATTTGGTGAACATAAAACTGATGATCTGCCCTGCAAACCTTCACTCACTCAATACACAATAAAAGCTTTAAGGGAAAAAAAAACCCCACAAAAACACCATACAGGAAGAAAGCAAAAGGTCATTAAAAAGACAGGAAAGGCCAAAATGGATGTCAGATGGGACTCTGAAACTTGCTATCAAGCAATAAAATGCTAAACCAAATTGAAAATATTAAGAAGTAAAAGATGAACAGAAATTTTCAAAGGGCAGCTTAAGAAAACAGAATTATAATGAAATGTGCAAAGACCTGCAATTAGAAAACCAAAAGGGAAGAACATGCTCAGCTATTCTCAAGTTCAAAGAACCAAAGAAAAAATTCAAGCCTCGACTGAAATACTGAAGGATTCCATGGGTAATACATTGAATGATACAGAAAGCAGATGGAAAGACTACACAGAGTCACTGTAACAAAAAGAAATGGTCTGTGCTCAAACATTTCAGAGGTAGCATAAGATCAAGAATTGGTGGCACTGAAGGAAGAAGTCGAATTGGCACAAAAAACCCCCAAAGTTTCCTGGAATTGATGAGATGCAACTGAAATCAACTAACTTACATAGCACTAGAGGCTCTCATTCATCTGTGCCAAAAAACTCTGAAGAAAACTACCTGGCCAATCAACTGGAAGAGATCCACATTTGTGATTATCCCAAAGAGAGGTAGGTGATCCAATGTAATGTAGAAACCAAGTATCACTGATATCACATGCAAGTAAAATTTTGCTGAAGATTATTCAAAAACGGCAGCAGCAGTAGAGTGACAGGGAGCTGCCAGTGGTTCAGGCTTGATTCAGACAGGGATGTGGAACAAGGGATATCATTGCTTATGTCAGATTCATATGGATCTTGGCTGAAAGCAAAAAGAATAGCAGAAAGATGCTTGTGTTTTGATGATTATGCAAAAGCTTTCAACTGTACGGATCATGACACGCAATGGACAACACTGCGGAGAATGAGTATTCTGGAACACTTGACTGTACTCATGTGGAACCTGGACATAGAGCAAGAGGTAGTGGTTCAAACAGAATCGTTTACAAACAAGAAAGAGCTGAGCCAGGACTTTCACCATGCTTATTCTATCTATATATCCTGAGCAAATAATCTGAGAAGCTGGACTATATGAAGATGAGTGCGGCATCAGGACTGGGGGAAGACTCATTAACAACATACGATATGCAGATGATAAACCTTCTTGCTGAAATCAAAGAAAACTCAAAATACTTACTGATAAGATCAAACACTACAGCCTTCAGTATGGACTGCATCTCAATGTAAAGAAAACAAAAATCCTCAAAACAGGACCAATAAATAACATCATGCTAAGTGGAGAAAAGACTGAAGATGGCAAAGACTATTTTGCTTGAATCCACAATTAACACTCATAGAAGCAGCAGTCAAGAAATCAAAGGACATGTATTGCATTAGGCAAATCTGCTGAGCAAGACCTCTTTAAAGTGTTCAAGAGCAAAGATAACAACAGTCTGAGGACTAAGGCGGATTTCACCGAAGCCATGGTATTTTCAACTGCCTCGTGTTCATGTGAAAGTTGGACCTGAATAAGGAAGACTGCAGAAGAACTGATGCATCTGAGTTATGGTGTTGGAATAAGTACAGGCAGAATGCTCCTTAGAAGCCAGCATGGCAAGACTTCATCTCTTATACTTCAGACATATTATCAGGAGGGACCAGTCAGTCCCTGAGGAGGGACACCATGCTTGGTAAAGTGGACAGTCAGCCAAAAACAAAAAGAGAAAAAGGAAGACCTGCACTGGAATGGCACAGTGACAGCTGCAATGGGCTCAAGCACAGAAACAATTGTGAAGATGGTGCAGGGCAGAACAGTGTTTCGTTCTGTTGTTCACAGGTTACTGTGAGTTGAAAGTGATGTAACAGCACCTCCCAAAGTTTATGTGGTTCATTTCCCATTATGGCTACATAACAGTCCACTCTAAGAATAGAACGCAAACCAAACCCACTGCCACGGGGTCAATTCCAACTCATAGTAGCCCGACAGAATAGAGCAGAACTGCCTGGGAGGACTTCCAGAACTGTCGGCCTTTACAGAAGCAGACTGCCACAGCTTTCTGCCGTGGAGCAACTGGTGGGCTCACACCACAGGCCTTTTGGTAAGCAGCCCAATATTTAATTCAGGGCTCCTTCTGTATGACTACGTTATTGTTGGTAAGTACCACTGAGTTCATTCTGACTCATAGCTAGTGCTTATCCTACAGTGCCACACCATGTATGACTATGTTGTGGTGGTGGTGGTGAAATGCTGTCGAGTCAGTTCTGACTCACCGCAACCCTCTATAGGGTTTCTGAAAAACAGCTGGTAGATTTGAACTGCTGACCTCACAGTTTGAGCTGACCGTGCAGCCCACTGCTTATCCTACAGTGTCAATACCAGGACTCCTGTATTTATTTCTCCATTCTACTGTCCATGGACATGTGGACCAATTTTAGCTTTTACTATCATAAACAGTGCTACAGCAAACACCTCTGAACATTTGTTTCTGGGCCCATGAGGTCGTCTTTTTCATGACACAACATACAATTTACCAGCAAATCTTGTTAAGTCTGCCTTCAACACATATGTAAAGTTTGGCCATGTCTCACCTCTATCACTGATGTTTCACTACTACCAGATTCCTGGTGTGGCGCTGCAAGATCAGTACTGAGATGTGAACCACAAAGTTAGCACAGTTCAAACCCACCAGCTGTTCCTCAGAAACACTACACAGCATCACTTTGAGTCGGAACAGACTTGACGGCACGTAATAACAACCACCACCACTGCTACCACCTCCCTAGCTGATTCACCTCACCTGGGTCACTACAAGTGCCACCTAGTTGTCCGTGGTGCCGAGCCTTGCTGGCCACTGGCCTTCTGTCTTCAACTCAGTGATTAGTCTTACGGTGTCAATTCTTTGCTCAAACCCCAATAGCGTCTCATCAAAAAGTAAAAGCCAAAGTCTTTACCATGGCCTGTCAGGCTCTGTATAGTACGGACCTGGGGTTTCTTGGTGCTGCAAACAGTGGACACCTGCTACTAGCAGACTGCTCAGAGGCCTCATGATGCTCAGAGAAGCATCAGAAGACAGAGCTGGTGCTCTACTTCCTGCCCCCCCTCCCCAAAAGACAAACCCTGTGGAGCACAGTCCTATAACATATGTGGGGCTGCCAGGAGTCCCAATGACTCAACAGCAACTGGGTTTTCTGCGCTGTGTTTTGTTTAAATCTGAGCCCAGCTACTTTTTTGAACACAGCTCCCACTTTCCCCTCCAGGTGTCTGCTCCACACCTGCTGCTGCCTCAGGCCTTTTAACTCACGATCCCCTCTGCACATATGTGAAACATGCAATTATCTTTCTAGTCAAGAAAGTATACTAAATGTTCTTTCATGTAAACTATCACACTATCACATAATTCATAATAAAACAGTTTAAAAAAAAAAAAGTATACTATACAAAATCACAGCCAAATGGGTAAATTTCTAAAACAACCAGAAAAAAAATATTCAAAAGTTTAGTATCATTTGCCCATTCACAATCTCATTTTGAATAAACTTTCATTCTACTGTATTTGAAAGAAAACAGTTGGCCCAATTCCTTTCAAGCACTACCTAAACTAGTAACATAATGAAGAAATATATAGACTTGAGGTTCACTATGAGCCACAAGGTCAGCAGTTCAAGCTTACCAGCTGCTCCTCAGAAACCCTATACAGGGTCACTACGGGTCGGAACTGACTCAATGGCACTTAACAACAACAAGATATTAGAAACGTAAGATTTAATTAAGCTACACTTATATACTTTCTACTTAAACACACACACAAGAACTTTGGAAATAAAGTACAACATGGAAACCTGGGATTCGTTCAATGCTTAGAATTGAGCGAGCCTTTCCATTTCTTTAATACGTCAGATTTATCTTTCCAGGTTGAACATTCTCAAATGCCGATGTTCCTCCCAAAGCCCGTCACACACTGGTGTGTTACCCGGCTTCCTGGGGACACCTGCTAGAGCGCTGCCCCTCAGCTCTGTAGCGCTCATCACACTATTCTCCATCCTCAACAACCGGCTGACTCTGCTTACCTATTTTTATCATGACGTCTACTACAAAGTTATGTTCTGTCAAATGAGCCTACAATTCAAGAAGCACTGTACATTTTCGCATTTGTACTATGATGCCCCACCCCCAACTATTCTTTGTATCCAAGTGTTTTTATTTTCCTTTGCTTATTTCCAATGACAAGCACATTTTTTAATTGTGCCTCTTCCTCTCCAAGCTGCCGAGCACTCTGAGTCTACCTGTTTTACTTACTGAGGAATGTTTCCACTTCAGCAATCAGATTCAAACTATTCTTGTTTGATTTATTGACACAAGGCAACATCTAAAGTCTAACAAAGGCAAACGATAAAGTATGGACTCCTGTTTAAGCCACGAGCCCCCAAATTCTTGGACAGAGAGAGGATAATTAAGTCTGAAGAATTAGTGTTTAAAAAGATCACAGTGCTTTAGAACCAGTATTCAAGATATTGTATCAGGGAGTTTGATTTTCTTTTCAACAGCAATTTCTACTCATGCTGAAATTGTTCTCATAATAATTCTGATACTGTTTCCTTAGCTGCCTTATAATAAAATTGAAAAAATGGCTGCTAGAAAACTAAAGCGCAGACTTATATAAGGATACAGCCATGAAGCACAGGAAGAGCAAACCGGTGAACCTGAAACAAAAATACAGTACTTTTAGGAATAAGCATACTTTAAAAAACAACTAAATAAAGATAAGTACCACATAAAAAGTACACTTAGACATGGGGAGGTAACATGCAAAACAGCCCAGTAGTGAGTGTAGGAGTCCTGGTGTGGCCCTATAGGATAAGCGCTTGACCACAGGTCGATTTGAACTGCAAGATCAAACTCAACAGCTGCTCCTTGGAAACCCTAAATAGGGGCATTATGGGTTGGAACTGACTCAATGGCACTTAGCAACACAACCACAAGCTTATGGGTAACTTTTAACTTCTGTCAGAAGTAATTTCTCACATATCTTTTTAATTAAAATAACTTAAAGCACATATCACAATTATTTGGGTTTGACAATTCAGCTATGGGGACACTAATAAACTTTGTGAAGTTGGAGAATGCTTCCCTCCCTCCTTTTCAGTCTCTGGTGGTAACAGCTTCATTTGTCCAGGGAAAAAACATACCAAGGCTAACTGTTTGCAGATCAAACTACTTTTCCCAAAAAAGCAAAACAAATGAGAACAAAGCAATTCAGCAAATCTACCAAGTCCAAGGAGGAGAAAGATAAGGCTTTCTACTCCCGCAAAATATTTAAAGCCTAAGAAAACCTATACAGGTTTGCTACCAACCACCGCCTAGGTTCAAAACGCTGTTTCCCTAGCTGTGACTCTTACACCAAGTTAGTGGAAGCAATGGGCAGCGGAAGCCGAGGTCTCTGCAGGACTCCTCTCCCCGGGGCTGGTAGGAATCACACCCCCCACAGAAAGACCAATGCAGAGCTCTGGACTGGAGTTAGCCTGGAGACTTGACTCTGGCACCTCATTTCTCCATCCTTCATCCCCTGGGATAAAGTCTGTGTCTGACTTATGAAAAGCAAATGCATTGTTTTCTAACATTTCTATGAAGGCAGATTAAATAATTAGGCTTCCTCAACCTAGAATGATGGAGGATATATCTGGTCAAAGTTTCTAAGTCATAAATAAAGTGAAAGTAGATTTATTTACCAAAATCCCTGATGATTATGTAATCATTCAAGTATTGCGTTGAATTAAAACTTGGCTGCAATTAACAAAGAGATTTTGTTGAATTATACCTCACCTCTGGCTGAGCAGAAAGTTCTCTCAGAAGATGGCCGTTCCACACAAACCTCTGATCTGCCTAAGAGAGAAATTTTAAATGATTAAAATACAGGCATGTCTCATTTCATTACTTCATTTTACTGTTTGTTTTTTCCACAAACTGAGGGTTTATGGCAAGCCTACATTAAGCCAATCTACTGGCACCATATTTTTCCAAAAGCATGTGCTCACTTGTGTCTCTGTGCCACATTTTGGTAATCCTCGTAGTATTTCACAGTTTTTCATAATGTGAATGCACTTAATGGGATACAGTATCATGTAAACATGACTTTTTATGCACTGGCAAACCAAAACACTCATGTGACTTGCTTTATGATATCAACTTTCTTGCGGTGGTCTGGAACCAAACCCACAATACCCAGGCATGAGTATTACTGTCTGCCAGGTCAATCTCCAGAAAGAAAAATACAGTCATCAATGTCTCCGCCTGGTGACTACATCTCTATGGCCTGCTCCAAACAGAACTCATCTTCCCATACGCCTTCTTTCTCTCCTTTGAGTTCACTGCCTCAGGCCATTGCACTGCCCCAAACACAGACCTGGGGATCTTTCCAGGGTCTTCGTTCCCTTACTTAGTTAACCCTGAAGTCCTGAATCCCATTCAAAATCCATCTCTTCTTCTATATGCCTACTCCAACCACACCTGCCTCTGGTCTGAGGACTACGGCAGCTTCCCGCACCTCATGTCCTGGCCTTCCCACTTCATTCCTTCATAGCCGCCAAGCAGGAGCTCTCTACTGCCTTGTCTTCTATATGCTCTAAAGTGTTCGCCTGCCCTAGCCAGTCCTGGCCTCTGGCAGCCCTATTTAACTCTGACCTCACCTCTGGGCACTGGGACTTTCAAACTGTAAATACAGTGGAGGCTCCCTCAGCTAGTCTCTACATAACCACACCTCTCCAATTCCTCTGTAAAGTCACCTCCTCAGCCCACCATAGCTGGAAATCTCACAGGGAATGATTCCTGGACTTGGGCTATCACCAGATGAGAGGTTCACGCGCCAAGACTGAGATGTGTGAGTCCAGGCTGTGCCAGTCAAGTTGTTATTCATCATTACCTAACTTAGCTATCTTGTACACCAGTGAAATACCACTGAAAAGGAATTGCAGTGTCTACGACACTGAATGCTTTGGGAAAAAACACTGTTAAATTTGGAGTGGGAGTGGCAAGTGTGAAAGACGAGAGAAACATAGTAAAAAGTCTACAGGATTCGACACATAGATTGCTTCTGTGTAAGTATGAGAGTCTTTAGAAAGACCCAAACTGGAAAACAGTATGGGTATTAATTTACACAGAAAAAAATAACTAGACAATAACAACAACAAAATAATGGGGCCTTAATTAAAAAAGAAAAAACGGACCACTGAATCAAAAATATTAAAAGTATGTATGCTTCAAGTACCACTTTCGTGACCCTTATTTTAACAGACTTCTTTGATTAGCAGACAACTTCCCATCCCAGCACATATGACAGCTTCTCTGGTAGTTTGGCTTAATACTGTCAGAGACCTGCCTAGAATCCTCTAAGCTCGCCAACTGTCACATGGCCAACAAGCCCTAGTCACTGACAAGTGCCAGATCACAAGTTCTTTGCTTTGTAAAGCTGCTCACAGCTCTCCCAGGCAGAGCGAAACCACCTCCTTTAGGAATCCCACCACACTTAGGGACCCATCTCTGATACACTGATCATCCTGCTTTGTGACTGTTTGGACATTAGTCTCCCACATCTGAGAGAAGTTTGCTAAAGAAATGGAGAACACAGCAACTGCTTTTAAAAACAAGTCTCTTTGTTGTTAAGAGTCAATTTCTTGATTCCTTAGGCAAACTTGCAATTAATGTTACATAGAATTTGACTAGATTACAAAATCTTACCCTGAAGAGCCAGTCAATTAAAATAATGACTTAGGTTGAATTATACGAAATATCGTTTTCATCAGTAAAAAATGGTCAGTTACAAACAGTATCACATGGTTCAACCTAACAGGTAACTGACAGCTATTCTGTCTGTACCCTAAAATCATCCAAGGTTTGTTAAGAAAAAGAAAAATCAAAACAGCAATTATTCAGAGTTGGAAGAGCAGAAACTTTATGTTGAGATTATTTGAAGCCTGGTTTTAAAAGATGCACCTTAAAAATAAATCAAGAAAAAACCCTTAACCAAAAATTTTCAAGTTCTGTAATCAATAAATTATAGCTTTTCTAACTGTAAAAAAATATATATAAATATAAACACAGTGCAGAAGGAGTATCATCTATCTTGTTATAAAACTAGCAAGATGCTCATTTTATAATGCTAGTGGAAATGTTCTATGTACTAGGACACTGAGAACTAAGAAACTAGAAATGAATGCAATGCTGCTCTGAAGATTTGACACCTGAGAGCTACTGAAAAATAACCTCTGAAGGGCTCTGTCGAATTGCCTAACTGTGTTTACACTGAATTTCTCCATACCCAGGCCAGAGGGTCTCAATCCTGGCTGTGTAACAGAAACTGATTCGGAGGCCCTGAGTGTGGGACTATGATATCTGTGGTGTACATGACACATGGTACATTTTCAGATAAACCTGATATAGCCAGGGTTGAGAATAACCAATATATAAATTTTAATGGATGAAATAGAAACATGCCTTTTAAGGATTAAAAAAAAAAATAGTATATGAAAATAACCAAAGCGCAAACTTACCCTTTCCAAAAGACTCATTTCTTGGAATTCTGGACTAGTGTTGGACAGCCGTTGCAATGTATGGGTCAAATCATATGTTGTTGAAAAGTAAAACCCATCCACATTCAAGACATGGTTTAACATTGCTAGGAAAGTTTTATTATCTTGTAACTGTAAATAAAGGGGGAGACATAATATATGGAAAACTTGAAAGGAAATCTGTTAATATGAGAAAAGAATGAAAGTAAGAATGTAGCAGTGTGGCCCCATCAATTCTCACTGACACAGGACTGGACTAGAGGTGGCAGTGTACTCACAGTCATGAGCCCGGGTCCTACCACAGTTCCTCACACGTGGAAAATGTTCTGCCAATGCAGCCAGGGGCTCATTATCTGAATTATGTAAGGTTCCTTCCCTCTTGTATCCCTCACAATTTTTCCTCTACAGGGCAGAAGAGTTATCACCCTGGTTTATGACCTCTTATCTGCTTCATGTTTTTCATCGATTCTCTTTGATCTTCAATCTTCACAACAATCCTGCTAGGTTAGCACAATTATCACCATTTGACAAATGAAATACCTAAGTTCATGAGGGACCTAGTAACACAACAGATAGCAAGAGAATGTCATCCTCATTCTTCACTGGTTTGGGCTGGATAGAAGTAAAATGGAATTCTTTTTCTTTAAGACTAAGATTAAAAAGTATGTCCAGTAAAAGCCAATTTATCTTTATAGACACATCTAATAATCATTTTAACTAGCGTTCCCAATAAATACCAAAATTGACATTTGTATTTAATACTTGTTTTAAAAAATATATTGTTAATGTATGGTAGTGTCATTACCATGTACTACAAAATTTTTTATTTAGGTTCAAGTCTCCCCCCGCCCCGTTAAATCAAAGGCACACACAAAGCATCTGTAATAAGCAATGCTAAAGCTAGCTGTATGTACTGACAACAAAGTCCAAGGAGGCTTCAGAAAGCTCATGGAAAAATTCCATTGTCTTTTAATTTCACTTTTCCATGAACTTTCCGAAACACCCTCAAATAGCAATGAAGAAAAAATTATCCAAGTAAATACTACTGGGCTATTAAATAAGCAATTTTATTTCCTTAAAATGTCGATTCTCTTAGAGAACTGGTATAAATCCTTAATCTTTCATTGATATATGCTATAAAAATAAGTTTTAACTTTAAAATATAAGAAGCACATCCTACAGTTTTACTTAGTTTTTAAAAGTACTTAGCATACGTTACATGTTTCAGTATAGTAATTTTTCTTTTACAAACACACATTTTGCAATCTTGAGAGTGAAATATAGCTTAAAAATTTAGAAAGCAAACCCGGTTATATAAAATCTCATTTAGAAAACAAACTCTGAACAGGTGTAATTTCTAAATATCTGTTGACTTAACAAAACAAGTTTCAAAACCAGAACAGGGTAATGCCACGCATGTTCAGTTTTTCACAACAGCTCAATGATAAATACTGCTTGACTATGAATACAGCCCGTTTTCAACTTAGCACAAATAGGCAGACCCATTACAATGGCCTTGAAACAAGCTATCTTAATAATGCATCAGAAAAATCACAATTGTCCTCTGATCTTAAAATTTTTCATTAAAACAATTACTGTAAGTTACAGTTGTATGGAGAAATTTAACACAAGTAAAACCAGTATTAGTACACTCTAGCTTAAGACATTAGAAACATTGAGAATCAAAAGTATTTTCCTTGGGAAACCTCTTTACCAACAGTAGTCTGAACAGTAATGGCTGCCTCCTACACATCATGTAACTAGCAATACACAACAGAGACATTTTCCCTGCCTTGGCGAAACATCCTACTCCTTTCTAAGTTTGGATCAGCTTCCAACATTTTATCCTTTGTGTATTCAATGTCTTGAAACATGCTGAGTCCCATCACTGTGAAGTTTCTGCGGACATTACTTCCTCTTCACCCTTCCCCGTCACCACCACTGTGTTCCTTAGTGCTGTAAGTTCACCTTTACTAGAACCGCTGGCTGCATATTTACAACCTGGCCAGCAGTCCCACATTCCCTTCTTTCTCCTAGAATTCTATTTACATTCATTTCCATTTTCACTTCCAGCATTATCACTCTCATTTCCTTGCTGCTCTTTAATCTTTGGTGGATTTACCTTGCCTGTTGTGGCTCTGTGGGTTAATTCGCCAGACCGCAAAGCCATTTGAACTGCAACATCGGCAGTTCAAGCTCACCAGCTGCTCCTAGGAAACCCTAATACAGGGTTGCTATGGGTCAGAATCGACTTGATGGCATTTAACAACAACAACAACAACAATTTACGGTGGTAACTGGAATTTGAACTGTGTTGTTGAGGGACTGGAGTTACTTATCTAAGCCCTGGGTGGTGTAACTGAAATCCGTGCGTATAGGAATTATGCAAAAGGCAGACTGTCTGAACATATACATGAACATACACAAACAAAATACTTTTCTCTGAGAAAAGAGGGGATGAAATGTGATGAGTGGAATTTCAAATGTATCTAGTATTTTATTTCTTTCAAACAGGTCATACATGAAGTTAAATCTAGGTAATGAGCAGGCACTTTCTGTTTATACTTACCGTATGAGGCTTCGTATTTTAGGAATTTGTGTTATTTTTTTTTTTTTTAAATGAAGAGCAATAAAAACGCCAGGACTCCAAGTGGAATGCTGCTGTCTTTTAAATACCAGTCCTACTCTCCCTACATGGTACCTCTTTGGGTTCTGCAATTAGTAACTACTTACATTTCTTACCTGAATATCAGTTAAGTGCAACATTGTCTTCTTATAAGAAAGGATATCAAAATCTGTTGCTTTCCAGATTGCATGATTGAAAAATTCACCTACTTTTGTCTTTTTGGTAATGACAATAAGATAGTTACCTGCAAACAGTAAAGACAAACACATAAATGTAAAAACACAGCTCTAAAGCCAAAAGTAATTGTCTTCACTGTTGAAACTTTAAAGGCTAGCCAAGCAAATCTGTGCTGTGCTACATAAGTAAAAGACTAATGCTTTTTTGTTTTGGCATCTTGTATTTATAAACAGAAAGACTAAACACTATTCAGAAAAAAATTTACTGAAAGATTTAAGTTTTCCTCGGCGGGGGCAGGGGTGGAAGCAAACACTGTTGATAATCAAATTAGTCATCTTAGCAGATGCAAAGTAGAAACAGAGAACACTTATTCTCTCCTGCTGCCAAGACATACAGCCTTTGCTGATCACCGCAGAGCAAAGTCCCATCTGCACCGGTCATTCTAAATGGTAGGGAAGTATGCTGGGAAAGTGTAAGTAAGTGCTTACAGCAACATTACAGGATGAGGGACTAGGTAGGAGTCAAGAAGTCATACAGCACAATGCACAATATGCCAACCCTGGTCCTGGCCACTTCCTACTTCTGCAAGTAAGAGGGGACCCCTTCCACTTACTCAATCCCTAGGTTCTGTTCAGGAGTCCTGACGCAGGGCTGGGGACTGCAAAGTCGGTTTGAACTGCAAGTTTGGTGGTTCAAGCTCACCAGCCACTCCTCAGAAACCCTCCACAGGGTTGCTGTGAGTCAGAACTGACTAGACAGCACTTAACCACAAGTACAAGCTCTGTTCAATGTTGTATCCACAAGCGCCCTCCCAGCTTTCCTGTGCACCTCTCCTAGAAGCTACACTGCACTGCAGGAACATACTATTTACATGCCTCTCTCGGTAGACTGTAAGCTATAGGGCAGAAGGGACTTTTACCTTTACAACTTAGCATTATTACATTACAACAGCGTCTGACTTAACCTAGAGAGTTACTGTGTAAAGCATGATATGAAGTATACCTGTCTTACATTCTAATATTGTCAACTCACTTTCCTTTATCCTCTTTGCTTATTTTGTCTTACCTGCCACCAGATGGATTGTGCCCAAAATACCAAATATTGGTCTTGTGACAGCCGAAGGAGGAACATCTTTCTTGACTTAAAAAAAAATGAAAACAAAAAGAAAAATCTGAGACAAAAAGGCCAACAGATATGGAAATTTTGTTTCATTTTAATAATTATTTCAATTAATCAATTTATCTGATGTGATCTAGGAAGGCAGTATCCCTTCATTTGTGCCCAATCTCAACTTTGGCAAAAGAGAATGTTAATGCCCACAGAAGGCTAAACGCCAAGGCCTCTGCCCGTCTAGAACCTGGCACCAAAAGTTATGAAACTCAGGATCCTTATCAAGTCAAATGTAGGCTATTTCTAGTGGTAATTTTCAAACGGATTTATTCAGCTTATTGCCAGAAAGTAATTACCTATCCCCCCTCTAAAAGAACTAGAAAATAAAGCGAAGATCTGAGATGAGGTTTTATTTTTTTTTGGAGGAGAAAATTTTATTTTTAAAACGCACATCTGTCTTAACATATACTGAGGGGAAGGGTACAGAACTTGGATGAGTAAAGTGTCTCTGAGGCAGTGAGTTCAAGTCTCGTCTGTGTCTGGTCCCTGTAACCCCATGACCCCCGCTCAGCCCCAGCAGTGCCATCGGCCCGCATGCATCCTTCACGTGTTCCGAGTTTCAGTAGCTGACGAGCTCCTCCTGGTGTGAAGGGTGCAGACTACGAAACACTTGGATTTTTTGGATTATACTTCTGTAGGCTAGCGTGGCTGGCAAGTTTGGGGCTTCCATCATAAAAGATTGTCCTTTGTCACAACTCTTCCCTATTTGTGGATCCAGAGGCACTCTGCCAAGAAGGGGTATCTTCAGGGCCTGGCACATGAGCTTGATGCCTCCAGTCGTCCGAGGGAAAGTCTGTGATTCTTTCTCACACTTGCAGACAAAGCCACTTATGTTCTCCACCACCCCGTTGATGGGAAGCTTCACCTTGTGGCAGAAGCTGATTTCTTTGTGGACATCCTGCAATGACACTTCCTGGGGGGTGGTCACTATCACAGCTCCATCAATGCGTGCCGCCGAGAGGTACTGGACGACCGAGAGGTGCTAGTCGGACATCCCAAGCATAGTGTCCACGATGAAGTAGTCCACACCACGGCATCATCGGGGCTTTTGAGCAAGAAACCCACCGACATCACACCCAAGTGGTCGTCCACATACACAGTAGACCAGCCCGAGCCACTCTGGTGAACCTGTTTCTCCTTCCAATCATATTATCTTGGGAATTATGGCCCACATATATCAGTGTCTAGAAGAGCAATCTGTGTGTTTTCATCCTCTGCCAGGCCATGTGTGAGGTGTGTACTGAACGTGTTCTTCCCGACGCCACCTTTCCCAGACAGCACCAAGATTTTGTGTTTCATGTTTTTCATTTTCTCTTTGATTTCCTCTAAGGCCGGGTCTGGAGGCGCACAGGCTCCGGAAACGCACAGCCGCTGGTTAGGGCATCTCTGACATGAGGTCCCTCGGCCCGCTTGGGTGCTGCTGCCAGTCCCGGGACAGCCCTGAGGCACCCCTGAGATGAGATTTTAATGTCAACATGCAACTAATAGAATGTAAACAAAGAACAAGTCTAAAGCTGACTTGCCCAATCATGTGTAAGAATGTGGGAAACAGAGGCAAAGAGCCAAGAGGAGGAAGAGGAGGGAAAAGTCGCCTAACAACAAATTTGTAACACTGAAATTTACAACAGCAAAATGTTTAAACACTGAAAACAGGGAAACTGATTCTCTCTGGTTCCCTATTTCCAGTGTTGTAGGTTTCTTTTACTTTGAATACTTCTGTGTCTGGGCTGACGGCACCCTAGTGCGGCATTATAAGATAAGCAAAGGATTACTAATGACAAGGTCAGCGGTTCAAAGTCACCAGTCACTCCTCAGAAACTTTGTTATTGTTAAGTGCCACTGAGTTGGAGTCAAATCACAGAGACCCTGCATAGGGTTTCCAAGTTGGTGCTGTAAGTTTGAACCCATGAACTCTAGTTCACAGCCCAGCGCTGATCCTACAGTGCCATCCAGGATTCCTATACACTTTATGAATGGAACTGACTCCCTGGCACCCAACAAGGTTGAGTTCTCGGTGATACAGTCACGGATGTTAGTCTTAGGTTTTGTCAGCTGCTGCTGATTCTATATCCAAAGAACATCCTTTAGTATTTTTTGTATGGGTGTTTTGCTGTTTGCAAATTCTTTTAATTTGTGTACTTGGAAATGTCTTAATTTTAACATCATATTGGATGGACAATTTTGCTGAGTAAATGATTCTCAGTTGGCAGGTTCTTTCTTTCAGAATTTAAAATATGTCATTCTACTGTCTTCTTGCCTGCATGGCTTCTAATACGAAATCAGAGCTTATCGCTTAGTCTTATTTATGTTCTCCTTTATAGTAACTTTTTGTTTTTCTCAAGCTGCTCTCAGGATTCCTTTCTGTCTTTGGTTTTGAACAGTTTGATTACATCTTGGTGATTTTCTTTTGGGGTCTATTCTGTTTTGGAGTTCTTTTAACTTCTTTAATGGGTATCTTCTGAGCTTCATGATGTTAGAGAAGTTTTCTTTTAGCAACTCAACAATTTTCTCTGCTTTTTATTGTCTCTTTCTGTTCTGGAATTCCAATTACTCGTAAATTATTCCTCTTACTAGTATTCCACATAATCTTAAGCTTTCTTCAGATTTTTTCATCCTTTTTTCTGATTGTTCCCCTAGCCGATGAATTTGTCTTCATGCTCACAAATTCAGTCTTTTCATTGATTCGATTCTACTTCTTTGCCCTTTAATGTACTGTTTCTGAATTCTTAGTAATAATCTTGGCTTTCTGTTGTTTTTATATGGTTCCTATTTTTTCATTTCTTTTGTCAGTTTGTTCCTTATAGTGTTATCCTACTTTCTTACAATTTTTTTTCTGTGTTCTCCTTGGTTTCCTCAATCTTTCTCTCAATCCATTGAAGTAACCTAAGTAACATTCTTTTAAATTCCTTATCAAGTAGTTCTGATACCATTTCTGGTACTGTATTTTCAGACTCTGTGTTTTGGTCACCTGGCTAATGCACTCCTCTTGTTTTCTTCATGTAAACTGAACTTTTCTCTGAGACAGTGTGGTGTCCTTGTATTACACTGATGTTTGTATGTTAGTGTGTTCTCAGGCACTCATCACCTTGCAGATGTGACTGGGACCGCAAGTTTGAGCGCAATTCTGCTTGCTATTTGTTCAGCATAGTCTGGGCAGGTTCACACCCCTTCAGACGCAGGCATTGTGTTCCGGGCACCCAAATGCAGGCAGAGATGAGGATGGGCAGGAGAGAGTGCCACCGGCTGCTGGCTTGGTGAGAACAGGGACTGGACGCCCCTGGCTACCAGGAAGACACAGAATAAGGGAGAACCGTACTGCCTTGCTGCCAACCTCTAGCCTCAGCTTTTGCCTGTATGGGCAGCTACTTGGAAAAGCTCAGGATGGTCATTCCCCTCCACATCAGCTAATGGCCCACTCGTTTTTCTTCCTTTTACTGCTCCTGTTCACAGCTTCCTCTTCCGGCCAGCACTCAATCCACCTCTCTGACCTATCCTCTGAAGCTCAGGGTTTCGGGGTCTCCTGAATTTTCACTTTTGACACCAAATATGTCAAAGAAGGAAATCTCATACTCTAGTGGAGGCCGTCTCTCCAATTCGCTTATCTGGCTGCCTCCTATTCCTGCTATTCCCTCTCCCAGAGAGTCCTAATGCCCAACAGAAGACCCTGGGTGAAAGAGCCGGCCCATGGTTTAATCCCCAGTTTCCCAAGTGTATACGGTGACAGAATGTTTCTTCAGTTACAGCGTGTCATCATCCTGGAACGCACTTAGGAAACACTACTATAAACCCAAAATCTGGGTCTTAGAGGCATTCATAGCAATGTTGCTGTTGCTCCGTGCTATCAAGTCAATTCCAACTCACAGCGAGTGACCCCACAGAACAGAGTCGCACTGCCCGCAAGGGTTTCCAAGGCTGCAGTCTTTATAGGAGCAGGTCACCAAGTCCTGTCTTCTGCTGAATGTCCAAGGGGTTCCAAACACTGACCTCTGTTAGGAACTAACTGCTGAACCATTGTGCCACCAGAGGTTCTTTTCGTAACAATGTTGTTTTTAGTGCTGTCTCATCAGCTCCAACTCATAGTGATCCTGTGTAGGGTTTCTGAGGAGCAACTGGTAGGATTGAACCACCAACCTTACCAAGGTTAGCAGTCCTCAAGCTTATCCTACAGTGCCACCCCAGGAGACTCCATTAACTAAAGTTCAGTCTGCTTCTCTCAATCAATTCAACTTGCTTAACTAAGTTATACAATAATTAAGTAACACGAAAAATGGGAATGGAAGTGCATTCACAATCTCAGAAAAATTTTGAGGAGACCGAGATACTCTGATCAATGGAAATGCTTTGCAGACAGTACTGTCATCTGCATTAACTGGTAAGTAATGGTAATAAAACTATGATAATTTCTAAGATTGTGTGTCACCTTTTCATGGAAGAAAAACTAACCCTCTCTCTAGTGGCCACAGTCTGTATTTCTAATGGTAAAAAGGGCCGGCTGAGAAACTTCATCTTCACAAGCTTCTTGGTCAAAGCATTTGACAGCACTTAACAACAACACTGTTATGAAAATCAGGTGTCTATTGGTAGTTACTAGGATCATCTTCTTCACATCCAAGTAATTCATGACCTTTACCTTGTTAGTCAATTCAGGTGAGTCTCTGATCTCTAGCTGTGAGTAAAATGTCACTGAACGTCAGTGGTTAAGAAGTCAGCTGCTGACCAAAAGCTGGTGGCTGATGCCACCCACCAGTGGCTCTTCCTCAGCAAAGTTGCACCAGCTGTTTCCATACAGATTCCAGGCTTGGAAACCCTCAGCACAGTTCTAACTCGGTCCCACAGAGTCGCTAGGAGTCTGAATCAACTCAACAGCAGTGGGCTTAGGGGATTCAGGTTGGGGTTGCATTACCGTGGCATAGCAAAGGAGTGTGATTCAACTTCAGAGACGTGTACTAACATTGGTTAAGACCAATAAGCTATGTGAAGAGGGCAGCCACCAAGTAATAGACGTGTGGGAAATGCTAAATTATCAAACTATAACAGAGGTCTAATTTCCTCTGGTCAAATAAAAGCTATATATGGCGTTTATCAGAATAACCAAACAACCAAAAAAATACAAGTTTTATAGCCATTCTCTCACACTTTTTTATTCCAGGCAATATATTTTCATATTTCACTGTATTCACTCAAAGGATAGTTATTGAATGCCTACTCTATGGTTATGAAAATGTTACAGTTAACAAGCAATAAATACAGAACTCTGCCTGCAGTGAATTCAAATATATTTGTAAATATATGAAATATGAGATTCTGAATGTGATTATCACAATGGTACACTACTTTGCTAGCAAAATCATTCCACAGCAATCTACTTAGCAATCAGTGTTCCACCGAATTGAAAACCAATGCATTTCATATCCCAGAAAAGTAAAACCAAAATATAACTGGGCAGATAAAGCTTAGGAACATCATTTGCTCAGAAACATTACAGGTTTTAGTCAGCCAACATGTATTTTATGTTTCATTTATTAGATCACCATCACTGTCAAGGCAAAAGCAGCTGCTACAAGGCCACACACATTTAATGACCGAACTCAAATACCTCAGAGCTTACAGTTACTGTCGCTGTTGTACATACCGATAAAGCCAACCCTGTCAGTACAGGTAAGGCAGCAAGCAGGGCTTGAAATGCTCACACATAGTAAATTGTTGCCTAAAGATCACGTCTCCAGCTTACAGTTACTGTCACTGTTGTACACACCGATAAAGCCAACCCTGTCAGTAAAATTTTATGAGGCGGCAAGCAGAGATCTACACTGTGACCTCCCTCTGAGCTATTTTCAATGACTGAAACTTACGTAGACAGTCTCTCTCAGACAGACACACAGAATCTGACAGGAAATACCTGAGAGGGTCACCTCTGTGGATACCCGGTCGATGGTAAGTACATCATCTGCGCCATCATCACAAGCTTCCACGTAAAATTTTTCAGGTGTGATATGCCTAAGAAGAAATTTCAGAGCAAAAATAAACAATTAAACCAATCGAAATGAAGACTTCTAAAAAAGATATTTATTCTAACAGCAACAGTGTTGACATGCGACAGTATTTCCCAGCATCTGAAGAGATAAAGGTGTGAAGTTTGTCAGCATCAGGTGTACAGTTAGAGGAGTTGTAGTGCACTCCCAAGGATGGCAAAGGTTCAATTTGCTGGAAAACCAATCGACTGACTTTCACAAGCAAATTTAATTTATTATATCCAACAAGGTACAGAAAACAATGCAGCATAGTAATGCTGGGCCTACGATCTAGCTCGCTCCAAACCCTTCAAAAAAAACAAACAAAAAAAAAAACACCGCTTTTATGTTGTTAAAGTAGATTTGAAATAAGGTGCTTATGTAGTAGCTATTCTCAGTGCTTCTCCTTTCCTTTTTCGTTCTACTCCTATCATTCTTGATTTCTAACTTCCAATTTACTAATCCTGGAGTCCTGCTGTGGTACTGTACGATAAGCCCCGAACCACAAGGTCACTGATGCAAACTCACCAGCCAGCTACTCCTCAGAAATCCTATACACGGTCACTTTGAGTTAGAACCAAGTCGGTGGCACTTAACAACAATCACATCATATGGAGTTACAGAAATATGTCCTGTAGTAGAACCGATTATATAGCCCATTGACAGCAAGGCCTTAGAGGAATAAGAAACTCTTCTATCAATTATCCAAATATACTGAGAGAGCTTCAAAAAGTTCAAGGGAAAATTCCATTACCTTTTCATTCCATTTGTCTACAAACTTTGTGAAGCCCGCTCAGACACATATTTTTGATCTAGTTGTGATGAACATCTTAATATTGCTGAGTAGTATTCCATGGTATGAATTATTCCAAAATGTTCACTTGCTGATGAACATTTCAGTTGATTCTAGTTTGGGGCTACTAAAAATAAAGTTTCTTGCACATTCCTGCACAAGTCTTGAGGTGTGTAGGCATGAACACTCATTTCTTTAAAAGTAGACTGGGTGGATCACATGACAAGTGTATGTTTACAGGAAGAAATTACAAACAGGCATGAGGAAAGTTTTAGGGGTGACAGATTTGTTCACTTTCTTGCTTCTGTTGACAGTTTCAAGTGTGTATGTTGTTGTGGTGGTTATGTGCTGTAGAGTCAGTTCTGACTCATAGTGACTCTGTACAGGGTTTCTGAGGCTGTAACTATTTCTCCCATGGAACAGCTGGTAGTTTCGAACTGCTGACTTTGTAGTTCGCAGTCTGATAAACATGTTAAAACTTATTAAATTGGACACTTTAAGTATGTACAGTATATTGTATGTCAATTATATACAATAAAGCTATAAAGAAAATAAAATGAGAAGTTTTGAAACAAAACAAAGACCTTTCAGATAATCTATTCTTTATGGGGTGGTGGTTGTTAAATGCTACAGTAGAGTCAGCTTTATTCATAGTGACCCTATGGTAGGATTTCCAAGGAGTATCTGGTGAGTTTGAACTGTGCACCTTATAGTTAGCAGTCATGTGCTTATCCTACAGCATCAAACCAGGACTCCCAGAACGGCTGTCTTATTGATAAAACAGCCAACACTGCTTCAATGTTAAGTGTCAACAAGGGTTTGTTTTGGTCCCAGTAATGCCAAAGCCACCATCCAAAATCACAGCCAATAAATATGCATTCATCGTATGTAAGCTCCACTATTTATATGGGACATGGAAACCCAACCCTCACAAAACTGATCCTAAATCTAAAATCAAAACAACTACAGCAAATTTAAGAGCATTGCATAGTTGCACTAGAAAAAAAATCTGGAAATCTGCAGTTAAAAAAAAGTGTTCTAATCTTGACTTGGACTCCTTGTGTAGTGCTACAGGATCAGTGCTAGACTGTGAACCACAAGGTCGGCAGTTCAAACCTTCCAACTGTTCCTCGGAAACCCTTTATTGGGTTTCTATGAGTCAGAACCAACTTGCTGACTTACATGAAGTTAATAAAGGTTGGGAAGACAAACTGAGGGGGGAGGGATGGGATGGGGTGTTAGTAGCCAAACTGAACCAGAAAGTTTATTTGTCACATGGACAATATCTAAGCAATTTTATTTTTAAAGAATCCAAATATATCTCCATTCAAATATATTGTTTGAATATATAACTTATGTACAGGAATAGCAACATAACTGCTATAATTTCAAAGAAAACTAGTTGTCGTCGTGGTGTCAGAGAACTATGTTCCACAGGGTTGAGTGGTTATGAGTTGGGCTGCTAACCTCAAAGTAAGCAGTTCGAAACTACCAGCCGTTTCGTGGAGAAACATGAGGCTTTCTGCTCCTGTAAAGATTTACAGCCTCGGAAACCCTAAACAGGGTTGCTGTAAGTCAGAACCAACTCCATGGCCCACCACCACCACGACCAGTGTTTTAAAAGTTGATCACAGAGGCACGGCTTAATGGCAGATTACGGAGAAGTACAGTGAGGACCAACGCCAGCAATTAACACAGAATACCAGATGAAACAGGTTCAGGGGACAGCCCCAGAACTCTGAACTACATATAAAGGAATATTTAGAAGGCTCAAAGGCTTACAGCCAGTGGAATTTGTAGCAGAAGCAAGAAAGATAAGAGTTTTCTGATCTGCAGCTTCCAGCCGCTCCCGGAGTGGCCATCTTGGGCATGAGAAAGTGGGTGAACGGATCAGAGGAGCACTCCAAACAGCAAGGTCAGACTGATCCTCAGAGATAAAGGTATGGACATACTTAGTTTTTTTCTTCTCTGTTCATTGGTCTCTCGCTGTCTGTGCACAAGTACTCTAGTGTCTACAGTCAGTGCCTGAGCGAGTGCATACCACCCCACCCCCAGAGGGTTCTACTACACATGAGCACGGATCTGCTAAGCAAAGACCACTGTGAGCAGAACCTAAGAAGGGGATTAGGAACAGCTTAAAATTGAACGGTC
>NW_006408642.1:9541130-9541699 GCF_000296735.1 Chrysochloris asiatica
GATTTCCTAGAAGCAGCAGGTGGATTTGAACCACCAACCTGCTGTTAGCAGTCCAGTGCCTATCCTACAGCACCACAGCAGGGCTCCACTGAGATTACTGTTGTTGCGCTCCATCAAGTCTGTTCTGACTCACAGTGACCATGTATACAGTTTCTGAGGAGCAGATGGTGGGTCTGAACTACCAACTTTGTAAGTAGTAGTCTTATCTTAGAGAGCCACACCACGACTACCTAGTGATACGTTGTTGCTGTTTTTGTTAAGAGCAGCTGAGTCGTTTCCGGGCCGTTAACCTCAGGGTCAGCAGTTCGAAATGACCATCTGTTACACGAGAGAAAGATGAGGCTTTCTGCTCTCTTAAAGATTTACAGCCTCAGAAACCCTAGGCAGAGTTGGTATGAGTCGGAACCGACTCCACAGCACATAACAACCATCTTTAATTTCTTAACAAAACCCTTGCCATTGAGTCTACTCAGCTGCTTAAGTTTTACATCTAATACAAAGTTAACAAGCTTCAGATAAAGTCTGAGGAGGACAACACAGTTTTGACCACAGTAAAGTCCATAGGGTGG
>NW_006408642.1:9542424-9581314 GCF_000296735.1 Chrysochloris asiatica
GCTGTATATCTTTACAGGAGCAGAAAGCCTCCTCTTTCTCCCGTGGAGCAGCTAGTAGTTTCGAACTGCTGACCTGGAGGTTCGCAGCCCGTTTGTGGTGGTAGTAGTGGTTATGTGCCGTGGAGTTGGTTCTGACTCATAGCGTCCCTGTATAGGGTTTCTGAAGCTGTAAATCTTTACGAGAGCAGAAAGCCTCATCTTTCTCCTGCAGACAGCTGGTAGTTTCGAACTGCTGATCTTGAGGCTCGCAGACCAATTCTTAACCACTACGCTACCAAAACTCCATTCTTGCCTTTGTAGGTACCACCCCCCCGCGCCCCAATTTTGGGTAGCCAGTGTCTAAGTTGCTCATGCCTGTCTACTCTGTGTTATCGAGGGGGTGCGAATGATCCTTGCTATAAAGTTTTGTTCCCTCTTTGAGCTACTGCATCCACAGGTCAGGGTCAAGTTCATCAAACTGTTAATCAGATTACTCTTTTTTTTCCCCTCTTCTTTCTTCTTCTAGTTGAGTTCTGATTGTCCAGCCACTGAAGCCAGGTCAAGTGGGTATTATCTGCAAGTGTGGGTGTTCTTATGCATATGCCCCTCTCTTCTTATCAGCTGGACGCTTTACTGTCCACTCTAGTCCTCTGGGCCCAGGAGTCCCCAAGTCTTGCCATACTGCTGGCCAACCAGGTCTCCACCCGGGTTCACAGTAGTCTATTGAACGTGGTAGGACTTAGCTCACAGCTTCAATGCTGTTTTTCCTTCACTTTCCCTTATCGGTGACGAACATGGTCACCAATCAGAGCGTATGTCTGCTCATGTATTCCCATTGAGTTTTAGTCTTGGAAGGGAGTTTGCCCTGAGGGGACCTGACCACTTACCTTGCTGTCTCTTGGGTGAGCAACTTGCTTGTTCTTGTAGTAGTCAGTTGGATTGTCAGTATTGTTTCTGAGTTTTCCTGTCAGTCTTTCAAGTACATAGATTTTATTACAGTCATCTTCCTCACATTGCTCAGAGGCCCACAGTCTTTTCTGTATTCACAGTTCTTTTCTGAGGGACAGACTTACCACAATTTACTTCTCCAGATAAATGTGTTACTTATTATTTAGTAACTAGTATTATAGATAATATGAGTCCTGGTGTGGCACTGCAAGATAATGCACTGGACCACAAGGTCAGTTTGAACTGCAATGCTAGCGGTTCAAATCCACCAGCTGCTCCTCAGAAACCCTAAACAGGACTGCTATGGGCCAGTTGACTCGACGACACTTAACATTATATTCAAATATAGAATATATTTTCTTTCTGCCTGGCTTTTAAATTCAAGATATTTATTTTGAGAGCCATTCATGTTACTATATGCATTATTAATTCATTACTTTAAAAAAAAAAAGGGGGGGGGTTTCAATGAAAGCTTAAAAAAAGAAAATGAACTGGTAGGCAACTGACCAGTTTGAGCAGAGAGGGAGAGGGGCTGTGTGCTGATGACCAAGGCGGGCCATTCTGATTCCTATCTAGAACAGAAGGAAACCCGGCCTGCTCCAGCATCCTCCTCACAATCGCTGCTCGCTCTCGTTGAGACCATTGTCACTGTGTCAATCCAGCTCACTGAGGGAGGGTCTTCCTCTTTTTTGCTGACCATCCACTGGTATCTTTCTCCAGTGACGGGGTGTTCCTGATCACATGCCCAAAACATGTGAGATGAAGTCTCACCATTCTCGTTTCTAAGAACTCTGATTGTACTGATTCCAAAATAGATCTGTTTTTCTGGCAGTCCACAGTGTATTCGATATTCTTTGTCAACAATGAAATTTGAATTTGATAATTTAAATATATCAATTCTCAGAGTGACATCTTTGCATTTTATAAATGCTCCAAATTCTCTTCAGCAGCAAGTTTATGTTCATCTGCATATTGCAGATTGTCAATGAGCCTTCCTTCAATCCTGAAGCCACTTTATTTCTCATATAGTCTACCTTCTCAAATTTGCTCAGCATACAAATTAAGTATGGTGGAAGAATACAACCCTGATACACACCCTTGTTTGTTGTGAAGTGCCGTCGAGTCAGTTCCAACCCATAGTGACCCTGTATAGGAGTTCCGAGGAGCAACTGGTGAGCTTGAATCGCCGACCTTTCAGTTCAAACGGCTTTGCAGTCTGGCGCATTAATCCACGGTGCCACAGCAGGACTCCGATACACACCCTTACTGTCTTTAAATGAATTAAGCGAAAACAAGAAATCCAACTCCTAGCAACCCGACAGGACAGGAGAACTGTTTCCAACACTGCCAATGCTGTCACTGGACTCCTAGTGTGGACTGTGAAACACAGGTCAGTCACGTCAGTGGTACAAACCCACCAGCTGTTCCTTGGAAACCCTATTCAAGGTCGCTATGAGTAGGAACTGACTTGAAGGCACTTTACCACAACAATCTACAGAAGCTGATTTCCTCCCACAGAGTGGCTGGTGGGTTTGAACAACTGACCTTTCAATGAACAGCTGAGCACTTAAACACTGCACTACCAGGGCTCCTCAAATTAGTGACAGGTACAAGGTACATTTAAAAAAAAAAAGAAAATTTAGAAAATAGAACCAAAGCACTTTTAACTCCAGAGAAAACATGTTTCTGTAAGACAATGTAGTATTATACTATGTAGTTTTCCTTGAAATATGCCTACATAACCATAAAAGTATGGCCACTGAATATTTTTCTATATTAGGAGGAAAAAAAAGAGTTCTAAAAATGCCTCATCTTCTAAAATACGAAGGCTTCAGCTGAAATCAAGATATAGCAGTATAAGCATACTGTTTAGAAATATGAAGTATTAGAAAAATTGCTTTAAAAAATTGAAAGTAGATGCTTCTAAGGTATGGGGTTTGGGAGCACAGATGAGTGTCTTGCTTTTTTAGTTTTGTCTACTATTAGTTTAAAAAACCTTAGATATATATTTTAAAGTTTAAAAAAAAATCTGAAAATAACAAAACACAAAAATAAGAGTAATTAAGGCTCAAGATAGAGATTTGCAGCCAGAAAGTTCAGGAGCCTTGCCTTCAACGTCCCTCTCAGAGAGATACTGCTAGAATCTAAGCTGCCGGTACTAGCACCAAGCTATTTTGATAACACAAGTGAACATGCATCAGGATTGGAGGACACCTGTTAACAATCTGCAATACAAGTATGAAGATGACACAACTTTGATTTGATTTGATTCTTCAACATCAAGAAAACAAAGTCCTCGATACTAGACCAACAAACAACATAATGATTAACAGAGAAAAGACTGAAGTTATCAAGGATTTCATTTTAATAGATCCACAATCAATACCCAAGGAAGCAGCAGTCAAGAAACCAAAAGATGTATTTGCATCAGGCAAATGTGTTTTAAAGTGTTAAAGAGCACGATGTCACTCCAAACACTCTTTAAAGTGTTTAATAGCAAAGACAGCAGTTTGAGGACCAAGGTGCACCAGATCTAAGCCATGGTGTTTACACTTGCCTCATATGCATGTGAAAGCTGGACAATGAATAAGGGAAGACCTTGGAAGAATTGAGACATTTGAATTATTGTGCTGGTGAAGAACACTGAAAGTATCATAGACTGCAAGAAAGATGTCATTAAAAGGCAGGAGGGCCAAACTTCCTCTCATATTTCAGACTTGTTTTCAGGAGGGACCACTCCCGGAGAAGGACATGCTGAGATAATATGACACAGTACCAATGGGCTCAAGTGTAACAACAGTTGTGAGGCCGGCACAGAACTGGGCATTGTTTTGTTCTGTTGTGCACAGGGTTGCTATGAGTAGGAGCCGAACTGATGTCACTATAGTATAAGCACTAGACTGCAAGGTGACAGCTCAAAACTACCTTTCACTCCTCGGAAACCCTGTCCAAGGTTGCTATGAGTCGGAACGGCCTTAACAACAACAGCAACAAACAGGCCACCAAGTCTCCGCAGGCAAAAGACTCAGGTACTTACACCACACTTCTTGCTATTTCCCAAGCCAAGAGCAGAAGCTCAATCAATTTTCTGAGAGAATGCAATTATGTTTTGTCATGAAGCTATTTTTAATATGGTCCTTAACTAACGTTTTCTTATGCTGTGTGAGAGAAAATAGAATTTTAAAATTGTTTTCCATTCTCCTTATTAATGAAAGATCTTGGCAGGTCAAAACTTTTGAAGTGGACTGGAAGTTACACTGTAACTAATGTAAGAGGTAACAGAGGAAGTGGCCATTCCCTCTGATTAGAAAGTCTACAAAGTATCATCAAAGCCATGTGTTACCAGAGGTTTTCAAAACTTGTAAGCCTCAACATGGCTAAATTGAGTTCTCAGTGTAATAAGCACACGGAAACTGATGAACCTGATGGAAACCAAAGACAGACTCAATGATCATAGAAAAGTTGCTCAGCATACAATTCTCCATCTAGGATAATATTCTTTCCCTTTTGCAAGAAAAATAGTCCTTATTTCTGTGATGCCCCTGTAGTCCATAAAACTCTATTCTATTACTTCCTTTTTCAAATGAGTTTCAGAAGTTAAAACAAAGAGACACATCCCAGAAGATTATTTGGACCTTAATTATACTGTTGATATAAAAATTTAAGATATAAAATCATACTGTTTATTAAAAAGGGCTTCTCTTTTTATATAAACTATCTGTGGAGGTGACCAGATAGGTAACGTAGTGGTTATGAAACAGGCTGCTAACCTCCGGGTCAGCAGTTCGAAACTGCCAGCTGTTCCGCGGGAGACAGATCAGGCTTTCTGCTCCCGTAAAGATTTACAGCCTCAGAAACCCTATACAGGGTCGCTGTGAGTCAGAATCGACTCCACAGCACATAACAACAACAATTTAGCTGAAGAAGAACACTACCAAGTTACTAGCTGCTGTTATGATGATGCGTAGTTTAGGAGAAATAACAAAATAACCTAATATTTAAATAACAATCGCTTCCTGTTTTAACAACTTTTGCTTAGTTGACTATTCTGCTTTTAAGGATTATTGCCCAATTACAGAGTTTTAAAAAAAAAAAGAAAGAAAGAAAGAAATTATAGAGGGTAAAAATACTGAAACAGCAAGTGCAATTCTGAATATTCTACTTAGTTTAAATACATTTAAATGTACAGCCATCTGAGAAATCAACAGCTCTTAAGAAGGAATTTTTTTTTAACTACCCTTGTTAGATTTTAAGGAGGCCTGATGGCGAAGTGAGTTCCATGTTAGGCTGCTAATCGCAAGGGCAACAGTTTGTATCTTATCAGCCGCTCAGCAGGAGAAAAACAAGGCTTTCTGCTCTGTAGAGATTCATAGCCTTAGGTCACTATGAACTGGAATCACTTTGGTGGCAGTATGTTCTGGTTGTTGTTGTTGTTGTTATGTACCATGGAGTTGGTTCCGACTCATAGCGACCCTGTACAGGGTTTCCGAGGCTGTAAATCTTTACAGGAGCAGAAAGCCTTATCTTCTCCTGTGGAACAGCTGGTAGTTTTGAACTGCTGTCCCTGAGGTTCGCAGCCCAATTTGTAACCACTATGCTACCAGAGCTCCTTATGTTCTCATTAAGTTTGTTAAATTTTAAGAAAAGCATTCTATGTAATTTGTTTTATCAGACACTACAATTCTATGTTCTTTCGTTATTGGCATTATGATATTCCAGTATCTAAAAACACCTTTCCTCACGTAACATTCAAAACACAGTCAGGCAACAACTGACCTTTTCAAAAGCTTTTCAATTCACACTCTAACTCAGTTCAAAATAATTGTTATTTGCACAGGAAAATGGTGATAGTCAAGTCACAAAACTGTAGCAAAAATGAATTCCCTCAAAGATCTTAAACTAAAAACTTAATCAAGGTCTCAAAGATGAAATTTAACATACCTCTGGTTGAAAACATATAGGCTTAGAATTTCACTAGGTTTGTCAAGCAAAAGGGTCCTCCGAACCAACTACACCAGTCTACCCAGAGGCGTTCCCACTCCTCCTCCTGCAGTCTCCCCTTCATACTGAGCCCCTCCTCAGGGCCTTTGCAGTTAACTAGGGACCTACCCTGACCCTAAGGAGCTCTGGAATCGTAGCGGTTACAAGTCGGGCTGCTAACCTCAAGATCAGCAGTTCAAAACTACCAGCTGTTCCCGGGAGAAAGCCTCATCTTTCTGCTCCCATGAAGATTTACAGCCTCAGAAACCCTATACAGGGTCACTATGAGTTGTAACCAACATCCACGGCACACTACCACCACCAACACCCTGACCCTAGCTGGCTTCTGCCTCAGAATCCCAAGGTTTCACTCACTTCAAGACATGAGGCTTCCTATTCCTTGCACACCCTAAAGACACCTTCTCTCCAAAGATGAGACTTCTTCACAGGACCTGGTCTAAACTACACCCGATCATAGCACAGTCTTAGCTTCCTGAGCCCCAGGTCCCCCAGAGAGTGCTCTTTTATCAGCCAGCATTCTCTGATGCTCAGTCAGCTGTATCCCACCTGTCCTAACAACCTTAAGAAGGGCACACAACCACCAGGACTGGTTCTACATTTAAAGCACACCCAGCTTCCTCACACAACCTATTACCAACCTTGGCTCTCCAACAAGAACCGCGCACCAAAGTCTCTCAACAAAAACCCCACCGCCACTGAGGTGATTCCAATTCAGCGAGACCCTAAAGGAACACAGCCGAACTGTCCCACAGGATTTCTAAGGCTGTAAATCTTTCCAGGACCACACAACAGCCTCATCCTTCTCCTGAGAGTGGCTCATGGGGTCCAGCGACCAGTCTTTCAGTTAGCATACCACCTCTTACCCCAGTGCAGCACTTGAACAGCTACTCAAGTCTCCAACCATAACGAATTAGATAGAAACCCTGTAGGATGTGTGTCCAAAGTCATAAGGAAATCTTAGCTTTGTACACCCTTTTACCATGCTGGTAAAAGAATGGAGGCACAAAGAGCTGTGAGAATAATGTGAATGTTCTTTGTACTGGACAGAGTCCATATGATGTCTTCAGATCCCAATGTAGTTTAGCTTGTAT
This sequence comes from Chrysochloris asiatica, assembly GCF_000296735.1. NCBI lineage: Eukaryota > Metazoa > Chordata > Mammalia > Afrosoricida > Chrysochloridae > Chrysochloris > Chrysochloris asiatica. The sequence goes on from NW_006408642.1 coordinate 9,549,444, forward strand.
CTGCTCCATGGGTTGTTATCACATCGGTTCCCTGATCTTACAGCTATGAAGTCTTTTCAAGAAGAAAGGTAACTTTCTGAGGGAACAAGACCACTTCAGAGGCAAGCTGCAGTCTGATTCAGTATCTAAAGAATTGCCAGCCTTCTACCTACATTTCAGCTGTCCTTTCCAAAGAAAGAAAAACATTCAAAATTTTTCCAATACAGCAATTTTACTTGTTCTTCAATTCCAAATTTACCAGCATATCCATGCTTACGTAAATGACTTCAAAGGCAAAAAAGGAGCCTCAAACGGAAGGCATTTAGCACTTAAAAGAAGCTTAAAAGGCCTGACTTTAAAATGCTGAACAAATCAATGCCTGTTTTCTCTATCAAAAACCCATATGCAATCCAGAGAAGCAGCAGCACCAGAGATGGAGGTAGAGATGGGGGCATGGAGAGGGGGAGCGGCTGAGGACTCTAGATTCATCAACTAAGAAGAGAAGGACTAAGAACTGGTGGCCAGGAGCAGACTTGCAGAATGTGCCCTTTGGAGATGTAATTTATGATATATGCCTGAGTGGGTTTTTTTGTTTGTGTGTTTTTTTAAAAAAAAAATCTAAAGTGGATAAAGAGAAATACTTTTAACTGAAGGTAAATGGAGGGGATTATAATCAATGTAATGAAACAAGTTATATGAATTGTTGACTGTGAAACTGATGATGTGCCCTGTAAACTTTTACTCAATCCACAATAAAAACCTTTAAAAAAATTAAAAAAAAACAAACAAAACCCATATGCACATGTCAACAGTATTCAACGGTAAGCAATTCTTTTGGCTATGTGGCATGTCGGAGGACGGAGAGCAACCTCAGAAGAGAAAAGACGTAACCAGAACCCTGCAGCACAACTGCAAGTTCACCAGACTCTGGGCCAGCTCTGTCATGACTTGGCTTAGTGACCTAGGTGGCCAAGGGCAATTATTAGATGTACTCAGCAACCATAGAGGATATACACCAACCTGTGACCTCACAGAGTCATTGGGAAAATATGAGGGAACTTCATGGAAAACTTCCATTCTCTTTTAATTACATTTTCCAAAGAACTTTCGGAAGCCACTCTCAATATACGTAAAATAGCACAAGTTGCGGCTGCTTCAAAAGTATACAATCCAAATTACCCCAGACTGCTTTCTTTTTGAAGTGCCAGTAATTTTCTGTATTTAAATTTTTTTTTTCAATTACTCAGGTGACTCACTGAAGAGCTGCTAGGAATTTAGAGGGCCAGGAAAATCACGCTAAATGTGTAGATGTTCCTAATATGTTCTAGAGATTTGCAATGTGGCTGGAGAAGCAAAGCATACTGATTTCATCAATTCGATGTGGTAAAGTGAGCGCTTCAAATAGTACTATGGGCTGATTATTCTAGTTTTCAGTCCTCTTGTCCAAGAGACAGTAAAATCAAAAACCCACTGTCATCGAGGTGACTCTGATCCATAGCAACCCTGCATAGGGATACTGAGGGTGCAACAAGGAAGCAGAAAGCCTCATCTTTCTCCCAATGAGCGGCTGGTAAATTTACACCGCTAACCTTGCAGCTATGTACAACCCAACATGTAACCCACTACACTACCAGGGCTCCCAGAGAGCTCCTTGTAAGACAGGAAACACACTGTGAATCAATCCTAGGAGACAGAATGTGACAGTGATATGGAATCAGGGTGTCTAGTGTCTGTGGCAGTAATATCTCATTTTGAATTAACTGACATTCGAGTTTTTAAAATCTGTTATAGGAGATCAAAGAAGGGCATGATATGGAAAGAAATAAGCTCAGAAGAGGTTAGCTGTGTACACTAGGTATTTTCACGTGCATTCTCGTTTAATCCTTACAACAATAACCCTGTGAAGTATTAAGATTCCCACTTTACAGACGAAAAACAAATTCAGAGAGGTTCACTAGCATGCTTACAGCCACAAAGCAAATAGCAAGGTCAGGATTTGAATCCAAGCCTGCCTTGAGAATTTAAAAACCTGAGGCCTCTCACCTGCACTGTGGAGGTGACTTGACATGTGCAGAGAGGAGAAAGGGAAAGGGTCTCTGAATGTTGTTGTTAAATGCCGTGGAGTCGCTTCCGACTCATAGAGACCCTGTACAGGGTTTCCGAGGCTGTAAATCTTTACAGGAGCAGAAAGACTCATCTTTCTCCCACAAAACAGCTGGTAGTTTCGAACTGCTGATCTTAAGGTTCGCAGCCCAATTCGTAACCACTACGCTACCAGAGACTGGAAATAGGATGGCACATTAGCTTAAGTGGTAGGCTGCTAACTGAAAGGTTCAAGACCACCAGGCTCTTTGCAAGATGAGGCAGACGGCTTCCTTAACAATTTACAGCCTTGGAAACCCTGTGAAGCAGTTCAGCTGTGTTCTATCGGCTTACTATGGATTGGGATTGCCTCACTGGCAGTGGGCTGGGTTTGGAATGGGATGTGTAGGCAGGTGAACCTCCTAGAAAGGCACAGGTGAACTGAGGAAAAGATGGGATAAGTACAACAAACTACTTAAAACCCCCAATACCTCAACATTTAAACAAACCCAGAAGCAATACTTTCATAATAAAATATCTTTGGTGTGAATTTCTCTTAAAACATATCTGTAGGCACATTTTCAAAAGTGTTTATGTCTCCATCAGAAACCATGCCCACCTCGAAATGCATCCAAAAAAATGTTCCTTATTTCAAAGGCCACATCTAAAAACCTTGAACAAGGGACTTAAAACAAGAGCCGAAAGGAAAGACTAAGAAAACCCCCCAACTCAGAGATGACTTCTTCAACTCACAAACCCCTAAAGAAAAACAAAGTTGTTAAAAAAAAAAAAAAGGTGGTATCCCATTTAAAAAACCCTCATTAAAAATTCAGCGGAACAGAGTAAAGATCTGACAAATTAGACAATGACTTTCACTTGACCCAGTTTATTTTTTCCACCCAAACAAATCTTCCACTTCTCAGAAAGATCAATATAAAGGCATCATCCTAACCACTTAAGGGCCAAATTTTCCTCTTTTATGGATACAGAGCATTTTGTTCTTTTTTTTTTTTTTGAGGTCTGGACCGGTAAAATTTAGTGTCCTGACCGTTTCAAAAACAATTAGAATTCTCAAGTGTGACAAAGACCAAAGTGCATTCTGTATGTAACCTAACGCCAAGCTGCATCAAGCCAAGGCTCTGTGTTGCTTCAATACACTTGAGCTGTGGTATAGAATCCGGCTAACTCTTCAGCAGCTATCAGATCAACAATAACCTAGTTACCCAGCAGAACACACGTGACACTGGCCCTGCCAATACCTTAGTCACTCCTTCACCAACAAGGTGATCATCTGGCAAAGGGAAAATGTGGAGAGACGCGTGCAGTTGGAGTTCTCAGAGGAAATTACAGTAAAGAGTGGACCAATGATAAAGTAATCATCATCTCTTCTGCAAAGTACCTAGCGTCAAGCAGACAACTTATCTTCCAACTTTATAGCCCTAACCTGACACTGAAACTTCCAGAAAGTGACTAGTGAGCTTGGGTTTCTGGGGAAGCATAAGGAAGTACTTAAACAACGTTTTAATGTTCTCATTTCTCTGCAAAGGAAATGTGACACCAACGTACCAAGATATTTTAACTTGTTCAGTGATAGATCTGCTTCTCAGAAATTTTATTTGCTGCTGCCGCCAAAGGCATTACCAGATTACAGTACCCGGATTTTCAACCATCCTACGTGCAAATGAAGCATTAAACACGCAGAATTGAGTAAAAACAAAGCTATACCAAAGATTTGCTTAAAGCATAGACAAGAAAGTGTTGGGGCTGGTGGTAACGCTAAGGGGAACGCATGTTTTTATTTATGCAGGACCAACCAAAAGTCCTCAAAACCTCTTTTAACAACTCAGAACCAGGGCTGTTTCTCAAAGTCTCAGGGACTTGGCTTTACGGAAAAGCCAATCAACAGAGCCGTGATTCTAGAAAGTACTTCTGGCTATCAACACGGCCTTAGGAACCTGCTTTGTGCTGCAGCTGAGAAAGATTTAAAGCAAAGGAAATAGTGTTACGCTCTTCAGGACAAGAGAGTGTGCTTTATATTGTTTCTACATCCTAAAAGCTGGTCGATGCTTAGATAAGAATGTGACAGGCAGGTTCTCTGACTTGGGGACTCCCAAGTGCTGCTACGGTTTCATTAAACAAGAAACAACTTCGCTCTTTCTCTAGCAAGCCATCCAAATAAACGTAGCCGCCTGCATCTCTCAGAAAAGTGGGGAGGAGCCCTGGGCTCCGTTCTCTTTCGCCGCAGACACCGAGGCCGAACAGGGCGGAGAAAGGCCGGTGAGGCCGTCACTTTGGTCCGGGCCTCGGGGAGGCCGAGTCGGGCAGGAAGGTGAGGACCAGGACTCCTACACCAACCCTCCGCCCCGGGCCCAGGAGCTCTCCCGGAGCCCGGCCACAAGCACCTGCCGTCCCGCCCCGCCTGCCACCCCTAATGCTCCGTGTCAACCGTCCACAGCCCACGGAACTCACAGCTTCAGATGCTCATAGGTTGTCGCCGCCATCCTGCACTACCACCTCCTTCCTCCGGTCTCGACCTGCCCCGCCCCACGCCGCCACCTCGGCTACGGCGTTACTGGTCACCCCGGCACGAAGGTTGCAGCGCTCAGTCTGGTCCCACCTCTCTTCCTCTCCCCGGGTTGCGGGAGAACGGAAGACAGCGGCGGACAAATTTTGTGTGCGAGACAGCCAACGCAAAGCGACGCTTTCCGACGCAACGGATTGGGGCGCGCCAAATGGCGCCGTGACGTCGCCTCTGCAGATTGGCGGAACGCTACTGCGGAAGAAAGGTAGGGCATCGAGAATTGCTGTGCTCCGTGCACTGTCAGAAATGGAACGCTGTCGTGTGACCATTTATTGAGGCTGCGTAAAACTGCGTAAGTGGTAATAAGCCCTTGTAGTGAACCCCTGAACAGTGCGGGGCCAGTGGCGCAATGGATAACGCGTCTGACTACGGATCAGAAGATTCTAGGTTCGACTCCTGGCTGGCTCGAGACGTGCTTTTTACCATATTTGACCTGATCTGCAAAGGTCCTTGATGAATACATTGTGAAGGTTAAATACATAAATTTTAATATTGCTTTGCCGAAATACAGTCCTTTTAGCTATATTTGGAATCCGGTTTTGCCTCTAGTGGTTTGTACATTCAAAGTGTTTTGTTAATCACGTAGGAGCTTCCATAAATTGGATAGGGTACATTTGGGGAAGCATATCTGGAAGAGTGGTGTGGCAAGGCTGCGGTTTTAACATTCCTTCCCTACCCTCCTACTGATAATGAAAAAGAACATTGTCCTAGTTTACCAAGAGGTAAACTCGAAAGCAGAGAAGGAAACTGGCCATTTGCGTCCAAAGGCTACCTCGTTCTCGGATTCCCTCTTGAAAATAAAACATTGAGGTCAGGCATATTAGCCCTTAATTCATATAGTACCTTATTTCATAGGTTCCCGGCTTAGAGGACCGAAACAGCTGCGCATGAAAGGGGACTTGAACCTGATGGAATGGCTGAGTCACCGGACGCCGTCCATTAATTGATTAACTGTTTCCCCACCTGATTCTCATTAATTATAGAAACCTTAGAAAATAACAAAACACTTTTGGGGAAAAAAATAACCCAAATTTCTATCCCAAGATAATTGCTATTAACATGTTTTATTTCCTTCCAGACTTTTTTTCCTTTCTTATTTTTTAATAGGACTTTACCTACACATATATTTTTCCAAATTTGTTACCGGAAATGGCTTTGTGTTCTCATTTGGTCCTTTTTGCATCCCAGGACACACTTCCATCGACGGTATGTTTCCTTGCATGCTAATCAACAGTGCAATTATAAATTTATTTCTTTGTAGTTTTCACCATTGAAAAACAGTACAATATTTTACTTACATTTACTACTGGTAACTAATATATACCTTCTCTCTTGATATATTCCTTTTTTTTTCCTTACAAATTTGTTGGACTTTTTAATACTAACAGTATTTGCTATGGGATAAAGCACTGGACGGCAAGGTCAAGTTAAACTGCAAGGTCAGTGGTTCAATCAAACTCACCAGCCGCTCCTCAGAAACCCTATACAGGGTTGCTATGAGTCGGAACCGACTCGGCTGCACTTAACAACAGCAACAACAAATCATATACATTGCAGTTATTTTCAGTTTATCATTTACCTTTTCATTTTTCATTTATCTTTGAAAGTAGAGGAATTTTCACTTTACTATGTTCAAAAGAACAGCATATTCAGATTACCAACATTTTACTTTATGATTTCAATTGTATATGTATTTTATTAAAATTGTTTTGTGTATAGTGTGTGTTTACCATTCAGTTGGAGAAAACAAAGTGTCGCTTAATTAGTGTTTTCTTTTGTGCATATTGTAAGGAACAATGAAGTCCTAAATTGGGTCACACTTACTTAGCAATTATTGCATGCCATGTACTGCTCTAAGCCTTTTACTTAGACTAACTCAGTCAGTCCTTAAAACGATATTATAAATTCCTGGTTTTAATCCCATTTTTACAAATAAACTAAATATTCTAAAGGCCGTGAAGATACTAGTTGGTGGGCCCTGGATTAGACTGTTTGAGCTCTTGGTTCCATCGCTGTCCTATGTATCCTAAGCGCACGCAAGTGGACTCAGTGTCAGCTCACTTCCGAGCAGGGGTGGCAGTCACGTATGCTGTGTGTTCCTTTCCTCCTGCTGATTAGCAGTCTCAAATCTATATTTCCAGTCCTGAAAATGCCTCTCTACACACCACCTCGGAACTCTTAGGCTGTCTCCTTTAATAAAATGAACATATAACTTTAAGTTGAACAACCACCACCCTACAGAAAGTTCCCAAGCAAGCTTTATGAACCGTTCACATGTAGAAGAAACTCAAAGATACAAAGGTTAACCTTTCTTCTCCAATTGTGCGATATAAGCCAAGGTCTTTGTGAGCATTCAATGAGACTGACAAATAGAAACTAATCTAGGGAGGTGGAGCTATATGGGGAAGTGAGTAGATGCTTCCATTTACTCTGCCAGCAATTAACCCACTAAACAATGAATTAAAACACACATAGACTGTGATCTCAGAACTCTGGAGAATTGAGGTGGTAGAGAGTCGGGGTAAGTCCACAAGTTGGGGAAGAGAAGCAGCAGGGAGGTTCAGAGGCTGGGAAATCCTACCCACTAACATCATGAGCACTCACTCGTGAGATAGGATGGGGGAACACCCCGAACTGGGTGCACAGAATGGGAGTTGATCTGAGGAAGCTGGCTGTGGTAATTCAGTGGCCTTGCAATTGGGACTGGGTTAAGGGAGACCATCACACTGCCAAAGAGTGCTACTCAATATTGCTGAGGCCCAAGACCGGTGGCTTATCAGACTGCGGAAATGCTAAAGACACAGGGCAAAGAGAAGATTTGGGGCAGACAGTGACACAGAGGGAAATTGCTACCTTCCAGGGAGCCTGTAAGGGGTGTCCATGAGGGAATGAGAGAGAGAGCCCCCCATTTTCACCTCAAGAAAGTTGAGACCCACTTAAAGTCTGTGACCAGCTAAATCCCCCTTCCCACACGTGTACTGAATTTTAGAGATAAGGCATCCAGAACTGAATCAGCATTGGCGAAACCTAATAATAAAAGTGCCCAGAGGCAGGCGGTGACGTGCTCACAGAGGACTAGAGCGGAGAGTAAAGCATCCAGCTGATAAGAAGTGAGGGGAGATGCACGAGAACACCCACACTTGCAGACAGTACCTACTTGACCTGACTTCAATGGCTGGATGATCAGAACTCGACTAGAAAAAGAAAGAAGAGGGAAAAAGAGAGTAACCTGCTACAATTTGATGAACTTTACCTATGCTTATGAATGAAGTAGCTCAAAAGAGGGAACAAATCTTTACAGCGAGGATCACTCCCAGCCCCTCAGTATGCAGGTTTGACAGGGTTGGGCAACTTAGACATTGGCTACCCATAATGGGGGTGCTACAAAGGCAAGAAGTGACTGGCTTACAAGCTTTCAAGAGGGAGCCTAGATCCAGAGGGCATGGAGGAAGGTAGAATCTCCATTGAGTAGTATCCAGTCTGTCTGGGTGGGACTGATGAAAGGAGATGTGAATAGGTCTCATGTGGTACAATACTGAATAATTGCTATCAGGACTGACTGTGAGGGTCAGAAATGTAAAGATATATATTTTGTAACAAAAGGAGGGGACTGACTGATTTTGCAGTCCTGGAGCGGAGGTCTCAGGGGCCATCAAGTGAGAAGCGCGGAAATGTGGGACCCTACCCAGAGAAGCAGTGACGCCAGAAATGGAGGCAGAGACAATGACCTGGAGAGATGGAGACACTGGACTCAGGGAGGGAGAAGGGCTGTGTGCTGATGGCCAGTGGGGCAGGCCTGTGGAGTGTACCCTTTCGTTGTTTGATGATACATGGAGGGGATTGTAATCAATGCAATAAAACGAACTACAATAGGATGAATGTAAAACTGATGTTCTCCCACGTAAACCCACATAATTCAGAATAAAAACTTAAAAAAAAAAAAAAGTGCCCTAGTGGTTCTTAGGAAAAGCTACTAAGTCACTGCCACTGGGTCAGTTATGAATTGTAGCAATCCTGAGGGGCTGGGGGCAGGTGCCCTAGAGTCCCCAGAGCTGTGACTCTTTGTGGAGGCAGGGTGCTGCATCTTTTTCTTCTGATCTTCTGATTGGCAGGCAGAGCATCCAATCAGAAACATGTCCCACAAAACCCAGAACACAAAATGTACAGTGAAAGCTATAAAAGATAACATCACCCAAGCTCAACTAAAAGTAGTAAAACAAACCAAATTACAAGAGAAGAAGGACTAATTCAATGTAAAATTTCTCCTATGCAGGCCAGACTAATGCAAACAATTGCTAATGTTTTACTCTGGTGCTAAATATGTTTAAAGAAAACAAAATATATACAGAAAACAAATTAGTAGCAATCAGGAAAGAAATTGAGGAACAAAATAAAAGGCTCAACAAGGAAATTGAAAACAACAAAAACAGAGAAAAAATAAATGACCGGAACTGAAGAAGAGTAAAGCAAATGAATTGGACAAAGCAAGAGAAACACATAAAATAGAGGTGAACAAACAGAAAATTGAGTAAATTAACTAGAAAATAAAACAGCTGAACTTTCCAAGTCTCAAGGGAAAAAACAAAGAAAAATGGGGGAAAATCAAGCCTTCCAAGTAGGATGACAGAGTAGGCAGACATGCTAAGCAGACCCTCTGCAAAAAAAGATAGGGGACCAAGTGAAATAAATGCAGATAGTGATCCTGGAGCCCTGAGCACCAGAGGATACGACACTCAGGTAGACAATGCCAACTGGAAGAGGAAGCTGAACAGGAGCAGTGAGAGAGAAAAAATGGGCGGACTGTGAACTGGTGTGGAACAGTGTGGACATCTTGAGCTTTTTTAAAAAAAATTTAACTTTTTATTGTGAATTGAGTGAAGAGTTACAAACAAGATCATCAGTTTTATATTCAGTAAATCATATACTCTAGGCAACACCTTCCCGTCCCTTCTCAACTTTGTCCTTATGTAAATGTTGCCCTTTTGATTTTGAATGATCATTCTGTGGTGAGCATACCCACTAATGTTGTTGTCTCCCCTTATCCACCTATCTACTGCTTGGCTGAATTAGGCCATGAGTGTGAGTTCTTGTTCAGACCCAAAGGGTGGTTGAGGGTCATAGTCTCGAGTTCCTCCTATCTCTTTCTGACTGATAAGCCTGGCTTTTTTTTTTTAAACACAATTTTGAGTTTTGTTCCACATTTTCTGCCACCTTATCTGGGACCTTATAATGTGATCCTTTTCAGAGCAGTTGGTAGTGGTATCAGGTACCATTTAGATCTTGTGGTCTCAGAGTCGTGAAGACTGATGTTCACATGTTCCAAACATCTTCAATTCTCATCACTTTTCTTTCCTCTGCACAGGGCAAGACTAATTGCACCTTAGGTGGCCATTCGTGAGCTTTTAAGATCCCAGATGCAACTCACCAAAGTAGGATGTAGAACATTGTCTTTGTAGACTATGTTATGCCAGTTGACCATGTTGCCCCCCCTAAGACAATGGTCCTTAGCCCTAGGCCCAACAACTCATTGCCTTAAGAAGTCTGGTAATCTCTAAGTTTTCAAAAATTTTTCCACTGTATGATTCACCACATGTATCTTTGTATTTGCAGCAAAAATAAATACTCATGTACAGAAATCCACTTTTAAATTCTTAATTTATTTGTGGGTACACCCCCACTTTTTCCCATCCCCATTCAGCCTGTGTCTGTCTATGTACTCTCAGGTCACTGTTGTTCCATGGTTGTGTATGTAACACTATTTAGCCCTTGTATACCTCCCTGTGTCTTCACCTTTATCACTCCCCTGCCAACATCCCTCTTCTTGTATATTGCCTTCCCCATCACCCAAGTTAACATGTGTCTCCCTCTAGCCTGTGAATTACTCTTCCTTTCCTTTCACATCTGCTAACCATCAAAGAATGTTTCTTTTAGTATGAAAACCTTTTCTTGAGTTTTTACAATAGTGGTCTCATACAATATTTGTTGTTTTGTGATTGACTACTTTCACTCAGCATAATGGCTCTAGGTTCATCCATGTTATGAGGTATTTCACATATTCAGCATTATTCTTTACCATTGTGTATATGTACCACAGTTTGTTTATACCATCTTGAGCATTTTCTAGAGGCTGTTGATAAAGGGACCTGCCGACACAATGCAGAACAAGGCAAGTCTCCCTTGTTCCCATGCCCTCCTGGTCACCAGAGGCATGGCCAGTCCCTACCCTGGGGTTGGGGGACAGGTATACCATCCCTGGCAAACCCACCCTGAACTACACATACATATATGGTCTCTATAACATCTACCAGGAGACAGGTAGTGAGTGCCTGACAACATACCAACATTAATATTCAATTAAATATAAATCCAACTTCACAATGTCTCAGAGAGAACAATTTCAGTTGACAAAAAGAAACAAGACGGCTTCGAACAAGTTACCAAAATAGAGTCAGAAAATATAACACCAGAAATGGTATCGGAAGTACTTGATAAAGAATTTGAAAGAATAATATTTAGGTACCTTCAACGGATTAAGGGTGTCTGCAGATGAACTGCAGATGAAATAAAAGAAAACACAGTCAAAACGTTAGAGGAATTCAGGAAACAAACTGGCAAATTAAATGAAAAATTGGAAACCATACAAAAACAGCAATTAGAAAGCCACATTAATTCTAAGAATTGAGAAGGAGTACATTGTAAGGGCAAAAAAATAGAATTGAATCAATGGAAGGCCAAATTACTGAGCTTGAAGCCAAATTTCTGCTCAAGAAACAATCAGAAAAAAAAATTTTTAAGCTGTTGAAAGCCTAAGATTTATGTGGAATACTATCAAGGAGCTCTGGTAGCATAGTGGTTATGAATTGGACTGCGAACCTCATAGTCAGCAGTTTGAAACTACCAGCTGCTCCGTGGGAGAAAGATGAGGCTTTCTGGTCCTGTAAAGATTTACAGCCTCAAAAACCCTGTACAGGGTCACTATGAGTCGGAACTGACTCCATGGCACACAACTATCAAGAGGAGTAATTTACATGTAATTGGCATTCCAGAACAGATTGAGACCAAAATAAAAAGACAAAAACCCATAGAGAAAATTCTCCAAGAGTTATTGGAAGAAAACTTCCCTAACATCAAGAAAGATGAGAAGATAGGCCATTCAAGAAGTTGAACAAACTCCAAACAGGACAGATCCCAAAAGAAAACCACCAAGACTTATTAAAATCAAACTTTGTAATACATTTGATTTCTTGACTGCTGCTTCCATGAATGTTGATGGTTGATCTGAGCAAAATGAAGTCTTTAAAAACTTCAATCTTTTCTCCATATATCTTTAGGCTATTTATTGATCCAGTAGTGAGGATTTTTGTTTTCTTTACATTGAGATGTAACCCATGCTGGAAGCACTGCTCTTTGATCTTCATCGGTATTTTAAGTCCTCTTCATTTTTAGCAAATAAGTTTGCATCATCTGCATATTGCAGGTTGTAAATGTCTTCCTCCAATCCTGATGTCATGTTCTTCTTCATATAATCCAGCTTCTTTGATTATGTACTCAGTATAAAGATTGAGTTAATAAGGTGAAAGAATACAACGCTGGCACACACCTTTCCTAATTTTAAACCATTTGGTGTTCCCTTGTTCTGTTTGAACAACTGCCCTGAAATTAGATCAAGCCTTACTCCTAGCCCTAGTCTAACTCCTGCCCCTAACACTAACTAACCCTAGTTCCTACCATAACCCTAAACAAAGTTTTAGGCCTAGCATAGATCTAGCCATAGTTCTGACCATAATTCCTAACTCCTACCCTCATCCATCCAAAAGGAAAAAAAAGATAGGAAATATGAGGTTAAGAAATCTAACATTAGAATTTTTGGACTTCCAGAGCACCATGATAAAGACATGATTTTTTTTTTTTTTTAAGTTTTTATTGTGACTTGTTAAGTGCCATCTAGTTGATTCCAACCCATAGCGACCCTGTAGAGGATTTCCAAGGACTAGCTGGTGAGTTTGAACCACTGACCTCGCAGTTCAAACAGCTTTGCAGTCTGCCGCATTAACCCACAGCGCCACACCAGGACTTCACTGTGACTTAAATGAAGGTTAAAATACAAGATCGTCAGCTTTACATTCAACAAATTATACGCTTTGTTTTATCTCAATGACTACAATCCCTTCCAGGTAACGAAAGTCATCCTACTTCTTCCTTGTGGCTTCCCATCCACATGCCATATTTCACAAATGAAAAAAATATATATATTTTATATACACAACAACAACAAAAGTATTCATTTAAATGTTCTAAGGGCATATTCTGCAAGCCAGCCTCCTGCCGACAGGGACACAGCCTTACTCAGTGTATGGGCCCAGAGCCCACAGTGGCTGTATCTCCATGCCACTGCCTCTGCCACCATGCTTGTTGACGCCACTTTTCAAAGTTGGCTCTCACTCTCCATTCATGTTCTTCCCTGTTGCTGGTCTTGGGATCAACTGTGCCTGAAATGAAAGATTAACTACACCTACCTTTCAGTTCTGGTAGCGTAGTGGTTATGAATTGGGCTGCTAATCTCAAGGTCAGCAGTTCGAAACTACCAGCTGTTCTGCGGGAGAAAGAAGAGGCTTTCTGCTCCTGTAAAGATTTACAGCCTTGGAAACCCTGTACAGGGTCGCTATGAGTTGGAACCGACTCCACAGAACACCACCATCTTTTAGTTATATATCTTCTACAGTCAGGCTGCCAACCTCAAGGTCAGCAGTTTGCAACTACCAGTGGTTCCGCGGGAGAAAGATGAGGCGTTCTGCTCCCATAAAGATTTACAGCCTTGGAAACCCTGTGCAGGGTCACTATGAGTCAGAGCCGACTCTACGGCACATAACAACAACAACTTCTACAATTTCAGTTGTGACAATCACAATTAATTGGTAACAATTACTTGTTATTAAAGCATAAAATCCTATCAGCATTGTCCCCCATCCACTTTTACCAGCTACATCTGGAGAAGAAAATTATTCAGTGAGGATACTACCTTAGTCCCCTCATTATGAAACTAAACAAATTCATCAAAGCTTGTAAGCCAGCCACTTAGTGCCTTTATGGCCCCCCAATTTTGATAGCCAATGTGTAGATTGCCTGTCCCTATCCAAAAGAACCAACAGATCTGTGTTGGAAGAAGTGCAGCCAGAGTGCTCCTTGGAGGTCAGGATGGCCAAACTTCGTCTCTCATACTTTGGACATATTGTCAGGAGGGACCAGTCGCTGGAGAAGGATATCATGTTTGGTAAGGTGAAGGGTCAGAGAAAAAGAGAAAGACCCCCAGCAAGATGAATTAGCAAAATGGCAGCGTCAATGGGTTCAAGTGTGGCAACAATTGTGGTCCAGGACTGGGCAGTGTTTTGGTCTGTTGTGCATAGGGTCACTATGAGTTGGTACTGACTCGATGGCACCTAACAACAACATCAATACAGTGTACTGAGGAAACAATCTTTCCTTGATAGGAAGAATCCTTCCATTTTGGTTAGAATTTTGAGCAACTCCAACCATAAGCAAAGGTCCAGTTCATCAAATTGTAGCAATTTACACTTGCTCACAGTATGAAGCATCTTTATCTTTATCTGGTCAAGTTCTGGTCAGTTAGCCATCCAAGCAAGGTCAAATGGGTACTATTTGCAAGTTTGGGAGTTCACGCACACCTCTATGCACTTCAGACCAGCTGGCCACTTTACTCTCAGCTCTAGCCTGCAGTGGCTAGGTTAGTGCCCATGGGTTCAGACGTTCACATATCTCCCTAAACGTCAGATTAGTCAAGACTTCCTCTTTTCTCTCTCATCTCGAGGTTAACGGGTATCAGTGGAACATGGCAAGACATGATTTTCCAAGAGAAAATCAGAGAGATTTGAACAAAGAACCAAGCCTGCTATTAGAAGAGATACAAAACAATTAACTTGAATTCTTGAAAACTGATCAAACAAGGAGAGAATTCTGAAAGCAGCAAGAGAAAAAATATATAAACCAAGGGGTTTTCATACTAATTAATGTGGATTTCCCCCCGAGAAACTCTATACACAAGAGAAAAAATGAGGGACTCTTAAAAAAAAAAAAAAAAAAAGGCAGTAACTTAAGTCATAAATTATGGCCAAGTACAGTATTTTCAGGGAATAAACCCAATACCCAATAGTTAAACCCTGCAAACAATGCATCAATTTTGTAACAAGTAAGTACAAAGTCAACTTATTAAAAGAAGTCTGTATACATTGATATTGGGGTCCTAGTGTGGCGCTGTGGATTAACGCACAGGATTGCAAAGCCGGTTTGAATCACAAGGCTGTTGGTTCAAGCTCACCAGTCACTCCTCGGAAACCATACACAGGGTTGCTACAGGTCAGAACCAACTCGATGGCACTTAACAACAATATATTGATATTAATTAAGACACACAGAAATGAGGGAAGCAGAAACATATCAAGAATAGATTTTTCATGTTAATGTTGTATGTTAACTTGGTCATATGTTAGACATTGTTGCAATTGTAAGTTGTGTAATGTATCATGTAATAACTACTAATAACTCACCAAGAAGAAACATTCAGGAGAAAAAGGAAGATTGTAAAAAGGCACATCACAAGAAAACAAGCAAATACAAACAAAATTGGAAAAATCAGAATAAAAAAACCAACATCTAGCCTACCTAACACACAGAGGCAGACACATTACAAAAGAACAGATTGGCGATGTCATTTAAAAAAAAAAAAAAAGGTATTTAAAAAAGCCCAGGACTAGATAGCTACACTGAAGAATTCTACCAAACATTCAGAAAAAAGCTGGTTATCAATTCTAGCCAGCATAACTCCAAAGCCTAAACCAGAAAAAAGCATAGGAAAAAACATTACAGACCAATCCTCTATGAGGAGTCCTGGTGTGGTGCTGTAGGATAAGGTCGGTTTGAACTGTAAGGTTGGTGGTTCAAACTCACCAGCTGCTCCACAGAAACACCATGCATGATCAAGTGGGATTCATACCAGTATTACAAGGGTGGTTTGACATTGAAAATCAATCAGTGTAATCCACCACATAAATAGAGTAAAGGAAAAGAACCATATGATCATATTACTAGATGCACAAAAAGCTTTCAGTAAAAATTCAATACTTTTTCCTCACTATCACACTCAGAAAACTAGGTGGGTAGAATGGGAACATGAACCATAGGGAGGAAGCCGACTATTGTTCCATGGAGGGGATTGTAATCATTGAGATGAAACGAACTGTATGATTTGTTGAATGTAAAACTGATGATCTTGTCTGTAAACCTTCACTCAATTCACCAAGTTTTCTTTTTGTTTTCTTTTTTTAAATTCTGTTTGCACACAAACAACAGACGACTCAGAAAACCCCATCAGGTCACAAGTACTTTAATAGTCTAAAAATCAATGTAGTTCTATTGTCACAAGATTTTGGATAATTTCATAGTATCAGTATTTTGAATAATTTTATAGTAAAAGAAGAAACACAAAGGAAAATAATTTCCCTGCACAGTGAAATTCTCATACACTATATGGAAGTTCCCCACATCGGCCCAGTTCTGGCTCAGAACAATAGATAATACATTTTAATCATATTTTTTGTCTATTACTTTGAAAAGTTACTTCAAATAGTAACTAGAAAGTTAGGACTTATTTCTCACACAAAGATTAAGTACAAAGAATGTGGCTTCCCTGTTTTAACAAGTACTTTAAGGACAGACGTGGGGTGGGCGAGGGTCAGAACACATCTCCTCAGGGTTCCAGCAGCTAGCTCTCTCTTGGCTGTCATGCTCACAGGTGTGGGAAAGGCACACGAAAACAGCCATGGGAGGTTCACAAGTTTCATATGATTCTCTCAAATCCTAGCGTTGGTATTTTTCATTTTGGAAGTGTGACTCCAATAAAGGCTCTTGAAGGTGATCAGAACTCCTAGAATGCCCCCATTGACCGTCCAGGACTCTGCGGAAAGGTTTCCACTGGGGTGCTCACCCCATGGCAAGATGCAGATCCTACTGCTGGTAGCCCACAGTGACTTGCAGAAGACGGTGTCATTTGGTGTTGAGAGAGGAACAAATCATTTTTCACCCAACAATAGATGGAGGAAGAACACAGGCGTGAGACAGATAGAATCCCAATAAAGCAGGCCAAACCGGGTAACTGCCTTTGCTCAGGCCACCAAGATGGTTTTTGAATGACCCAAGTTAGGAGGGGAGGGAGGTTGAGGGACACAAACCAGGAGATATTGAAAAAAAAAAAAAAAAAAAGCTAAACAGCAAACATGAGGCAAGGGAGAAGGTTGGCTTTGAAGTAGAGTCAGGCCATAGTCCTCCTCAATGGCCAGGAAACTCAAGAAGTTCTATTTGCTCTAACTTTTAAAGCAAACTTAGTTTTTAATAAGCTTAATAAACACCAGGTCCTTGTACTTTCATTCTACAATCCCATCACAGTTCCCTTTGCTTAATAATTTATAGGCGGTGTAAATAATAGGTAGGCAAACATCTTTTCGTGACTTTTGTTGCAAGGCCCTGAAGAGTGGCATGTTCATGAGCAAGGAATCCCACCCACCCAGTGCCTTCTCCAGGGAGGCTGACAAGGAGAGAAGGTGGACCCCAGGATTTCCAGGTTGCCTAGGAGCCCTCTCCTTATACTCATTCAACACTCTAAAACGGCATGTTGGCAGAGATATCTGAACCACCTCCATCAAGGCCACTTCATTCATTTAATAAATTTAATCATTGATTTTTTTAAAAACATATTACTCAACTGGCAAGCGAATCCTTGTTACTTCTGACCATGTGGTTCCAAGGCAGTTTTCTTCACTTGGCTTAATTTGAAAGTAGAGCAAAGGTCTGTCAGTAGGGTCAGAAACATTTCTAGGTTGGCAGAGACAGGCTAAAACTCAGGCCTGTCTTCATTTAGCCTCAAGCCCTCACTGTTAAAAGCAAGGAAAGAGAAGGGCAAGCCTCCAGGGTTCACAAACCTGAGACTGTGAAAAAGAACCAATAAAAGCTATACAGCCCAGGCTAACAAGACATCTAGTCCAAACAATTCCACAGAATGAATTTAATCAAAATGGAAACGACAGCCCTTGGTACCAATTCTGTGCTTCCTACAAGTAACTGCTACTGGAAGAGTCCAAGCCTGACCTAGAATGGCACCTGGGTGTAGGTCACAGGACTGTGAGTGTGCCCTTCGGTGGCCCAGTCCTCTCACTGAGGAGGTGAGGTGTGGTGAGGTGGCGGAGGGCAGCTTCAAGCCACCAGGCTCCCCAGCTGGCTGGCTGGTAGGGCTGAAATGGGCCCTCTCGGGCTTTTCTTGCTGCTCCTTCTGACAGAATCACCATGCCATACTGACCTTGGCTTCAGGAGTGTGACTTGCAGGGCACATTTTGTCTCTTCAGTGCTAAGGTGGCCTGAAATCTTGCCAGTGTATGGCCCTCCCCTTAGCCCTTGCTATCCTAAAGATGAACTGCAGAAGGCAGAAGCACGACCTTAAAAAAGGAACCAGAGTCTGGCCTGAGTGAAGCCAGCAATTCCTAACACGCCAAAGAAGGAACAGGTATCTAAGGTCCAAGTCCTGGCTGAATTCTTAATCTGTGATTAGGTGAAGATCAATCTTGTCTATGAGGTATTTCCTTTGTGTGTATAAAGAATGAAAGTGGATGGAAACTTCAAAAACAAAACCAAAAGAGCTTCAAAAAAGATAAAAGCAGTGTACCTTATACTGGTTTCTTCACACATAATGCCTATGCCAAGAATCGGGCAAGAGAGAAACCTGTGAAAGAAAATAATAATTTATCCCGAGGCACTGCCTACCCAGCTGGTTTAGAAATTTCATACACAAACACTGTCCTTGTTTATAAGAGTTTATCTCTCAGTATGTGGGCAGGACTTTCCCAAAAGGCCATCATTAAATAAACTAAAACTGCCATAAGAGATGTCCCCACAAGGGATCCTGAGGCACGCCTGTGTAGAAGCGGCTCCAAAGTCACAGACTCTAGAGAGCTCTAGAGGAAAATAACAAACATAAGTAGGCGAAAGAGGCCCGGTGCCTGCACCAAGCTCTTCTTTCAGAACAAGCTTTGTTGGAACAGGACAAATCTACCATGGCCCAGCAGCCTTGCAGGAAGCAGATTCGCAAGGGCACACAATGCAGCCAGGCCATAGGGATGAAATCCTGCTCACTTATTTTAAAACAAGGCCCTGGTTTACTAAATCTATTCTTCCTACGATACAGATCACATGCTAGAGTGTCCCTCCTGCTGTAAGGCAACTCAGATTGGTAGCCATTCAACTCAAGAACTGGAGTTCTCGCTAGAAGGAAGTATGTGTGTATGTATGTGATGGTCCCTGGAAGGTACAAATGGTTTGCACTCGGCTACTAACCAGAAAGTTGGAGGTTTGAGTCCACCCAGAGATGCCTCCCAAAAAAACAAAACAAAAACTCAGCCCTGGAAACCCCTACAAAGCACAGTTTTACTCTGACACACATGGGGTTGTGTGAGTAAGAGAACCAACTCGATAGCAATGTATTTTTTTTGTATATGTGTGTGGAGGGGTAGTTATTGTTGGTAAATGCCATTGAGGTGATTCTGATTCATAGTGACCCTGTTTAGGGTTTCTGAGGAGCAGCTGGTGGGTTTGAACTGCCAACCTTTTGGTTAACAGTCCAGTGTATTTTCCTAAGGAGGGGACTGTATCAATAGCTGAACTCTGTCTTCGGGTGAACTGCCCCTCTGGAGCACAAACAGTTCCCAGAAAGGACAGGAGGATTCATTTGGTTTCAATGATGTGATCTTGCTGTCCCATGCTGGGCATTTGGCAATCTGATGATGGCGTGGCACGGCAGCAGAGAAAGGCACTTGGAAGACACCAGACTGGTTGTGTTCCGCCTTCCTGGCTCAATGAAAGGTACCCCACACATCCGTGTGGGAACTTGCCCGCTCATCCTTCTTCCCCCTTCATCTCAACCCCACCACGGGGGTCACTGGAAATTAACTGGCAGATTTCTCCATGTGAAGGCCTGGCGTGGCATCCCTGCTATGATGTTTGTGCAAGGCCCCGGTTAGAAGTGGTGCTGGTGAAGGGCAGCTGGCGAGGGGCCTTTCTCTAGCCTTTTAACATGGCAGGAGTGACAGAAGAGGTGGTCCTCCAGTGGGTAGCAGCGGTGGCCATCTTCATCATTGAGTTCCAACCCGCAGTCCTGGTGGTGAGACAAAGACACCCAGGGTGAACAAAACACAACACACGCACAACATACATTGTAGGAGTCAAAGGCCACAGTCCCAAATGGAGCAGGGCCTGCTACATTTCTGCATGTCGTTGTTCGGTCCCGTTGAGTTGGTTTTCAACTCACAGTGACCGTAAGAGACAGGGTAGAACTGCCCCATGGAATTTTCTAATCTTTACAGGAGCAGATTGCCAGTCATGGAGTGAGCTTAAACCACCAACCTTTTGGTTAACAGCTAAGAAATTAAACATTGCACCACAGGGCTCCTGCCTGGGCCTGCAGAAACACAGCGTTCCCACCCTGCAAAGGAGCTGTGAGCCACACGGTACCCGCTGAGCACTCGGAATGGGACCAAACGGAGATAGCTGATGGTGTAGAACACACAGGATTTCAGAGATGAGGGCAAAAAAGACAGAAAGTATCTCTTAGGTAATTTTTTAATATTGGTTACAATTTGAAATGATATTATTTAGGATATAGTAGATGAAATAAAATATCATCATAATAATTAATTACATTTGTTTCTTATTACTTTTTTTTTTAACATGGCTACAAGAAAACTTAAGAGTCCTGGTGTGGTGGTCTAGGATAAGCATCAGACTGCTAACCACAAGGTTGGCGGTTCATACCCATCAGCGGCTCCTTGGAAACCCTATACACAGTTGCTATGAACTGGAACTGACATGACAGCACTAGACAACAACAACAACAACACTAGAAAACTTACGTTGCACTTGTGGCTTGAATTTGTGACTCGTGTTTCCACTGGACAGTACTGGTGTGGAATGGGTGGGCAGGAGCAAATGCTGACATTTGTTTCTCCAGACGGTGATCCCCACCCGCTTCTTCAGCATCAGCAGTGGGAGCAGGTTATGTGTCACCTGCACCCCATTCTCTCCACCCCTCCAAACTCCTCCAAACTCCCCCAAACCCACGACTCAGTGACTATAGGACAGAGCAGAACCGCTCTTTAGGGTTTCTGGGCAGACTGCCTCAGGTTCCTTCCTTGGAACAGCTGGTAGGTTTGGTATCAGCCCAATGCTTAACCTACTGTGCCACCAGGGCACCTTCTCCTAACCACTGAGTCAAAATCAATCTACTCTCTTTCCATGGGCAAATCCACTTTATTCTGGCTGAACTGCTAAAGGTACTTTAAGTGTTTACACCTGTCACAAGGGAAGGGGAGGGGTGACCCCTGGCTTTCCCTACAGGTGCAACCCAAGGACAACCAAGGCACAGGTGTCCCCTCCCTGCTCCCCCAGCTGACATGCCTGTTTTCAAGGGTGTTTCTTCATGATTTCCAGAGCTCAACTGAGAAGGGGGTTCTGGCAGACAGAATAGCCTACAAGCTGGAGGGAAGGTAGCCTCTTGGTGAAACCATGAAGTCTGCCTGACAATCTTAGGCCCACACAAGCAACTGCGGCCTCAGAGCTGCCAGCGCTGCATGTGCAGAAGGAGGTACAGCAGATGCCGCTGGGACCAAAACATCTGCATCCTCTGCGGCCCCTCCCATCAGCTCTGGAGGGAACACAATCCCCAGTATTGGGGGTCAGCTCACACCACGGCCACCCTGAAAGGCTTCTTCTCTTGGGCCTACCTCACAGTGGTAGCACTCCACGTGGTAGTCTCTGTCCATGGACACAACACGGATGGTCTCATCAGAACCCTGGTACCGAAGACAAGCAATGACACCAAGAAGAGGCAGTTAGGGGCAGATCCCCCGGGGGCTCCCCATGCAAAGGGGAGGGAAGGGAGGAGGATTCTGAGGTGGTAAGTAGGCGCCTCAGAATACGAGAATCCATTAAAAGTAGGAAAAAACACGTGTTGGTGATGAGAGGATGGGGACACACTGCAGCCCAACCATTTGGACTGTCAGTCCATCGGAAACACAAAAGCTGCGTGGGCTCATCTTCTAGCCTAAGAATTAGTTCCAATAAGATGGGTTCAACTTATTATAGAGACAAATGGTGGATGAGGAAGGCATTGGGCCAATCAGAGGGGCCAGTTTATCTCCAAGTTAAGATTTTGTGAGGAGTGTTTAACAGGTGTAAGGGCAGGAGACCGATCCCATAAATGACCTCACTGAGGTTTACTGGTAATGGCGACTCCAGGCGCAGGTTTGAAGAAGCATCTTACCTCTGGTGGAAGGATAGGAAGACCACAGGCTGCACACTTAGGGGCAAGTACCCTGTGGGAAGAAGCAAAGAAGCTGTAAAATACATATTGTGGGGGTTTGGGCTGGTAAGACTTATACCTGGAGCCTTCTTCTCCCCACCCACCTCTTCTCCCACGTTCCCCCAGCCTCGGAGAGAGGTTGGCGGCTCACTTCCCTGGGATATGCTTCAGAATCAGGCCCCAGCTGAAACAAGAATATCTAACTAAACAAGTCCATCTAACTCTACTAAGGGGAGCGACCAAGCCAACATGGTGCCTGAGCCTCCTAACGGGAGCTAAAGCGGGAGCCCCAGAGCTCGTAGAGACCTCGTAAGGCTTACTGAGCTGTGGCTGCTCTGCTTTTTCTCTGAACAGGATTTCTGAACCAGTTCCTGTCTGTCCTGTCATTGACTGTCGTCTGAGGACCCTCAGCACGTTGGAGCCCTCGCTGGTCTGCGGTCTGTGGGTGCAGGACACCTGCACACACACTACTATCATCTCCAGGTCTAGCCCGCCCCTCCTTACGTGTGGTAATCTCGGACACAGTAGATCTTGTTCTCCGAGTCCACGGTGAAGGGCACCCCGTCCAAACACTCATTGCAGATGACACAGCGGAAACAGCCGGGGTGGTAGGACTTCCCCAGGGCCTGCAGGATCTGGGGGTGGACAGGCCATAAGCGTGAGACTCAGTAAGGCTTACAGGGAAGGCATGGATGGAGGAAGGGAGAGAAGCCCCCATCACACAGCACAGCAGACACTCAGGGTGCACGTCAGTGAGCGGAGGCCAGAGAAGAAGGGGCAGGAAAGGCTAACTGTTCAGATGTCTACACGGTAAGAGATCCAACAGGAAGCCTCCTGCACTCGACAAACTTCTCACAGGGCTTCTAGTGCCAAAGAGAATGGCACAGATGGTTAAACCATGGGGTACTAACCTAAAAGTGGGTGGTTTGAACCCACCCACAGGCACTGGGGAGAAAAGGTCTGGTGATCGTCTCCTAAAAGGTCCCAGCCACTGAACCTCCAAAGAGCAGTTCCACACCACCTACGGGGTCCCCATGAGTCAGAATTGACTAGATGACAACAGGTTTGATTTTGGTTTTTTGATTTTGTTAGTGTTACGGATTTTACTGTGCTCACCGCCCCACAAAAGGTAGGTTGCATAGCATTTTCTTTTGCTAAGTAAATGACATCATACAAAATAGGGTGGGTCCTAAACCTAATCCCTTCTGAGTTAGACAGAGAGAGCGGCACACACACAGGGAAGACGCTGTGTGAAGATGGAGGCAGATGAAGCTACTAGCCCAGGGAAACCAAGTATTGCCCTAGTGGCACAATGGTTAAGCACTTCACTGCCAATGGAAAGATTGGCAATTTGAACCTACCAATTGCTCCACAGAAGAAAGATGAGGCAGTCTGCTTTCATAAAGCTTATGGCCTTGGAAGCCCTATGGGACAGTTGTGCTCTGTCCTACAGGTCACTCTGAGTTGGAGTGGACCCAACAATAATAGGCTTGGTATTTGGACCAGAAGCCAAGAGAAACAATGAAGGACCCACTATGGGACGAATGTCCTGATTTCAACTCCTAGCCTCCAAATCTGTGAGAAAAAAATTACTGTTTGTTACAGCAGCACTGCATTAACTAAGACACCTATTGGCCCTTCACTCAGAAGGAATCGCTCTACCAGAACTTTCCTAAAAAGAAGTGCTAGGGCCCTCTAACATCCAAATATTGGTCTCCACTCACCCAGAGTATAAGGGGAAGAAAAAAGGCAAAGACTCAGAGAAGAAACTAGTCTAGAGATAGTGAAGAGTCTATATAAACCACGGCCTCCTCTAACTTGCAATCAGAACTAGATGGTATCTGGCTACCACTGCTAGCCATTCTAACCAGGGCCACAGTTGTTGTTGTTGTTGTTATGTGCTGTACAGCTGGTTCCGACTCACAATGACCCTGTACAGGGTTTTCAAGGCTGTAAATGTTTACGGGAGCAGAACGCCTCATCTTTCTCCCACGGAACAGCTGGTAGTTTCGAACTGCTGACCTTGTGGCTCACAGCCCGATTCGTAACCACTACACTACCAGAGCTCCTTAGGGCCACAGTAGACGGGTCCTGATAGAATGGAGGGAAAACGTGGAACAGAACACACCTCTTTAAAAAGTCCAGACTTACTGGATCGGTGGATATTAGAGGACTACCCGAGACTACTGCCCTAAATTACTCTTTAAATTTTGACCTGAATCTATCCCAAGGTCATTTTTTTAGCTAAATGAAAGACTGGCTCATAAAATACATACTCTCACCCCTGAGGACGGCATTCCTTTTTAAAAACCCATCTGTATGAGACCAAGTGGTCAACAGTTACTCTACAGCAAGGAGGAGAAGGTAAGGAGGCAGGGAGACTAGAGTGCTGGAAACAGAACAATTAGCACAGAGACCACGAGAACGCGGACAATGAGAACTGTCACCAAAAACACACAATTTTTTTTTTTTTAATGCAGATGGATAAATTAAAAGTGTAAAGATGTGCTGGGACAGGGCTGAGACTACTCCTAGGGCCAAAATCCACCATGGAGAAGCAGAAAATGATGCAAAGCAGGGCCATAAAAGGATCCCTCTGAGATTTTGGTAGCAGCAACTACATGGAGAGATTAAAGGACATTCCACATAGCAGTGGTCAAAAAACCAAAATGAAACATTTCTAACTTTGCCTTTTGAGTGCTCCCTGCTATCCTATATGAGTCTCTAGAACCCATGACTGAGCCCTCGGTTATTTCAGAGCTGAGTGTGTCAGCAAAGCTCCAGTGTCACTGTTGCTGTTGTTATCAAACATGTGACAAGAGAGCCCACAAACCCTCTTCCTCTCAGCATCACTTGATCTGATGGGATACCTAAACCTGCTACAGCCAATCCCACAACCAGGACAGAGCCGAGACACAGAGGATGGCAGCGAGAAGGGCGGAAATGCCAACCCTCGGAGATGCCAACAACTAAGTGGAACTGAATGCTGACAGACTTCTATTAGCAAACCCAACCCAACCCACTGCCGTGCATGTGTCGGTGCCGATTCATAATGACCCTGTATGGGGCTTCCAAGACTGTAAATCTCTACAGGAGCTGCAGCCTTATCTTTCTCCCTCGGAGCCGATGACCTTGCTGTTAGCAGCCCAATGCCTAACCCACTTTGCCACCTGGGTTTCTTAAACTCCTCTTTGGTGATGGTGATGGTGCCATGGAATTGGTTCCAACTCACAGTGACCCTGTATAGGGTTTACGAGGCTGTCAGTCTTTACGGGAGCAGAAAGTGTTATATTTCTCCTGAGGCAAGGCTGGTAGACTCGAACTGCTGCTCTTGCAGTTTGTAACCTAACATGTAAGCCACTACACTACCAGGGCCCTTTAATCTCATCTGTTGTTGTTGCAAAGTGTTGTCGAGTTGGATCCGACCCATAGTGACCCTATACAGGGTTTCCGAAGAGCAACCTTGCAGTTCAAACGGCTTTGCAGTCTGGTGCATTACCCCACAGCGCCACACCAGGAGTCTTTAAACTCATTAAGTGAAACAAAATACTTCCCTTATTCAGTCAGAGGTTCCGAGTGTGGCCCCAGCACCACTGAGAACTTGTCAGAAATGCACATTCTCAAGTCCTGCCCCAGATTTCCTGAGTCAAAAGTTCTGAGGCTGGGACCAATAATCAGTGTTCTAACCAGCTCCCTGGTGACTCAGAGGCACACGAAGGGTTGAGAGCTGCTAGTTTAAGCTAAGTTCCCTGACTGGCACAGTTTATGCTCGGCTGGTGTCGCGCTGCAGGATATTGTGCTGGGCCGCAAGGTCAGTGGTTCAAACTCACGAGCTGCTCCACAGAAACCCTATACAGGATCAACAGCACCTAGCAACAAGAAGTAACAGAAAAGTTGGCGGTTTGAACCCCCCCCCCCATAGCAGTTCTGAGGAAGAAAGGCCTGGCAATGTGGTTCCATCAAGATTAAAACCAAGCAAACCCTATGAAACAGTTCTACTCTATAACACATGTATCACCAGGAGTCAGAATTCACTCAATGACACAGGACAACAACAGGAGGTTTAAGTTAAAATGAGTCTGGGTTTTTCTACAACTTGCAGTTGAAACCACCTTCACTGATTCGAGCTTTCTTTTCTTCAATTGTGTGGGTTGGAAAACACAATTCAAATAAATGATGGAAATACAGAGCTAGCATGAGAAAGGATGTGCCAAACACACATGTACAAAGAATGTGCAGAGCACAGAAATCCTCAGACAGGCAGAAGGAAGCAGACATGGAACTGAGCAAAACCTTGTCAGTACACAGTGAGATCTGTAGGAAAGATGTGCTGTGTTCTGGTACCTTCTACAGGCCCAGTGCGACCTCAGGAAGCAAACACCGCCCACACACACCCCAGCCAAGAAGGTAAGGGGATCCTCTGCTACTTATTCCTGCTTCCTCCAAAAGAAGCCTTCCCTGGCTCAGCTTCCAAGCTTCCCCACTCCCTCTTGGTTTCACTAACCTTCGAGGCCCCTCTCCATCTGCAGTGAGCTGCCAAAACAGGAAGAACAACCAGCTTCCAGAGTCCATTTGGGAACTTGGACCTTGTAATGTATTTCCCCCCGGACTAATGCTGTTCTTGCCAGAAAGACCCTTACAATGAATTTAACCCACACTGTGCCTAAAGTATGGTATGACAGAGACGCCATTTCACTGCTCTCTGACTAGATGTAAGCATTTAAATGTCCAGTTTCAGCCTCCAAGCCCAGAGTATAACAACATGGGGGCCATAGATACTTCACAAAAGAGTCAGACAGGTGGGGTTCTGTTATAGAACCAAGCGCTCTGTCTGAAGATATCTTTCTCTACATTACTAAAATGCTTGGCAGCAGTTCTATATTTTAAACTGGGTGTCAATACCAGACAGACAGAGTCTGTAAGTTTTCAAGTCCTAGAGAAGATCGATGAGGCTCCAGGCTCAACTTCACATTCTTCTGTGTGGCAGAGATTGTCTCCAAAGATGGCCGCCATCAATTCCTTCCCTCAGGTAGGCCCATCAAGAGGTGGAAAACATGTATTCCCACTCCCCTTGAATCTAGGCTGGAAGTGTCGCTTTGTTTGAGCAAGAGAATGAGGAGGAAATGATGATCTGAGACCTCTCAGTAAGACTGGCAGCTTCTGTTTCCTCTTCCTTGCTATAAGGATGTCCAAGCTATACTACTGCATATAGGGAGAGAGACCTGGAGGGTGAGAGGCCATCTTGGATTTTCCAGTCCAGTCGGGTCACCAACTGAACACAGCAGAATAAACGACTCAAGCCAATGTCAAGTGGAGCCAAAGAACTGCTCTGCTGAACCCAGACAGAATTCCTGATCCACAGAGTCACCTGACCCCGGCCCTGGGACAATGGCACATGAGTGTATGTCTGTGTGTGCCTATGTGTGTGCAGATGGAGGCCTCGGGAGAATGTGAATTCTTTCTCTTGACAAACGCTGTTTGAATCACTGTTGTTTTCAACCACGAAGATTTGGGGTGCGTGTCATTCAGTAACAGATAAATGAAATACTCGGAGCCCCAAAGAAATCTTAACGACACCAAGAAATAAGAATAGGGTATAACCAATGCTTATAAAGCTTGCATTCTGTTGGTTTCCTATGCAGAGACTCTGTCAGAAGGACTCTTAATAAACGGAGCCTTAGAGCCTCGGATGGGCACTTGGAGGAGATGAGAGCAAGGACGGGTGGCTCCTGATGCCTCCCACTAAGGAAGGAAGTGGAGGGCCACACTCCCTGGGGAGGCCTTGGCCACCAATGAGTACACGGCTCTTCCAGAGCTAAGCTGTGCCTCTGTGTGCTCTGTCAGAGTGTGAATGACAACAGGTACTTATCACAGTAGGCAGGGCTCTCGTTGGCTTTTGTGTGACAAATATCAGCATGGAACCAACAGAAATGAGTGCTTATGCCCACCAAAGACACGCACAAGAATGTTCACAGGAGCGTTTCAGCCCTCAACTAGAAACCAGCCACCTCCTCCTCAGCAGGAGAATGCATAAACACACTGCAGTCTGCCCAGACAGGAAGGAGTCCCGTAGCATAGTACGTTATAGCTTGTTGGGCTGCTAACCACAAGGTCAGCAGTTTGAGTTCACCAGGCGCTCTGAGGGTGAAAGATGAGGCTTTTTGTTCCCATAAAGATTTACAGTCTCAGAAACCCTGTACAGGATCGCTATGAGTCCGAATCGACATCATGGCAGATAGCCAGCCATACCCACACAGGAGAATTCTTCTTAGCAATGAAAACCCAAAAAATGATTGCTACAGGCAACAAGATGGACAAATCTCAAAAACATTTTCCTGAGTGAGAGCAGCCAGACCCAAAGAGTCCCTACCGTGCAACTGCATTTACATCCAGGACCAGCAAACTGAATCTGCAATGATAAGAGGTCCTAAGTGTAGGAACCTTGGTGGGCAAGGTACTGGGAGAAGGGCCACAAGGAACTTTTTGGGATGTGGAAAACGTTCTCCATCTTGATTCGATGGTAGTTATGGGTAAATGCAAATATACCCACATACTCCATCATTGCCACCGCACACTTGAGATTTGTACCCCATATACTTCTCAAAAAAAGCTAAAAGACAAAAAGTAGCCAAGACTTGCAATAGGGCCTCCTGGGGAGAAGGGAATAAAAATGGGTCAGCTTAGACAGGCTTAACTCTTTCCAATGCAAAGAAAGTCACAGGGTCATTTCCTCTGACTAGTACATTAAAAAAATCCTTAAAGGCCAGTAGCCAATGGTGAAAACTGGATCCCTAAGATAGGATAAGAATGCTGTATTCATTGACCTCACAATCCCATTACTTTAAGTAGGCCAAGAAAGAAACGTTCCCACAAAAGTGATAAAGATAATGAGGCCTGAGAAGACCTCAGATTAGACCACGTTTCACAGACTCCCGTTGACCTGGAGATGAGAGAGAAAAGAGGAAGGGCTGGTTAGTCCAAAGTGTGGTGTGACCTGAGGACTCCTGAGCCCATGCACAAGGACATACCCACAGAGGGCTAGAATTGAGAATGAAGCATCCAGCAGATGTGAAGTAAAGGGAGACGCACAAGAACACACAAACTTGTGATAGTACTCCTTTGACCTAGCTTTGATGGCTTGATGATCAGAACTCGACTAGAGGTAGATAATAAAAAAAAAAATTTTTTTTGATAAAGGAAACAAGTGTAAATTGCTACAATTGGATGAACTTGACCAATACTTATGGATGTAGTAGCTCAAAATATCAACTGAGAGAGGGAAGGAGTCTTCACATCAAGTATCAATCCTATCTCCTCTGTACAAAAGTTGACAGGGATGGGCAACTTAGACACTGGCTATCTAAAATGGGTTGTTGTTAAGTGTCATCGAGTCGATTCTGACCCATAGTGACCCTGGTACTATGGGTTTCCAAGGAGCAGCTAGTGAGCTTGAACCACTGACCTTGCAGTTCAAATGACTTTGCAGTCTGACGCATTAGCCCACAGCGCCACAAATGGGTTGCGGGGGGCGGGGGGTAGGCTAAAAAAGAACAAAGTGACTGGCTTACAAGTTTTCAAGAGGGAGTTTAGTTTCAGAGTGTGCGGGGGAAGGTAGAGTCCCCACCGAATAATTTTCATCTTGTCTAGACGGATATGGTGAAAGGATGATGGAAATAATATACTTATGATTTAATAGTGAATAATTGTTATCATGACTACTTGCGATTGTCACAATTGTAAAAGTAGAAGTTTTGTAACAAAAAAAATGGGGAGTAGTTAATCTTACATTCCAGGAACGCGGACCCTAGGACTACCAAGGGAGAAGAGCATGAGCAGAATGCGGGACCTTATTCAGAGAAGCAGCAACACCTGAGATGGAGGCAGAGATGGGGACATGGAGAGGGAGCAGATGAGGACTCTAGATTCATGGAAAGAGAGGGATTGAGAACTGGCAGCCAGGAGGCAGTCTTGCAGAATGTGCCCTTCGGTTATTTAAATGTTTACATATTCCTAAGTGTTTTTATGTACATCTCCACAAAAAACAAGGAATAGAAGCAAATACCGCTGAATGAAGATGCACGGAGATTGTAATCATGCAATGAAACGATGAGTGTAAAACCCATGTTCTCCCATGTAAACTGTCACCCAGTTCACAATTACAAACTTATAAAAAATAAAAAGAAGACCTCAGAGAGCCAGAGGTGAGGTGGAAATAGAATGTATAAAACCTCAGAATTAAACAGCAGGCACCCCAAACTCATCTTAGGAACAGGTTGAGCCAGGCAGGACATGGGGGTGAGGGAGAGGACAACTGTGTTCTTGAGTTTCTGTGCTTAAGCTCAAGGGAGCTGAGACTTCTGCAGTGAAAACAAGCTCCATTTGGCACCTCCCCTGGGATGCCACAAGGATTAGAGATCAGAGGCCAGTGTGATGTGAAAAGCCCAAGGGGGGTGGAGGGAAGGAACACGGTCAGCAATAAGACATTGTACAGTGTGGATGGTTCGGGACACCAGCACAAGTGAAGACCAACAATGGGGCTCTATCAGCAAGTGAGTTGTAGGCACAGGGCTTGTCTTTTCATAACACCGCTATGATCACAAACACTGTTCTCAACTGTGTATTTCCTAAAATCTGAATATATCTCCCTCCCACCCAGCAACTATCTCATTCAGCTGACCCTACTCACCATATCCATGATGAGATGTCCACAAAGAACACACCTGTCAGCAGACTGCTGGAAACCAGAGTACTGCAGAGAAAAGAGAGAAGAATGTTAAATCCAGCCAAGAGGATAACAAGGCATTTCACTCTGTGTGGGAATCTGCCATTTCTCTGAGAACAACACAGAGTTTAGGATGCCCTCTCCCTAACCCAAAAGCCATTAAATTACACCTATGAATAGCACTCACCACACAAAGACTCTGGGTCCCACCTCATGCCAGATCTATGTAAGGGACTTGAATCTCAAAGCTGGTGTTTCTCAAAGAGATTTCCTAGCATCACCTGGAAACTTGTAAGAAATGCAAAATCTGCTCCCCTCACTCACCCAATATAGCTCTCTTGATTTGGAAACTCCAAGGGTGGGGCCTGGCAAGCATTGTTTACACAGTCCTGTAGGAGATTCTGATGCACACATAGGTTTGAGGAGCACTGCTCTAATCCTTAAAACAATTCTGCACAGAAACTATTACTATTCTCTTTTTCCAAATGGAGGCTCAGTGAGGTAAAGTGACCTTCTCAAGGTCACACAGCTTATAAACAAGTATGGTTCTGATTCGAAAGTCAATTTCTTTTAGTTTGCTCCAAATAAACTTGCTAAATTCTGTCTACATTGCCTTACACCAAAATACACACACACACACACACAAACAATTGGAGCTTCAAAAGAAATGAGGGATTTTCTTCAGAAAACATCCTGGAAGTTACTAGAAGCTTGTTGTTGCTGTTGTTTGCTATCAATTCAAATTTTCCCCTAAAGTTTATTTTGTTGTTGTTGTTGTTGTTGTTGAGAATATAAATAGCAAAACATACAACTCAACAGTTTCTACATGTACATTTCATTGACACTGATTGCATTCCAATCAGTTGGCCAGGTTACTGTCTTCCAAATTTCTTGTCATAGATGAGTGGGTGACTCCAGTGCCACATCAGTTTGTTGAAAAACTTCAATTTGCATGGATGAACCTTGAGGACATGCTGAGTGAAATTAGTCAGTCACAAAAAGAGAAATACTGCATAGGACCACTACTGTAAAAGACTAAGAAAAAGAAATTATACTAAAGGGGGGTCGGGGGAAGTCTTTGTTGGTTGTTGGGA
>NW_006408642.1:9583253-9644039 GCF_000296735.1 Chrysochloris asiatica
ATGCAACCTCTTGAAATGGT
Source organism: Chrysochloris asiatica (assembly GCF_000296735.1). NCBI lineage: Eukaryota > Metazoa > Chordata > Mammalia > Afrosoricida > Chrysochloridae > Chrysochloris > Chrysochloris asiatica. The sequence goes on from NW_006408642.1 coordinate 9,583,274, forward strand.
TGGACATCAGCCATTTCTTTTTGGTACAGAGACTCTGTATAGTCCTTCTACCTTCTTTTGATGCTTTCTGTAGCTTTCAATATTTTGCCCATGGTGCGGTGTAGTCAGTTCCGACTCATAGCGACACTGCACAGGGTTTCTGAGGCTGTAAATCTTTATGGGAGCAGAAAGCCTCATCTTTCTCCCACGGAACAGCTGGTAGTTTAAGAACTGCTGACCTTGAGGTTAGCAGCCCAATTTGTAACCACTACGCTACCAGAGCTCCTTGAATACGTTGGTAGAATAAGTTCATCATCGTTGGCTTTAGTGGTTGGTGTGTAAATTTAAATAAAAGTGGTATTAACTGTTCTTCCTTGTAGTCATACATAATAAAGGAGCTCTGGTAGCGTAGTGGTTAGGAATCGGGCTGTGAACCTTAAGGTCAGCAGTTCAAAACTATAAGCTGTTCTGCTGGAGAAAGATGAGGCTTTCTGCTCCCATAAAGATTCACAGCCTTGGAAACCCTGTACAGGGTCGCTATGAGTCGGAACCAACGATTCCACGGCACATAGCCACCACCACCACCATCAGAGACTGCGTTGTGCTTCAAGATAGATCTTGTAAAGTTCTTTTTTATGCTGAATGTGATGCTATTCCTCTTTGTGATTCCTGGCATAGTAAACCATGATTTTCAGATTGAAAATGCCCAGTACCAGTCCATTTCAGCTCATTAATGCCTAGGATAGGGAGTTCTGGTAGTGTAGTGGTTTTGTGTCGGGCTGCTAATCTCATGGTCAGCAGCTCAAAACTAACAGTGGTTTCATGGGGGTTTTCCACTCACTCCTGTAAAGAGTCACAGCCCCAGAAACCCTAGACAGGGTCATTATGAGTGAGAACTGGCATCACAGCCCAGAACCACCACCACCAATGCCTAGGATAGCTGTTTATTGTGCTTTATTTCACTTTTGACATTTTCCAATTTTCCTAAATTCATACTTTGTACCTTCCATGTTCTGATTATTAATGGATGTTTACAGTTGTTTCTCTTTCTTTTGAGTTGTGCCCCATCAACAAATCAAGGCCCCTAATTTGAGGAGGCAGCTCCTCCCCAGTCGTATTCTGAGTGCCTTCCAACCTGAAGGGTCCATTTTCCCACTCTATGCTTGGCCTCATGTTAGGGTCTGATGATGTAAAGGTGAAAAAGCATGTTCTTTCCTCTCTCGGGGCTCACAGTGACGTGGAGGAGAAAGGCTTACAAACAACAACAATGCAGTGTGCTGTGTGTGTGGCCAGGGCAGGCCCCAGGCACAGTGGCAGCCCAGAGGAGGGACAAGGCTATTGGAATGAACCAGGCATAGAAGGAGACAAAGACATTCCAAACAGGGCAAACAGAACAAGCAGGGGCACGAGGGTCTGGGGGGCTGTGGGTGTGTAGGAAACAAGCCACACAGAGACAGTAAAAGGCATAGGCCAGAGGGTGCAGCTCCAGACCTTTCATCCCAGCTTGCTTGTTATCCTAGAGACACTGGGTGGGAAGGTCACATGAACAAGGGAGGGGGCTGCTAAGCTGGCCCAGCTAGGCCACAATGAGGGTGGGGACTGGGGCAGAGACCCACACAGCACAGGAGCAGAGGGCTCAATGCCTGGCTGCATTCAGGAAGACATGGGGGCGGGGAGCTCTCTAGGGAGGTGGGGATTAGACATCAAACTCAGAGACAGGACACAAGGCAAGCTGATGCTGTCTTCTCAGACAAAAAGAGTGTGAGGGGCAGGGAGCACTATGGGGGCCACGTCCAGTGGATGGGGGTCAGACCTGGAGTTCAGACCTGGGATGGACAAGAGCAGAGCTGGATTCCCAGGGAGAACAGGCAGGTGGGGAGGAAAAGAGGGCTCAGGATGGATGGAAGAGGAGGAACTTAGGAAAGTAACAAAGGGACTAGCCGAGTGACACTAACGTCTTTTCAAAGTACATGGCTCTGCAGTCTGCCATTTCCCTCAGGGACCAAGTGTAATCCCGTGCCTCTATGGAAGGGAAGTCATGGTCTCACTTTAGCAGGCCAGCGTCTTAAGGCTGTAACCAGCACAGAAAGGCTGCTCGCTTCTGCCTGGATCCAGGCTCCCCACACCCCACCCCTCTGGGCTGGGGGTGGGAAGAACCAGGACATACTCACCAGGAAGTCTTCCTCACAAAACACTTTTCCGTTGACAAAATAAAAGGCTTTCCCCCTCAGCTTCCGGCCTAAGGGAAATAAAACATACAAAGGTAAATTAAAAAGAAAATGCAATGAAAAAGGGGGGAAAGAAGGATAATTTTTTTTTAAAGTAGAAATAAATATGCAAATAAATGTTAACTGCCAATAATGAATTCCTGTTACTGAAAGATGTAGCCATTGGTAATGGACAGACTGGGATCAAAAGGCACAACCTGAGATTATCTGGCACGAAGACTTGAAGGCTGACTTGGGAATCATCCTATATCTACCTTCTAGCACCTCCTCACTGCTTAGAAAGAAGCCAGCAAAACTTTTGATGACCATATCATAGAGGCCACACACAAGATACAAAGGACTTCAAAAAGTTCATGGAAAAATTCTATTATCTTCTCACTCCACTGTTTCCACTAAGTTTTTGAAGCCCCCCCTAGGGATGCCAGGCAAAAAGTCTCTCGGGAAGCTGCTACTTCCCACAAGCATTTGGGACAGTGACCTTTGTACATATTCTTAGGGATGTTTATGACAAACTACTGGGAAAATTCTATAACTTGATTCATTTTCATTTTATTTTAACTTTTTCCCCTACTGAACAACAGAAAACATATATTTGGGAAGGGTAGTTGTCCTTGTTTTTTCTTAATCTAAATTGGGAGACAGGCATGGGGAAAATGCACCCCAGCTCTTTAGACATAGATGTACTTTCCATAATGCTAGAACACTGACAATCAGACACTTTATCAATTCCTTTAATCTCTTATGGAAAGACTCAACAGGGCCCCAGGTTCAAGGTAAACAGGACTATGTTTATGGAAGTCTCTGCTATCAAGACCCTTGAGGCCCAGGAAGGCTGCAGTTGTGGATGAAGCCACCAGAGAGAGCAAGAAGGCTGCCTGGGAAGGGTACGGACTTTTGCAGAGACCCCATCGTATGGACAACACAGAGCTACAATTCAGTTCCAGGAATGGATCCATAGCGTTCTAAGGAGTCTGAGCTGAGAACCAACAGTTTTATTATTTTATTTAGATAGCAGATTACCTCTACCCCATACATCATAAATGATCATTAAACATGCAAAAGTATTTTAAACACCTTAGTAGTCTAAGAAACACAAATTTAAGCAAGCACTTCTTCATCAATGACATCAGTAAGGATTTCTTAAACTAATTACAAGCAATGTTACCAATTACAATGGACCCAGTTCCTGGAGAAGGACATCACAGTTGGTAGAGTGGAGGGTCAGTGAAAACAAGGAAGTCTCTCAACGAGATGAACTGACATGGCGGCAGCAGCAATGAACTCGAGCAGAATGACCGTGAGGATGTTGCAGGACCGACCGGACAGCGTTTCATTCTCTTATGCACTCGCTACGAATCAGAACTGACTCGACGGCACCTACCAACAGCAACTAATGGAGGTGTTCATGATTAACTCTAACTGGAGTGGAAACCTTAAAATGTTTGTTTTCTGATCCACCCACCAGGTGTTTCTGGAATTAGCTTTGAACCAGGAATGCAACGGCAGCATCAGAGGAATGGTTATAGGAAATCAGGTCATCTAAATGATGGAATGCTATGCAGCCATCTACAGTACCATTCAAACTGGTGTTCTAATGGTATTAGAAAACACTGATACTATACTGCTGTTGTTATGTGCCGTCGAGTTGGTACCAACTAATAGCGACCCTGTATAGGGTTTCAGAGGGAACAGAAAGGCTCATCTTTATCCCACAGGGTGGCTGGTGGGCTCAAAGTGTTGATATGGTACCCAAAATATATTAGTGATAGAAAAATGCAAGCTAGAAACAGTATTTACAGAACAATGCTATTTCAGTTATTAATATACATGTCACTGCTTTACGAAAGGGGAAAAAAGGACAGTTGTACTCAAACACTAGTAACACTGGTAGGGAGTACAGTATATTAAGGGAAATTTAGCTTTAAGTAGTGATTACACACAACATTAAACAAAAACAAAAAACCTCACAACTAGATCAATAAATAATACCATATAAGTTAGTGGAGAAAAGATCGAAGTTGTCATGGATTCCATTTTGCTTGGATGCACAGTTAACGTCCACAGAAGCAGCAGTCAAGAAATCAAATGACATGTTACATTAAGAAAATGTGCAGCAAAATCTTTAAAGTGTCATAAAGCAAAGATGTCACTTTGAGGAGTAAGGTGTGCCTGACCTAAGCCGGTGTATTTTCAATTGCCTCATATGCATGTCAAAGCTAAATAAATGAATATGGAAGCCATAAGAATTGATGCCTTTGAATTACAGTGTTGGCAAAGAATACTGAATATACCATGGACTGCAAGAAGAATGAACAAATAAATCTGTCTTGGAAGAAGTACAGCCAGAATGTTCCTTAGAAGTGAGGATGTGATTCTGTTTCAAGGCCTTTGCACATATTATCAGGAACAGCCAGTCAGCCAAGAAGAGGAAGACCCTTAACAAGACAGACTGATCTAGTGACTGCAACCATGGGCTCAAAGCTGTGTGGATGATGGCGCACCAGGTAGTGTTTCCTTCTGTGACACATTCTACGACACAGTCTCAAACTTTTAATAATGAGTATCACTCGGATCAACATTTGAAAAACTGCCCAACTGGTTGCTCTTAGAGCAGAGAAGTCCCATTTCTAGACACCAGAGGCCAGCAGAGGGGTCTAGTGACTGTATCTTTTTCCTCTATTTTTAAAAAAATGAGAACTCTCCCCAAAGGTTCAAGAGGCTGGGGCTTTAGTCTGCTCTGAAGGTCTAAAACTTTAGTTTTTATAAGCCACCAGTTTAGATCTCATATCCAAATGCATTGGTTTGTTTTTTATCAGAGCAAGAATATGAAAACTGTTGAGTGCCTTCTGTGTTTCGGGTACTGTATTTGGAACTTTCATACATTAAGAGAAGTACTCAGAAACCACTGCCACTTGTATGAGACCAATGTAAAAATATAAAAGAAGAAATCTATGATGGCTACGGGGGTGGGAAGGGAAAACGATTCATGGGCTAGAGGGTAGACACATGTTAAGAAGGGTGACAGGGCAGGCAATATAGAGAGGGAGGTTAGCAGAGAAACGATGAAGGTAGTGCGAAACACAGGGGAGACTGCAATCATGTAATAAAGCAAAGTATATCATTTGTTGGATGTAAAACTGATGATCTGCTCTGTAAACCTTCATTCACTACACATGAAAAATTAAAAAGAAAATAACACACTGCCACCTAAGCTGTTTTTTCACAGCTCCCCTCCCTGTACATGCCTTTTGCAGAAACGTGCACAAATATCCCGTCAGCTACTCTAACTCTCAGTAAGCATGGAGAGTGCAGACCTAAGACTGAGGCAGAAATAAAACACATCACATGTCAACAACACAGAGCAGCCCCAAAACATGGGAAATGATTATTCTCAGAAATCGGCAGAAATGGTATCTGGGAGTGCTTCCAGTTTTCTGTATTGGTTCCAAGGTGGCGCTGTAAGATAAGCACTGGACTGCTAACCACAAGATCAACAGTTCAAATCCAGCCACTCTGCAGGATAGAGGAGACTTTCTGCTTCCGAAACGATAAACAGCATTAGAAACCCTATACAAGGTCACAAGTCAGAATGGGCTCAGCGGCAACACACTGGGTTCCTTTTCTCTCCATACAAGCACAATGCTTCTGAGTTAAATGTGATCATCTCCATTTCATAAATGAGGGGATGGAATCTCAGAGAGACTAGCCTATGTAGTAAGCTTGAAGATTACATATATGCAGCATGTATGTATATATATATATATATATATATAATTTGTAGTTGTTGTTTAAATGCCATTGAGTTCGTTCAAACTCATAGCGACATTGTATAGGGTTTCCAAGGAGTGGCTAGTGGGTCTGAACTGCCAACCTTGCAGGTAACAGTCCAGTTCTCAACCCACAGTGTCACACCAGGACTACTCATATATATTGTTGTTGCTAAATGCCATCAAGTTGGTTCTGACTCATAATGACCCTGTATAGGGCTTCTGAGGAGCAGCAGGTAGGTTTGAACCACTGACCTTGAATTTAGCAGTCCAGTGCTTTTCCTAAAGCACCACACCAGAACTCTACATAAACTTCATTGGTTTTGCTTCTCTAGAAGACCCAGTTGAAGACACCAATGAGCTTGGGAATTCTGAGAATCATATCATCATCCTGAAAGTCCCCATCTAGCGCAGGATCCAGAATCCTCCTCATTGATATTTAAGCTAGAGTAGCCAAGTATCACTAGATGGCACCAAACCACGGCCAGAACAAGGACAGACTGTTGGAATCAATTCTGACTCAGAGCGACTTTGTGTAGGGTTTCCAAGAAGCAGGTGGTGGGTTTGAAGCACAGATCTTGAAATGACCAGTCCAGTGTTTCTTCTACAGACTCACAACTCCAGGCTGGTGAGTGGTGGCGGGTGGCTCAGATCAATTTATAATCACGTGACCTTGCACTCTAGACAGCTGAACTTCACTGATGGCATTATGGTAAAGTTTTACTGAATCTTCATTTTACAAAAGGGAAACTATTTTTCAGACTACAGTAGTCAAAACTTTCTAAGAGTTTTAGAGTACAGTTGTCAAAGTTGCTCTTCATTATATTTCATATAACAATATTGAATATTAAAATATTGAGTGACAAATATACAGATTCACTGAGAATCTACTACAAAAAGACACTTCCCTTAGAAGCATTAAATGAATATTTCATATTTGTCTTCAGAGGCCCCTTCAGATGAAAAGAGAAAACTGTATCTCCCAAAGCCAGTGTCCTTTCAGATCCCATAAAGATTTACAACCTTGGAAACCCTATATAGGGTCGTTATGAGTTGGAGCCGACTCCAGGGCACACTACCACCAAAGTCAGTGTAGGCGTCCTGGTATGGTGCTGTGGGTTAATGTGTGGGACTGCAAGGTTGGCTTGAACTGCAAGGTCAGTGGTTCAAGCTCACAAGCTGCTCCTTGGAAACCCTATGCAGGGTTGCTATGTGTTGGAGCCGACTTGATGGCACTCATCAACAAAGCCAGTATAGCTGGATGAAAGGCAGAGCCACTGAGGATGATATAAGCAGTCATTTCATCTGACAAATGAAAAACTAAATGTCAATACCATTCTCCCCTCCCTCTAGAAATAGAAACACTTATAATCTATTCTGGAAAAGTAATTGGCCCTTAGCTATAAAACTTCACCACAAATTTCAGTTCCAGAATATCTCCAAGAAAAGCAAAAATGCAAGGTTTTCTGAACAATGAGTAGTTTCTGAGAGATGGAAGTATAAATTAGATTAGGATTGGCTTGTGCTCCTGCAGTTGGTTACCTCGTTCTACCTGTGCTGTCTGGGGTGGCCACCAGCTACACGTGCCTATTCATAAGCAAACTTAAATTAGCGACAACAAAACGGCAGTAGAAACTCAGTTCCGCAAGCTGACTAGCCACAGCTGAGTGCCTGGTAGCACGGGTGGCTAGTCAGCGATACAACATGGGCATTTTCGAAGAAACTTTTGCCTGAACTACTTCTTCAAATGGCTTTTAGTAGAATAGACTTTTAAACCAGTACCCAGTTCCCAGTGAGTCGACCTCATGTGTAGAGAGGAGAACTCGGCTCCATAGAGTTCTGATTTCTCAGGAGCTTGTCAGACCTCTCTTCCGAGGTGCCTCAGTGTGGAATTGAACCTTCAACTTTTTGGTTAGCAGCCTGTGTTAACTGTTAGCACCAGCCAGGGACTCCAAACTCTTAAGCGGTATTAGATAGAATAAAGCAACAGAAAGAAACCAACCAAATTAACTAAAATGAAACAGACCCAATTTGGATTCCTCACTCAGCAGCAGGAATTCCCAGGGAGACTCCCACCACAGCAGCCTTGACCTTCTCTCCACTGGGCTGGACTCCTGGGCAAGGCAGGAAGTGCCAAGTGCTCAGGTGTAGGGCCCAACCTTGGCTTTGCCACTTCCCAGAAATGAGATGTGGCCCATCGCCTTCCCCTCCAGGTATAATAAATACAGAGCGAGGAACGGAGCCCAGTGTCTGCTTATGCACGGGTACCTGCCAGCAGTCCCTGCCCCAGATGCCGCCAAGGGCCTTCACTCTCTTCAGCGGAAACTTCCGGGGCTACAAGTCACCACCACCTCCCTCTTTCTCCAGACCCCTAGGGCACTATCTCCTTTTCAGCTGATCTGCCGTAATGTACCAAGCTTTCTGTTTGTTTCTTGCTTCATCTTGTTTTTCCTTTCTGTTCTGTTCAACACCTACTTTCTTGTGTAATGAGTAAAGGTACACAGTCCAAGTCCTGACTGTAGTTAGTATCCAGCTCAACCGACACAACGTTATTCTGTAAAATCATCACATTCCTCAGCATTCTCAATCTCTGTGCCCATCTCACGGGAACCCCATGCTGTGCTACCAGTGTTCCAAACGCCAATTGGCTTCTCTCTTGCCATTCACAAAGCTTGCTTCTTACAGTTAGAAAATCCATTCTTTGTTGTGGTTTCCATTCCCACCACCCCAGACCATCATCATCTGGATGAGAGAAGAGAACAGAGCACAGAAGGAAAACCCTGGAAATTTGCAGAGGGTCTCCTCCAACACATACCAGATGCTGGTCAGTTCATGAATGTGAGGAAACCAGCCAAGGCCAAGGTCAAAAAACATGCTCACACAAGGCCAGAAACAGTGCCTATTCCTACCAGTCAGACGGGGAGAACTCATCATTCACAAGGGACTGAGTGGGGAGGAGGGAGTGGTTAGCTCTGCACTGACCTCTGCTCCGAACTTGCCTAACCAATCAGAAACACAAGACTGTTTCCAAATAACTGCGTCCCAGAAGAAAGCGTAAGCCAATTTAAAATACAAAAAAAATATATCCAGGACTCAGCAAAGTAACATTCACAATACCTAGCGCCCAGGGAAAGATTCCCAGGTATGCAAAGAGATAGGAAAACACAGCCCAGAATGAGAATAATCATCAACCCATGGCTATCAACCCAGATCTGACACAAATGTTAGAATTAGCAGAGAAGGCCATTACAAGTTATGGTTACTAAAGTCCATTAAGTCCAAAGAGTTATGTAGCAAAATGGAAGGTAATTTAAAAGATCCAAAGCAAATTTCTAGAGATTAAAAACAAAAATGTATGAGATGAAAAATATGCTGAATGGTAGTGCTGGTGGTGGTGTGCTGTGGAGTTGGTTCCGACTCAGAGTGACCCTGCACAGGGTTTCCAAGGCTGTAAATCTCTATGGGAGCAGAAAGCCTCATCTTTCTCCCACAGAACTGCTGGTAGTTCTGAACTGCTGAACTTGAGGTTCAAAGCCCAACTTGTAACCCCTATCCTACTAGAGCTCCTTCTGAATGAGACTAATAGCAGATAATACACTGCAGGAAAAACATTAGTGAATTTAAAGGCACAGAGATTGTAACTATTCAAAATGAAATGAAGAGGTCTGTTATACGTTGCTTAACGTTCACAATATCCTTAGTAAAACAGGATGTTATGGAATTTGAACAGGAGACCTAGTGGCTCAGTGGGTTCAGCATTGTGTTGTTATCCCAAAGGTTGGCAGTTCGAATCCACAGTTGCTCTGCAGGAGAACTACGAGACAGGCTGCGTCTGTAAAAGATATACAGCCTCGGAAACCCTGTGTCCTACAGGGCTGCTGTGAGTCAGAACTCATGTGATTGCAGTGAGTTTGTATTATCCCCGGTGATTAGACAGTGTGCAAATACAGGCTACAAACATCTGACTTACATAAAAGCCAGAGTCAGGACCCAATCCCTGTAAAGCCTATGACAGTAAAGATCTGAGGGGCCCACAATGGTTTATAATAACATGGATTGTACTTTGTGAAGCACATCAAAATATCATTAGTCTATTAAAGATGTTTTAGTGTATCTAGAAGTGTTTCTTTTGTGTTTTTTATTCATAGAAAGGAACATTATATAGTATATACTAAAACAAGCTGCTAATTGCATTTGGATATGAAACATACAGAACCATTTCAATTTACACACAGATTTGACTTAGAGACAGACTTCAGACCTGTTTGTGACCCTGGGACTGCCTATACTTAGCCAAGCTGTACATGGGCTGTACCATCATATGCCTGGCAGGCAGCGCTATCACTTTGTATACAAGACAATTGAGATCCGTGTGTTGGATGCAGGAAGCGACTGCGTTTGCTTTGTCCAGTAATGTCTTTTACATCCTGGTCTCTAATGGGAATTTCTGAACTCTGTTATTACCTGTTGGGACCACAGATGTATATGTGGCCAGATGGTGCCCAAATGCATGACTGCAAAAGAATTTAAAATGAAAAGAAAGTTAAGTGTGGTGTGGGACTACTTGAAGATGCCTAACGTAGGGATATTTAAGGTACCTGAAGGAGATTAGAGAGAAGGGGTGGAAGAAAATGTCTCAGTAAACAATAGCCAAAAACATTCCAGACTTGATGAAAAACCATAAACCCATAAATTTAAACACAAGAAACATGAAAATGACATAAAGGGACATCATAATCAAAGCCTTCAAAATCAATGTTAGAGAGGAAAAAGCAGGAAAACATGTTTAATGTACCGAAAGACAAAAACTGTCCACCTAGAATAAATTCTATAGTCAGCAAAAATACCCTCTAAAAACACAGGTGAAATCAAGATGTATTCAGACACACAAAAGCTGAAAGAATTAATCACCAGTAGGTCTGGACTACCCCTTTCCACTCCTTCCAACCCCCAATTGGTTTTGTTGTTAAAGAAAGTCATTCAAGAAGCAGGAAATTGGTACCATATGAAAGAGTGGTTCTAAACAAAGATTCAGAAATGACAATGGCATGAGTAAACAAGACTCTTCTTCTTTTCTTATTATTTAAATCTCTTCAAAAGATAATAAATAGCTTGGTTCAATGGAAAAAGTTAAGACACCAGAAATAAACCATTACAGTTCAACTGATGTTCAGTAAGTTTGCCAAGACAACTCAGTGAGGAAGAAGTCTTTTCAACAAGTGGATATCCACGTGCAAGAGGATGAAGTCAGGTCCCTACCTCACAGCACACATAAACAGTAACTCAAAATGGATCATGTTGTTGTTGCTCTAAGTGTCATCGAGTTGATTCGAACTCATAGCAACCTTAAATAGGGTTTCTGAGGAGTGGCTGGTGGATTTGAACCACTGACCTTGAGGTTAGCAGTCCAGTGCTTATCCTAACGTGCCATACCAGTACTCCACAAAATAGATCACAGACCTAAATATAAAATCTAACACAATAAAACTCTTAGGAAAAAAACACAATCGTAATCTTGAATCGGGTAATGATTTCCTGCACATGACACTGAAAACATTAGCAACAAAAGAACAAAACAGGTAAAATAAACTACATCAAACAACAAAACAAAACACTTTGGTACTACAGATGTTACCATTAAGAAAGTGAAAAGACAAACTACAGAACAAGGGAAGGAGCCACATGTGGCTATTTAAGTTTAAACTGTAATGAATGAAAATGAAGTGAAATAAAAAATTCAGCTCCTCAGCTAGAAGAACAGAAGATACTTCTTGAAAGAAAGACTTACAGGAAAAATACAAAACAACAGAGGCAGACTGACTGTTACTACAAGAACAAGCAAGTTGCTTGCCCAGGAAACATCAAGACAAATGGTCGGGGCCCCTCAGTGTAAACCCCCTTCCAAGACTAAGACTCAATGGGAATACACGCTCTGATTGGTGACTACGCTCGTCACCGATAAGGGGAAATGAGGGAAAGACAGCAATAAAGTGGCGAGCTAAGCCCTACAATGTTCAATAGACTTCTGTGAACCCAGTTGGCCAGCAGTGTGGCAAGACCTGGGGACTCCTGGGCCCAGAGTCAATGACATAGCCACAGAGAACTAGAGTGGAGAGTGAAGCGTCCAGCAGATAAGAAGAGAGGGCATATGTACAAGAACACCCACACTTGCAGATAATACCCACTTGACCTGGCTTCAATGACTAGATGATCAGAGCTCAATCAGAAGAAGAAAGAAGAGGGAAAAAAAGCGTAATCTGATATAATTTGATGAACTTGACCTACACTTATGGATGCAGTAGCTCAAAAGAAGGTACAAATCCTTACAGCAAAGAATCATTTCCACCCCCTCCATACACAGAGTAGACAGGGATGGGCAACTTAGACATTGTCTATCCAAAATGGGGGGGGGGGGCAAGAAGTGACTGGTTTATAAGCTTTTAAGAGGGAAGCTAGATTCATAGGGCATGGAGGAAGGTAGAAATCTCTGCTGAGTAGTAAACAATCTGTCTAGGCAGGGGTGATGAAATGAAATGCAGATGGGTCTCTTGTGATACAATAGTGAATAATTGTTATCTGGACTGCTTGTGAGGCATGGAATTGTAAAGGTAGACTTTTTTAGCAAGGAAGGCAGTGATTAACTTTTCAGCCTAAGAGCGGAGGTCCCTGGGACCATCAAGGGAGAAGAGAGGAGAGCAGGACCCTACCCAGAGAATCAATGATGTCTGAGACGGAAGCAGAGACGATGACATGGAGAGATGGAGCTGTTGGGGACTTTAGACACAGAGAGGGAGAGGGACTGTGTGCTGATGACTGGGGGGCATGCTTGTAGTGTATACCCTTTGGATGGTTGATGATGCATGGAGGGGATTGTAACCATAGCAATGAAATGATATATTATATAGGATGAATGTAAAACGAATGTTCTCCCATGTAAACTATCACATAATTCACAATAAAACATGAAGAAAAAAAAAAAAATTCAGTTCCCAAGTCACACTAGCTGTATTTCAAGTGGCCAGCTGGTACAGTATTGGGTGTGGAGGGTAGGAGAGAGGCCAGAGTCAGAAGTTCAAGTGAAGAAAGAGGTGTGGGCAGTGAGGTGAACTGCTAGGCTGCAGACAATGGCTGCAGGGATGTTCCTTAACACATGTGCAGCGGGGGTCTCTGCACAGTAACATGAACAGTAACAGGGGAGGCAAGAACACAGGTCCCTCACTCACAGGTTATGCAAATACTTGGAGGCTCTGTTTCCCCTTGTGCAAAATGAATGTGGTTGAGAGGATTCAATGAGGGGATAGCACAGATATTCCATAAACAGAGGCTCATATTACAACTGGCGTTAGCAGCATAGTAGAAGTAAATGAAATTGTCAATGAAAGGAAAAAAAAAAAAAAGATTTAGGGGTAAAGATAAAGGAAGACAAAGGAGGGGCAGGAAGTGAAGAGAACATTTAAGTGATGGATGAAAGAAGAGTTATCCTTAGTGAATAGAGAGTCAGGAAGACTCAAGGCATCTTTACAATGGCAGAATCAAGTCCAAATCTCCATAAAAGAACTCATTCCCTACATCCATGATTTTGGCTCTGAGATGAGGCAAATGGTGTGAGAGCTTCCTGCTAGTTTCAGTGCAGGTAACCCCAGCTTACAGCAGAGTTCTCTTCTGACAGCTCTGTTGTAAGCTCTCACGTAAGCAAAACACCTTTTTTATTTTTATTTTGCATTATGATTCTTTCACTATTATTATCTTTATAAACCCAACCTATTTGTCCTCAGGGATTATAAAACATTACATATAAGCATCTGTAAATGAATATAGAATACGATAACACTGATGTACTGCCACACTCATATGGCACTTATTCCTAATGATGAGATTAGCAAACACCACCAGTGGATGGTCTTAATGCAGGTTTGTCATAACTCAAGCACATTGTAAGCTGAGGACTGCCTGTATGGTGCTGCCTGGTGGGACTGAGTGCTCTTCCTCCTCCTTTAAGGATAAGGAATTGGTGACATGTGGGGTTCTACCGGATCTCATCCTTGGTCTGGGGTTACTAAGGTAAAAGGGTAGAGATTTCCACCCCAAACCACTTAACACAACAGACCCATGAGCATGCAGAATTAGATCTTGGAACACAGACCGAGCCATAACAACATAGGTTACACCAGAGTACTTCTCTACAATATATTCCAGAAAGTCTAAAACCAAACCAGCCAACTCATAACTATCTGAATTTAAATCGTAATTAATTTAAATGAAATGAAAATAGTGTGTCACGAGCAGATCTGTATTCCATAGGGTTTTCCATGGCTCACTTTTCAGAATTAGGTAGCCAGATTTTTCTTCCGAGGTGCCTCTGGGTGGACTTGAATCACTAACCTTTCAGTTTGCACCACCCAGGCATTCCTTGAGAAAGCCAGGCCCTATTAATGTCACAGGTACAAAGGCTCTGATGTTCTCCCGCTGCCAGGGGCTTCATGGTTTTTGGCTGGATTAAGAAAATCTGGTCTGGGAGAGCAAGTCTGATCCCACTCCAGGCACATCCCCAGATGATTACTGAAGATGTACACAAGAGACCTTTGTACGCCAACAAGTAACAGTGCCCCCTGCTTCTGTCTGACCCACACAGCCCTGAGTCTAGCTCCAGTCTGTTTCGGTAGTTTCCTAATCTCTCCTGCGCCCACTGACTTCCTTTGGTCTCTGCCCACTCTTCCTTTCCCACATTCTTGGTCTCCAGCTTTTTCCTGAGGTCCAGCTGACTCATTCAGTTCATACATAAATGCTGAATAGGATGAGAAATATTGGGATGACTCAGAAAGTCAGAGATCAAAGGCCTGAAGAAAGAATAGACCTCGAATCCAAGCCCCCTTCATCCGCTTCTCTCCTATCTGTGTATCCTTGGGTTGTAATCTCCCTCCCTTACTTCAAACACCAGGCCACTCTCCTTCACTCACAACTGAGTGTATCCAAAGACCCTGCCTCTGTTGTCACACAACCCCAAGGTGTAGCTGAACCTTGTAGTCAAGGCAAGATCCCAGCCTACGGTCAGGCATTTTTTTTAGTACATATTCTAGCTCAGTGAAAGCAGCAGTCCACACAGCCCTGGGTTCAAGCGCTGACTCTACTACGTAACAGCTATAAGGAGACTTCCAAATATTCATGGGGAAATGGAATTGAAAGATAATGGAATTTTTCCTTGAGCTTTTTGAAGTCCCTTCATATGTAACCACAGATAAAGGAAACTTTCCAAGCCTGTGTGCCCTTCTGAGGATGACAAAAATGCTGCTCACTGGGTTAGTACAAGGAATTGTGAGCTACTACAGATAGAGGGTTTAGCATGCTGTCGGTGCCCACAGAAAGCTCCAGAAAACTGGCCTATAATTTACTATTGCTTTGTGTGTGCTGCCCTCTCATTTCTGACTCACAGAGACCCTATGGAGGGTGTCAGAGGCTATAAATCTTCATGGGAGCTGGAAGCCTCATCTTTCTCCCAAGGAGCACCTGGTGGATTGCAACTACTGACCTTGTGGGTAGCAGCCCAATGTGTAACTAACTATGCTACTAGGATTTTTATAAATCATTAGGTGACGATTTCCAGGAAGCTGGATGTCCTGAATTAAAGGACCAGTTACCAGTGGCCATAGCATGTGCACCCCATGTGCATCAGGGTAGAATTATGCACCATAAGATTGTTAATAGTGGTTTTTCAGAAGTAGATCACTAGATCTTTCTTCTGAGTGTCTCTGGGTAGACTAGATCCTCTAACCTTTCAGTTAGCAGCTGCATGTTGGCCGTGTGCACCACCCATGGGCTCCAAATTAAATGAAGACCTCCCTGTTCAGGCTCCATTCATTCGGAGTTTTCAAAGGCTAGGCTGAAGTCATCTACAAGGTCAATGGCAAAGGTAAACAGGATTTCAGAGGGAGTGTTTGGACTTTGTAAGAAAACAAAATAGCTGACAAGAACCCTCCCATACTTCAGATAGGAACTCACTTCTGGGGAACTTACTTATTAAGAACCTCTGCTCCCAGTGTTGGGCTTAGAGTCAATTGTTTTATTTACCTGAAAGTAGCAACATGGCATTTATTTAGAACTCTGTGTTGTGATTAGGTGCTGTCGAGCCAGTTCTAACTCCCAGCAATCGTAAGCACAACAGAATGAAGCACTAACCGGTCACAGTAGCTTTGGCCCGATGCTGCTGCCACTGTGTTTTATCTATCTCGCTAGGGCTCTTCTTCAGTTTCACTGGCCCTTTACTTTACTAAGCATGATGTCCTTCTCTAGGAACTGGTTTCTATTGATAACGTGACTGAAGTATGAGAGGTGATGTCTCACCATCCTGGCTTACAAAGAGCATTCTGGCTGTACTTCTTCCAACACAGACTTCGTTTGTTCTTCTGGCAGTCCAACATTCTCCTCCAATACCATAACTCAAATGTACCATTTCTTCTATAGTCTTCTTTATTCACTGTCCAACTTTCACATGCATTTAAGGCTACTGAAAATACCATGGCTTGGATGAAGCATATCTTAGACTTCAAACTGACATCTTTGCTCTTTAACACTTTAAAGAGGTCCTGTGCAGCAGATTTGCCTAATGCAATACACATCATTTGATTTCTTGACTGCTGCTTCCTTGAGCATTGATTGTGGATCCAAGCAAAATTAATTATTTGACCATTTCAATCTTCTGTCCATTAAGCATGATGCTACTTATTGGTCCAGATGTGTTTTAGAGGCAGGATTTTCACTAACTCAGACAGACTTTCCCCTATTTATGTGAGATTTCACTATAAAATCCATTCATGATCTTTAGCAGACCTGGACATTGCAATTCTGAAAGGTCAAATGGGCAGTGGTATAGTCTTAATCTATTTTATCCCTCTAAGGATCACACTGCAGCCTTGGACAGTCCA
This sequence comes from Chrysochloris asiatica, assembly GCF_000296735.1. Classification (NCBI taxonomy): domain Eukaryota; kingdom Metazoa; phylum Chordata; class Mammalia; order Afrosoricida; family Chrysochloridae; genus Chrysochloris; species Chrysochloris asiatica. The sequence goes on from NW_006408642.1 coordinate 9,600,167, forward strand.
TCCTATGGAATATGAGAAGAATGGGAAAAAAATCTATGTGGAAAGACATACAGTCATGATGCGAATTCTTAGAAGATAGGATAGGATGGTGAGCCTTCATCTCACATGTTATCATAGGAAGCAGTCCATGGAGAAGGACATGATGTTTGGTAAGACCCCTCTACCCCCCCCGCAATGAGATGGATTGACAGTGGCAGCAACAATGGGCTGAAACATAACAATTGTGGGCAGTGTTTTGCTCTGTTATATACTGGGTCTCTATGAGTCGTAACCAACTCAACAGCACATAACAACAGCCAAGACATGACAGAAACCATGAACATGTTTCTGTTCACCACATCTCCAGTACAAAATTTGCCTGACCTCTACCAAATGAACTTTGGGGATCTAAAACTGCTGGGACTCAGGAAACAGTGGCCTTGTCTTCTTTCTCTACCATAGTCTGCTCTGGAAAGTGTCATGGAGAACTCCACTTGACAACTTAAGCCTAGTACACTTTTTCTTCCTCTTCATTCCAACTCTCACTCCAGTCACAGATAGATGCCAATTTCTCCTCAGACAGCCTACTCAACCCAGGATGTCCACACACACTATGGGGTGGGCCGCTGGCCAAGGCCACTCCTGCCCTCTCCAAGAGCTCGTCATTTCTTCTCCCGTGCATGCCGACAGCTTCCTGAGAGTGTTCAGGCAAGATGCATGGCTCCCTTGGGTGGACAGAGCCCACAGGGAGGTGGGCCACAACTTACATCTCCATGGTAACCAAGCACACTGCTGCTCAGAAAGAAGAGGACTTGAGCAAACCACATACACACCCACATGCTGGACCCTGGCTGCTGACTTCTGGGAAGAAATACTAAGGAAACACTTGAGCAGGGGGGACAAAGAACCATGCATAAACACGTTCTCCAGGGTGATGTGTAACAACCAATGAAGCAGACATACAAGCTGGAGGCTAGGAACTGTGACCTAAACCAAGTCCTCTTGGTGGACTTAACATCTGACCACAGAACTATTTAGGCAGTGGTTATGAAGACTGCCGAGGCAGGGATGAGTTTATGATAGGATGGTAAATCAAAAAGGACACGATGCTTCTTCATCTGTGCACACCACTAAGAAATGTAGACAAATATGGGAGGGAAAACATAAAGTGACAGTAAATGTGCTAGAATGACAAAAGAACATGTTTCTTCTTTAGACAATCCTTGGTTGTTGTCACACTAAACATGAAGTAAACATTGTGGCCTCTTGTCAGAAGTCATGGGCCGAGGTTCCCAGTGTCTTGCTGAGCACCCCTGGGGTCATCCTACAGCCTGGGGATGAGTCTACCTTATCTCCCCTGGGGGGGCTATCAGCAGTCAGTTTCTCATCACCTCCTGGGTTCTACTAATGTCTGAGAGTCTGCCCTGCCACCTCACGATGTATGCGGGTGCTTCAAAAACTAAGTGGAAAAAATCCATTGTCTTTTCATTCCATGTTTCCATGACTTTTTGAAGCCCCTCTGTAGCTGCAGACTCCATTTCCCATGACCTTTTGAAACCACCTTGCTGCATGTGGTAATGTGCCTTTTGGTGTGATTCATTTTGGTGTGTGGGACTGAGACACAGAGGCCTCCAGGCTACTTTACTTTTCATTGTCTACCAAAATAATAAGCTATCTGCATCTAAAAGTAGCTTTTCATATCTTTAGCTGTCAAATGAGTCGGGTCTTGGTTTCGCCTGGTCTTGTAAGGGTGTGTGAGCTTGACAAGAACCCAAGACTGTAGTTTAATGTAGTACTGATACAATCCGAGAAGTGTCAATGTGTGCTATGTGTGTATGAATGAGTGTGTGTATACATATATACATACACACACTGGGCCCTGGTGGCACAGTGGTTAAGGCACTTCACGGCTATAATTAAAAAGTCAGCAGTGAAAACTACCAGCCGCTCTATGGGAGAGCGATGTGGCAGTCTGCTTCCATAAAAATGACAGCTTTGGAAACCCTATGGGGCAGTTCTCCTCTGTGATACAAGGTGGCTTTGAGTCAGAATCAACTTGATGGCATTGGGGCAGTGGGTATAAATAAATACACACACACACACACACACACACGTATATGTGTATATACCCACAGTCCTGCTGTGGTGTTGTAGGATAAGCCCGGGACAGCAAGGTCGGTTTGAACTGCAAGGTCGGCAGTTCAAACTTACCAGCTGCTCCTCAGAAACCCTATAAGTCAGAAATGATTCGACAGCACTTAACAACAATAATGTATGTATATATACCTATTCTTCGCTTATAGACATGGTTTAGTACCAAAGACCATGTTGTTATACAAAAGTTGGCATTATGCAAAAATGGAGGATGACTGCATCATTGTATAACTACCAAATTATATTATTCCATAACTTAACAAATTATATCATTCCAAGTCCTGGTATGGTGCTATGGGTTAATGTACCAGACTACAAAGTCACTTGAACTGCAAGATTGGTAGTTCAAGCTCACCCACTGCTCCTCGGAAAGCCTGTATAGGGTCGCTATGGGTCGGAATCGACTCAACGGCACTTCACAACAACAACAACAAAACTGCCAAACCATTGAGAATCATGGCCCATGACCAAACATAACCTTAACCATCACAACCAGCATTATTGTCGCCTTCTACCTCAGCAACCAGACATACATTATTACTGCACAAAATAGTCAGATAACAGAGTTTTCACTACCGACATAAATGCAAAATGTTGGGTAATGAAATTGTTGATAAGCGAACTGTATGTGTATGTCCACTATTCATCTGTGAGTTTGTCATACCACAGTGGCTTGTATATTGCTGTGGTGCTGGAATCAATGCTATCAGTATTTCAAATACCAACAGGGTCATGTGTGGAGGGCAGGTTTCAGTGGAGCTTCCAAACTAAGACAGAGACAAAGGTCTAGAGACCTACTGTGAGAAATCAGTTACGGAAACTTTGACTCTAAACAATTAGAGACAAGAGACATGAGAGGGCCCACAGGTCTCACCCTTGGTCTGGGCTGACTAAGGGGAAAAGGAGCAGGTTTTTGTGTGGATCTCAGCAGAACAGTCTGACTCCGGAGGGAAAAAATCACTGAAAAAGGACATCATACTTAGTGAAGCAGAGAGCCAGTGGAGCACAGGAGACCCTCAGTGAGGACTGGCGCAAATGGATATGAACATGCCAGAGGCTGTAAGGATGATGCAGGGCCAGGCAATGCACACATATATATAGACACACACACAACGTGCATACATGCATATATATACACACACATGCACACACACAATGTGCACACATACACACATATACACAATATCCATGCACATGTACACAGACAATGCATACACACATATATACACCATATACATAGATACATGTAAATGCACAGCATACACACATACATATATATGGACAGTGCACACACACATGTATACACACAACATACACAGATACATATACACACAATACATACATCTACAACATGAATGCAAATGCATATTTACATACACACAATGTACACAATGCACACACATATATACAATGCACATACATATATACACAATGTACATATGTACACAACATGCACACACAGTATGCACAACGATATATGTGCATATATATATACAAATGCACACACATAACCATGTACACATATGCATATATATAGCACTGAGGCTCACAGAGACACTGGAGGACCCGCGGTGCTAGGACACAGGCACCTCTTTTGCTGCCTACAGCCAAGTTAAAAGTAAAAGGCAGCAATAAGTTAATTCAACAAAAGGCCGATGACTTCTTGTTTTCATGAGAAGCTGCTCAGACACATGCCTGGCCCTCCTATAGCTGCAGAGGTGTGCTGAGCTCCCCTAACCGGAGTGTGTGAGACCCCCAAGGTGAACAATAATGTCGATGTGCTTGTCTTTTCATAGAGAGCCCTACTTCACCAGACATGGCCTCCTACAAAGATCAACCCCTCCTGATGGTGTATCACATCTGTGCTAAAATCTGGAAACATGAGGAGTACAGCCCCCAAGCTACAAGGTAACACCAACCAGGATGCTAAAACCAAAACCACCATACCCGCCGCCTTCAGGCTGATTCCAACCCGCAGGGGTCCCGGGTAACAGAGCAGGAGGGCTCCAGCTCCAGGGGGTGCTTAGACTGCTCTCTTCCTGGGAGCAGACTGCCAAGACTTTCTCCCCATGAGCCGCTGGGTGGGTTCAAACTGCCGGCAGGCCTTAACCACTGAGTCACCAGGACGCTTTAGTTCTGAGCTAGCCCCTCCCTTTCTCCGAGACGTCTCAAATGAGAAGTGTGGCATGAAAGTAGTAGTGCTCAGCCCCTCCACACACCGCAGCTGCCTAGGGGACTCTGCTCTGGAGAGTCAGACTCAGCTGGTCTGGGGGGCACCACGGCAGCCCTAGGTGATTCTAGGAGCAGCCATATCTTAAGAAGTCCTTCACCTACCACACTCTGTGGCTTTGTTGTAACATTTTCTTTTCATTGATAGCTGCTAGCCTGGTATAGCGCTGTGTGATAAACACTAGACTGCTAACCACAACGTCAGCAGTTAAAGCCCATCTGCCACTCTTCGGAAACTCTATACAGGGTCACTATGACTTGGAACCAACTCGATAGCACTTAACAACAAGAAGCCTGGGTAGAAGGAGCCCTAGTGGCTCTTTGGGCTGAACATTGGGCTGTTTGTCAAAAAGCCAGAAATTTGAACCCACCAGCCATTCTGTGGGAGAAAGCTGAAGCTGTCTGTCCACTCCCATGACCCTTTACAGCCTTAGAAACACTACGGAGCAGTTCTACTTGTCCCTAACGGGTTGGTACGAGTCAGAATAGACTTGATGGAAGTGGGGGGTAGAGGAGTCTCAGAAAAAAGGTCTGATAATTACTTCAGAAACACCAGCCAATGAAAACTCTATAGAGCACAATTCTACTTGGGCGGTTTTAGTTTTGGTAGAAGATTTGAGAACATCAAAGGAATGTTTCCCCAAAAATAGTCCTCAAATTTAATCTTTAGTAGAGGCCAGCAAAAGGAATTCTGGTAGCATACTGGTTACGAATCGGGCTGCTAACCTCAAGGTCGGCAGTTCGAAACTACCCAACCATTCCACAGGAGAATGATGAGGCTTTCTGCTCCTGTAAAGATTTACAGCCTTGGAAACCCCATGCAGAGTCACTATGAGTCGGAACCGACTCCACGGCACATAACAACAACAAGAGACCAGAAAACAGCACTCCACGACTAAAGTGAGGTGTGGCAGACATCCTGTCATGTGTTAGGACCCTCCACTGGGGCCACTGCCATCCACCCAGCAACAGTTTGCTGAGCTGAGCCCAAGCCCAGTTTCCTGAGCTGCTGTTCAGTGAGATGGATGTGCCTGAACAGAAAGTTGCCCTTACGTGTATGTACTGGTAAGCACACACACGTGTGAGGTACACACGCACTCTCTCACACATTCATACATCAGCCTCCAAATCAAAGGTTAGGGGCAAAGGCTTGGGGTCACCTGGGGATAAGTCATAGCCCTCGGGTTGGTTGGTCCCCACAGGAGGAGAGATGATGGGGTATCCCAGCACTTATCCCTCCACCAGGACTGAGACCTCGGATGTGCATTCCAAAATTGAGTTATTAAGGATTGCTTTGAACGCACTCCAACTTACCCCAGGAGATCTCTGGTACTCAACGAAGCCACCTTGCCTGCTCTAAAAGAATTGTCTACCTTTCTGGAGGACCAGGAAGGGCCAGGGATCTGGTAACCATGGAGAAGGATGAATTGTGTTAGGATTCTAGCTCCTACACTTGTAGATGTTATCCCATTGGTGGATAGGGTTTTTGTTATTATGTTCATGAGGCCCTATCAGTGTGGGGTATGTATGACTTTAAAAAGAGCAGCTTGGCTACAGAGACAAAGGGCACAAATGGGAGAAAGAGATGCCATGTGGAGATTGTCAAGGAATGCCAAGAAGAACACTCCAGGAGCTCACATGGAATTTTCCCCCGAGCAGACAGAGCTTTCCCCTAGAGTCATTGTCCTATTCCGGCCCCAAAGCCTCCTAAACTGTGGGGAAATCCACCTCTGTGCATTACAGCCACCCACTGAGGCATTTCAATAACAGGAGCACTAGGACCTGAATCACCTCCCTGGACCCTGGCATCCCGCCACACACACATACTTACTGCAGGCTGCACAAGTAAAGCACGCATCGTGGTAGAGGTTTCCCATGGCCTGGCAGGCCTGGCCGGCCCCGAAGACACCTTTGCTGCATTTCACACAGGCCCCTGAAAAAACAAGAACACATCAGTGAGTTGTGAGGGAGACAGTGCGAATGGACTCTCAAAAGGGCCAGTGGAAACAGCAAGGCACACATCCAAAGTCCAGGGAGTACTCCTTTGAAATAATGACTATTGTCCTTCAGGTTGGGCTCCATGCCGGCCCTCTTCACCCCATGCTGCCATCCACAATGTCAGGGGAATGCTCAGAACACCTTGGCTTGGTCAACTCGCTCCCTTGTCCAAAGGTTTCAAACAGTTCACAGGGAAAGCACAAATCTTTTTTTAAGTACAATATGTTAAGCAAGCTTCAGCTGAGGCATCTCACTTAGTCCTTAGCAGACACCCAACAACTAAGATACATCATCCTCATGTTTTACAAAAGGAGCCAGGCCCGAGCCCCCTAATCTGGGCTTGTCGTTGCCCTCCACTGTGGTCCCTCACAGGTCTAGCAGCCAGGCTGAACTTCCTTCTGTCCCCCACACAAGCCCCCTAATTCCTCTTAGCCTTTCAGGATGTGGCTCCCCTGCCTGGCACACCCCACCCCTGGCCTTCTAGACCTTTGCCATGACTCCCTCCTCATCCTCTCCAGCTCTCTAGGCAACAGGATGACATGAAAAGAGAGCCAGAAATGAAAGGGCCAGGTTCCCACCTTGTGCCTCCCACCCACTCCACTACCCACTGTTTGAGTTCATCCACTCCGTTCTCTGAATGTCAGCTTCTTAATTAGGAAGTAAGAGGTTAGTTCTACCTGCTGAATGTGTCAGGAGCAGCAATAACAAAGATTGCTTTGTAAACCAAAAGCCCTGGAGCTCAAGTGTCCACAATTCACTAGCTATGAGGCTTGTTAGCTGTCATGGAGTTGGTATGTCTGAGTTCATTGGTGCTGCCACTGGATTCTGAGGGCCTCGTAATCAGAAAGTCCCTTTTACCATGATATCAGATGACACACTATCATGATCCATAAGGTTGCATTGTTTTTAATCTGATTTTTAAAAATAATTTATGTTGTATTGTTGAGCATATACACAAAACACATACCAATTAAATAATTTCTACGTGCACAGTTCAGGGACAATGACAACATTCTTCAAGTTGTGCAACCAGAAGCCCAGGTCTTCTATCTGACCTAAAAATCTTTGCTTTTAACCCTTGTGCAATATTTCCTCCCTACATGTGATAGCTAAGATTACTTACTCATTGTCACTGTAAACAATGTGTGACATCACTGTGGACAATATATGATTTAAAAAGCTAAAAACAGAAGTTGGGTTCTCAGCCCAAGTTATCAATTTCCTTACCAGAAAAAAATGTACAATAACACCAGCTGACCTCACTGGGTTATTTTGAGAAATGAAGAATTATTTTGAAGGATGAAGAATGAAGGTGGGAAATGGCAGGAATACATGGAGAAATGTCTTACAATCGTGGAGCATGATATATTGCATCATTAACACAATTTTCATTTTTATAGCTTTTTGCAAACATGACTCTGAGGTAACTGTAAAATGGACTGTGTGTGGCTTACCGAGGGGAGCTTCAGTCCAGAGAGTTTAGGAGAGAGCCTGTTGTTGTTATTAGGTGCTGTCGAGGTGATACTGATTCACGTGACTTTAAGCACAATAGAATGAAACACTGCCCGGTCCTGTACCCACCTCATAATTGTTGCTATGCTTGAGCTCATTGCAGCTGCCACTATGCCAATCCATCTCATTGGGGGGGCTTCTTTTTTTTTAGCTTGAGCAGTATAAAATCCTCCCTTTGAATTGTTATGGCTGCTAAATGCCACCAGGTCAGTTCTGGCCCATAGCAACATTGTACAGTGTTTCTAAGGTGGCTGGTAGGTTTGAATTGCTGACCTTATGGTTAGCAGTTCCATGCTAATTCTATAGTGCCACACTTGGACATCCCAATTCTGGGATCTTCATCACTGATCACATTTATCACTGGGGACTTTGTTTTCTTTTTTATTATTTTCAACATTTTATTATCATTTAGGTGAAAGTTTACAAAGCAAATTGTTTCCCATCCAACAGCGTACACACATTTTGTTTTGTGACATTGGTTGCAAGCCTGTCAATGTACCAGCACTCTTCCTACTTCCTCCTTGAACTCCCATTTCCATTTCTCCTCTTCTGTCCTTTCTTGTCCCTTCTTGCCCTTAGGGTTGATCATTCTGAAGAACACTTTCCTCAAGGGTGTCACTGTTCACTGTATATTATTGTTGTATAGTGCTGTCAAGTTGGTTTTGACTCATAGTGACCCTGTGTAGGGTTTTTGAGGAGCAGCTTCTGGGTTTGAACTGCTGACCTTGCAGTTTAAACCAACCTTTCGGTGCAGTGCTTATCCTAGAGGTCTGTCTGTTGTTTGTCTGAAAGGTGATCCCTGGGGGTGGGCTCAGCTACAAGTTTGAAGGGTATTCCATAAGGCTTTCATTGGCTAATTTTCAGCAGTAGATTGTCAGAGATTTATTCCTAGTCTAACTTAATCTGGAAACTCCACTGAAACCTGTCACCACGGGCAAGTCTGCTGGTATTTAAAATACCTATGGCATAGCTTTCAGCATCACAGCAACACACAAGCCACCACAGTACAACAAACTGACAGATTAGTAGGACAGACCATTTAAACGCCCTTATTGGCTTTCCAGCTACAAAATGGGGATATAATGAGCCCCTTAAAGGGTTACTATGACAGAATACACATACTATCTGGCTCAGGGCCTATCATTTGGTAAATGCTCAATAAATAAGGTTATAAAGATTAAGAATGATAATGATGTTAGCCCATTCAGCAAGAAGCTGCTCTGACATAAATGAATTCTCTAAGGATTTCTAGACCTCCCAGGGCCCATGAGGTTTGTCTAGATCAACCCAGGCTTCCTTACTGCAACAGCCCAGGCACCGGCTCAGTCCACACAGGGAGGCCTCTGAGTCTCCCTTCGCAACAACTCCCTAGTATCCAGTAGTACTCTTTGGTTAAGAGGGCTCGGGTGCCTTCTTCTGATGTCTAGTTTCGATTGTCAAACAGTTCTTGGACTTCAGAGTCGCAGCTTTCTGCCTACAGGGTAGAAAGCACTATGTATCAGAGTTCAAGTAACTTCAAACTGAGAAGCTTCATCACCATCAAGTGAAGTCCAAGCTACCACATCCTTCAGGTTCAAAGTGAAAACAAGAAGCCAAGGACCCTCAAGCCTCTTCACCCGTTCTAGTTAGCTGGGTGAGGCAGTTTGTAGGAAAAGAATTGTGCCTCCCAAGAAAACTTGATTGTTGGGGAAATCAGTTCTGGAAAGCTCTAGCAAACATAAATATTGGTTATGCGCAGTTCTTCTGTTTTAAGATTTTACTGTGAAATTTTCAGAGTAGTAGAAACACAGTAAACACCCATGAACCCACCACCTCACTTTTATAAGCAGCATTCTGTTAGTTATCCTTCTATCAACTCATCCGTCCACTTCATTTTTTCTGCATTTCAAAGTAAGCTGCAAACATGAATCTACCACGCCCCTAGATGCTGCACAGCCTGCGTATCTTTGACTAAAGTCGATCTTTCATTTACAGCCCTTTTTACAAGGAACAATTTACCATCTGTGGGACACAGAGGTCACAAGCTGATGTCTGGAAGAGTTCTGACAAATGGCCTTTGTAACATATACCTTAATCAAGGTATTTCCACACCCTAGAAAGTTCTTTAGGCCCCTGTCTTCCTTCTTAAAGGCTTTAGCATTGTGTGTGTGTGAAAGTTAACAGAGTATATCATTGCTACGAATTTGAAACTGTCACTCGTCATTCAGAGGATTTCTTTGGTCAATTATTTCAGATACACTCAGGAAATAAAAGAGTTCAGGGCAAAGCTCACTCAATTCCTGGTGCTCTCAGAGCTGACGGTGCCCACCTGGGAGGGATACGGCACTATGGGGGAGTGTCGTCATTTCCACTCATCTTACAGGTTCATTTCAGCAGGCTCGGAACTCTAGAAACTCTAGAAACCAACTCACGCTACTAGTGCTGCCAGAGCGGCCACAGCATGGAGCCCACTGAGCTGAGCGTGCCTTTGAGGTACGGCCATATCTCAGCCCTGACCTCCACAGTGCTCACAAAGAAGCACTGAGTTGCATCACATTTCCTAGAAGCTCAAGGGGAAATCTCTCCCACACCCACACCCACCATCTGGGCCCCCCACTCTCTTGTATCTGGGCACACATCCACCTCCCCTATAAGATCCCCACTGGCAAAGTGTACTTAGGATGCCCTCAACACCCATTTAGTACACAGCAGCAGAACTCCTGAGCACTTGTTAAGTACCGTTGAGTCAGTTCCGACCCATAGCGACCCGATATAGGGTTTCCAAGGAGTGGTTGGTGAGCTTGAACTGCTGACCTTGCGGTTCAAACTGACTTTGCAGTCTAGCGCATCAGCCCACAGCGCCACATCAGACTCTTTATTAAGTTTTAAACAGGTATAAATACAAGACAAAGACAAATACATATCACCTGAGTAAGGGAAATCATAGACACCATGATGAGTTTCCAAAGTTCTGTCTTCACGTGGTAACAGAGAACAAGGAAATCTCCTCCCACAACCATGAATGATGGCAGCAGCTACGTATCACATACTCATGACCATACCGGGCCTACAGAAAACCCCAGGGAGACATTACTGCATATAGGAAGCTTACAAACTACCCCTAAGGCTCTTGGGGTATGACACCATTAGGTGGAGCATTAAGGGGGATGTCCAGGAATGTTCCTGTGAAGGCGCCCCTGGGGGAAGTTAGAAGTTAGTCTGCTTCATCTTCCAGAGGATTGTGAGGGTACTCAAGAAAAACTGGCATCTGAACACTTCAGCCTAGGTACAGGATAAACCTAAGCTCTGCCTGGCTGGAGTCGTTCACAAGCAAAAAGTCTTCAGATGTTATGGTCCACAGCAGGCTCCATAGTTCAGCATGGTGTCTTCCCTCATCCACAAGATGACCACATGCCGGCAACTTACAGTAAGGAACCCCTAACACATCTCATGAGTCAGTAGAATGCTGCTGGCTTGAAATGAAGACATGAGCTCATCTTGTTGGAGTTTGGGGAGTAAAATTAGACAGTCTCTCCCAATCCTGCTATAATGGAAAGATGGAAGCATCTCCAAGTGGGCCTCCCTGGACTTCCTGTAACTTTATCTCTCGACATCAGGCCTTCCTCCTCTCTCTCTGCACCCAGTCCAGCAGCACACACTCCTGACTTCCTCTCTATGTGAGCCTGCGGCCTCCTGGCTTCAGTATCCCCCTCACTCTCTCTTGAGTTCTGCAGCTTGGCTCCTCTGGGCTGATGACATCCCTTCCCAGCACTGCCCAGTGAGATCAGACACAAAGCAAGGAAGGAAGCAACTTGCATTCTAAATGGTCAGTCACAAAGCGGGGAAGATCCCATCAGATGCCAAGTAGGTAGGAAAAGGTTTTACCCTTGTGGCTGGTGGTAAAGGCACAGAAAAGGACTTAATTGGCAGGAAACACGTCTACTCTCCTTTCCAAGCAACCACCCAGTTGCCAAAGAGTCGACACTGACTCACAGTGACCCCATGAATGTCAGAGTAGAAATGTATTTTGTAGAGTTTTCAGTGGCTAATGTTTATGGAGTCCTGGTTAAGCCATTTGACTTGCAAGGTCGGCAGTTCAAGCTCACTAGTTGCTCCTTAGAAATCCTATATAGGGTCACTATGGGTCGGAACCGACTCAACGGCACTTAACAACAATAGTTCATCAGGCCTTTCTTCAAGGTGCCTCAGTGTAGAGTTGAGCCACTGAGCTTCAGGTTAGCATGCAAATGTGTTAATCGTTTACTCCAATCACCCAGGGAAATCCAGTGAATTTCGCATTCTCAGAAATCATGACCCTATCATGGTCCAGACCCTGTGCTGAGAGTTGTCGTGCAGTGAAGGGAAGGAGCTCCTACTCTGGAAAGGTCAAGTTCTAGAAAGGCCCTGTAACTTGCTGAGGGTCACACTACTGGATCCCAGTCCAGCCTGGGATCTCTTACTGATCACCCTAGCCTACTTCCCCTTCTGCCTCATCCCATGCACACAGGGCCACCTTTCTGCCTGTGTTACTTTCACTCCACAGATGGGCGGCCTTCAGCTCCTACCCTGCGTACTGCCTGGGGACATCACCACTGAGTGAGTGCCTTTGAACTGACCTCCGGTAAGTCAGGAAACCATTAATTTGCTCCACAAATCCTTCTCAATCACGATCTTGGAGCCAGGCTCCCCACAGTCAGACAACAGGGGGGTTGGACAAGATGAGAGCCTCAGGGAAAGGCCCTTCCAGAAACCACATCTGCCAGTGGCTGTGAGCTGATCAGTCTCACTTCTGAAAGGTGGCCCAGTGACCAGGGCTGAGGAGAGGCACAAGCTCAACAATAAGGAAAAGAACCAAGAGGTCATAACAATCACTTTAAAATAAAGGTGAGAATGTAAGGGGACAGAGCAACTAGATGAATGAAAACAGAACAACTAGAAGGGAAACAATGAGAATGTTCACATGCTGTAAGAATATAAGCAATGTCACAACAACCTGTGTAGAAATTCTTGAATGGGAACCTACACTGCTGTATAAACCTTCACTGAAAACACAATGAAATATTCTTTTTAAAAAAATAAACAGAGGAAAACTACGGAAAAAGAAGAAAAGGCTATTAGGTGCCTTCTGCTTTCACGAGAGAAGTCGCTGGGTGGGGGAGCAAATGGTTCTTGCGCTCGGCTGCGAACGAAAAGTCCATCCAGAGGAACCACACAAAAGGCCTGGTGTTGTACTTCCAAAAGACCAGAAACCTGAGAGCATAGCTATCTGACACACACAGGGCTGCCGTGAGTCAGAGTGGACTTAGTGGTGGCTGCTTTGGTTTGATTTTGGTTTTCACATGGCTCTGATGCTACAGGATTGTAAAGAAATGCCCAAGGGAGGAAAATAAAAAGAAATGCAATCACCGACAACTAGATTATTCCAAAGTCAAAAGCCAGAAGAGTAAGAGAAGAAGAAATGAAGATTTTAGGAGACGAGAGCAAGAGGAGGGCATTTTCCCTTCCTCATTTAGACTCAAAGCTTTTTAATCTACTTTCCAAACTGTAGCCAGAGTGCTCTCTTTTAAAACAGCTTTGTTGAGGGATAGTGGCATATAACAAATTAACTGCACACATTTCAAATGTGCAATCTGGTCATCTTTGACTTTTGCATACACCCTGGATAACATCACTACAATCAAGATCATGAACTTGCATACCTTTTGTAAGCCTTCCTTCCTTCCCCTCTGAAGGACTTTGCGCCTGATCAACAGAATGGAATTGCAACTACCCCAAATGACACTGAATGGGCCGGCTTGAGCTTCCGATCTCCCGGGAAGCTTGGGTCTTTATTACACCTGGAGACCCTCCCCCCCTGAAATTCCAGGTTTCAGGAAACTCACCAGAACCCCCCCCCCAGCCCACCACTGTAAACTCGCCAGAACCATACCCAGACCACAGGGATTATAAATACCCCAGTCTGTAAGGGAACAGATGGGCTCTTGGTCTCCTTTGGTGACATAAGAATACCCCCTCCCAGGTTTACTCTCAATAAACCTGCCTGCTGTTGAAGCCAAGACTCTTTCTTTCTTTTCCTTATACCCTCCCTGGGCAACCACTGATCTGCTTTTGTCACTATAGTCTGCATTTTCTGGAGTTTCATATAAATAAAATCTAGAATACATCCTCTCTCTCTCTTTTTCAGTCTAGTTTCTTTTATTCAGTACAGTGATTACTGTAAGTTTCATCCATGTAGCTGCATGTAACAAGAGTTCATTTCTTTCTCATGCTGAATAGCTTCAAATGCATGTGGAAGTTGGACGATGAATAAGGAAAACCAAAGAAGCATTGGTGCATTTGAGTGATGGCGTTGAAGAAGAATATTAAAGGTACCACAGACTGCCAGAAGAACAAACAAATCTGTGTTGAAAGACGTACAACCAGAATGCTTTTTAAAAGCCACAAAGGCCAGACTTTGTCTCTCATATTTTGGACATATTATCAGGAGGAACTAGCCCCTGGAGATGGACATCATGCTCGGTAAAGTGGAAGGAGAGTGAAAAAGAGGGAGACCAGGAACAAGAGGAATTGGCACAGTGGCAGCGGCAGCGGCAACAGGCCCAAGCACAGTAGCAGTTGTGAGGATGGTGCAGGACTTGGGGGAACCGACTCTATAGCACTTAACAACAACAAGTAATCTATTAAGGAGCCCTGGTAGTGAGTGGCCTACAAGTCAGGCTGCTAACTGCAAAGGTCAGGAGTTTGAATCTGTCAGTCACTCCATGGGAGAAAGATGAGGCTTGCAGCTCCCATAAAGATCTACAGCCTGGGAATTCCTATACGGGGGTCACTATGAGTTGGAACCGACTGCATTCACACAACCGCCACCACCACCAGTACTCCACTGCATGGGAGTGTATCCACATGCATCTGGTGAAGGAGATTTAGATTGTTTCTAGTTTTCAAGCTATTACAAATAAAGCTGCTATTAACATTTGTGTACAAGCACTAGCTTGTACAGACATATTTACTTTCCAGTAAGTAAATATCTACAAATGGAATGCTGGATTACATGGTAGATGTATAATTAACTCTATAAAACTGCCTTACCACTCGTCTGTCAGTTCGTTGTACTGTGGTGGCTTGCATGTTGCTATAATGTTGGAAGTTATGACACTAGTATTTTATGCTCCAAACTCTAAAACCAGTGATGACAAAATTGAAGAATTGGTACTGGTGTGGCACTGTGGGATAAGCACTCAACAGCAAGGTAGATTTGAACCACAAGGTAGGCAGTTCAAACTCACCAGCTGCTCCTTGAAAACCCTCAGAGGGTAGCTATGGGTCAGAACTGATTTGATGGCACTTAACAACAACAAACTTCTTTAGTTTGAAACTGATCAAACATGCAATCAAGATGTAGTGATAATTACGGGTGATTGGAATGCGAAGGTTGGAAATAGAGAGGAAGGATCAGTAGGTGGAAAAGATAATCTCGCTGACAGAAATGATGCTGAAAATCCCATGATAGAATTTCGCAAGACCAATGACTTATCCATTGCAAATACCTTTTTAAAACAACATACAAGGCAACTATACACATGGACCTCACCAAATGGAACACACAGTAGTCAAATTGACTACGTCTGTGGAAAGAAACGTTGGAAAACTCAAAACATGTCCGGGGCAAACTGTGGAATAGACCATCAATTGCTCAAATGTTAAGTTCAGACTGAAGTTGAAGAAAATTAAACCAAGTCCACAGACCCTGAACATATCCCACCTGAAGTTAGAGACCATCTCAAGAACACATTTGATGCATTTGATCAGAAGAACTGTGGGATGACATCAAGAAAATCATACAAGGAAGAAAACAAGAGATCATTAAAAAGACAGGAAAGAAAGAAAAGATGAAAATAAATGTGAGAAGAGACTCTGAACTTGTTCTCACGTGTAGAGATGCTAATGTGAATGAAAGAAAGGAGGAAGTAAAAGAGCTGAACAGAAAATTTCAAAGGACAGCTCAAGAAAACAAAGTCAAGTTGTTGTTGAGTGCCGTGGAGTTGGTTCCGACCCATAGCAACCCAGTAGAGGGTTTCCAAGGAACGGCTGGTGAACTTGTGGTTCAAACCAACTTTGTAGTCAGTCCAGCACATAAACCCACAGTGCCAATGAAATGTGCAAAGACCTAGAATTAGAAAACCAAACGGGAAGAACACACTCAGCATATCTCAAGCTGAAGAAAACTGAAGAAAAAGCCAGGAGCCTCGACTTACAATATTGAAGGACGCCATGGGCAAATACTGAATGATGCAGAAAGCATCAAAATAAGATGGAAGGTATACACAGTCACTGTACCAAAAAGAAAAGGTCAGTGTTCAACCATTTCAAGAGGTTACATATGATCAAGAACCAATGGTACTGAAGAAAGTCCAAGTTGTACTGAAGGTACTGGTGAAACACAAGGCTCCAGGAATTGACAGAATACAAATTGAAATCTTTCAACAATCTGATGTAGCACTGAAGGGAGTCACTCTTCTATGCCAAGAAATTTGGGTGACAGCTACCTAGCCAACCAATTAGAAGAGATCCATATTTGTGCCCACTCCAAAGAGGGATGAACCAACGTTGTTGTTGTTGTTGTTACATGCCGTTGAGTTGATACCCATTCATAGCCACCTTATGCATAACAGAACGAAACACTGCTCAATTCTGGCCCAGTCTCACAATCGTTGCTGAGCTTCAGCCCACTGCTGCTGCTGCCACTGTGCCATTCCATCATTGGGGGGTCTTCCTCCTTTTCAATGACCCTCCCTCCGGATATTATGTCTGAAATATCAGAAATGAAGGCTGGTCATCTTGGCTTCCAAGGAGCATTTTGGCTATACTTCTTCCAATAGGTATTTGTTTGTTCTTTTAGTGGTCCATGGTACTTTTAATATTCTTCTCCAAATGCATCAATTCTTCTACTAACTTCTTTTTTCACTGTCCAACTTTCATATGCATATGAGGTGACTGAAAATACCGTGGCTTGAGTCAGGCGCACCTTAGTCCACAAACTGACATATTTGCTCTTCAACACTTTAAATAGGTCTTGTGCAGCAGATTTGCCTAATGCAATATGGCCTTTGATTTCTTGACTGCTGCTTCCATGAATCTGAGCAAAATGAAGTCTTTGACAACTCCAGTCTTCTCCCCATTTATATGGATGTTGCTTATTGGTCTAGTGATGAAGCTTTTTGTTTTCTTAACATTGAGGTGCAACCCATACTGAAAGCTGTGGTCTTTGATCTTCATCAGTAAGTATTTTAAGTCCTCTTTATTTTCAACAGGCAAAGTTGTATCATCTGCATGTCACAGGTTGTTAGTTAGTAACCCTTCCTCCAACCCTGATGCCATGTTCTTCTTCATATAATCCAGCTTCTTGGATTGTGTGCTCAACATACAGATTGGATAAGTATGTTGAAAGAGTACAACCCCGATGCACAACTTTCCTAATTTTAAACCATTCAGTGTTCTGTTTGAATGACCGCAGAATGCAGAAATCATTGAACAATATCATGAATATCACATACAAGCAAAATTTGGGTGTACATAATTTAAAAATGGCTGCAACACTACATCAACAGAGAACTGCCAGAAATTCAAACCAGATTCAGAAGAGGTCATGAAATTAGGGCTATCACTGCTGACGTCAAATGGATCTTGACTGAAAGCAGAGAATACCAAAAAGATGTTTACTTGTGCTTTATGGACTACGCAAAGACTTCTGTCAGTGTGGATCATGACAAGCTATGGATAACATTGCAAAGAACAGGCATTCCAGAACACTTAATTGTGGCCATGAGGAACAAGGGAACACTGAATGGTTAAAATTAGGAAAGCTGTGTGCCACAATGCTTACTCAGTCTGTCTGATAAATCTGAGAAGCTGGATCATATGAAGAAGAACATGGCATCATGGTTGAAGGAAAACTCATTAGCAAGCTGTGATATGCAGATGATACAACCTTGCTTACCGGAAGTAAAGAGGACTTACAATACTAACTGATGAAAATCAAAAACTACAACCTGCAGTACAGATTGTACCTCATTGAAATGAAAGCAAAAATCCTCACAACTGGACCAATAAATAACATCATAATAAATGGAGAAACAATGAAGTTGTCAAAGACTTCATTTTGCTTGGCTCTACAATCAACACTCATAAAAGCAGCAACTAAGAAATCAAAGGACATACTGCATTAGGCTAATCTGCTGCACAAGGACCTCTTGAAAGTGTTCAAAACCAAAGATGTCAGTTTGTGGGCTAAGGTGTGCCTTACCCAAGCCATAGTCTCATATGCATGTGAATGTTGAAAAATGAATAAGGAAGACGGTAGAAGAATTGATGCATTCGAGTTATGGTGTTGGTGAAGAATATTAAAAGTTCCATGGACTTCCAGAAGAACCAACAAATGTGTATTGGAAAAAGTACATCCAGAATGCTCCTTGGAAGTGAGGATGGCGAGACTTTGTCTCTCATACTTCAGACATGGTATCAGGAGGGACCAGTTCCTGGAGAAGGACATCACACTTGGTAAAGCGGAGGGTCAACGAAAAGAAGAAGAGCCCTCCAGCCCGATGAGATACATTGGCATAGTGACAGCAGCAATAGGTTCAGGCATAGCAATAATTGTGAGGACAGTGTAGGGCTGGGCAGTGTTTCATTCTGTTGTGCATAGGGTCAGAACGCAACAACAAAACAAGACTAAGGGAGAAGGCACTCTGCTAATACCAAAAAGTCAGTGTCTTCACATTTTCAGGGTGCCAG
This sequence comes from Chrysochloris asiatica, assembly GCF_000296735.1. NCBI lineage: Eukaryota > Metazoa > Chordata > Mammalia > Afrosoricida > Chrysochloridae > Chrysochloris > Chrysochloris asiatica. The sequence continues at coordinate 9,618,809 of NW_006408642.1, forward strand.
GGACTCCACAAACACTACCTTGCTCCTGGAAGCAGAATTCTCTCTTTAGACAGACCTACACTCATCCCTGGGAGTCCTGGTGTGGTGTTGTGGGCTAATGCGTCAGACTGCAAAGTTGTTTGAATTGCAAGGTCGGTGGTTCAAGCTTACCAGCTGCTCCTTGGAAACCCTATACAGGGTCGCTATGGGTCAGAACCGACTCGATGGCACTTAACAATAACAACCCTCATCCCTGGAGGCACTCCAGAACCAAGTGTGAGCACCAGGGCCTCGGCTCCACAGGATTGCCCACCCAGCTCAGGAGCTGAGGGTGAGCTTTGATCCTTAACATCCAGTAGACAGAGGTGGGGGTTCTTTTAAAATCATGACATACATGCCTACAGTAAGGGCTAGTAGAATAGCAGGCCAAGAACCACAGAGGTTCATTTCAACAAGTCCCCCTGCATTTCTCATTGACACCTTATGGTTTTCTATTTGGCAGGGCTAGATGAGAGTGCCCAGTGCCCCTCTTCCCCCATTTACCAAGTAATAAATTTTCTGAGGGTAGGGCCTCCCATAAACTGAAGAAAACCAGAGGGTCTTCCATACAGTAGATCCAATATAAGCCAGAGACGGAAGGGTGTGTGTTCAGATTCAGGGAAAAGACAACCAAAGGCACGGAGACATGTACAGGATGGAAGAAGATTCAAGTGACAGTTCCAGCCAGCTGGAGTGGAGGAGGGAAGGACACTGGAGGTGACAGAAAGTGATGTGATGCCAGGGAAGAAGGTCAGAGAAGGAGACCCTGCACACCAAGGCAGCAGGTAGTTTCTACAAGGACCAAGGTTTTCTCCTTGAGGGCTCCAAGGCTGTCTCTGATTGATGTGGCCCAGTCAGCTAGAGCAGTTCCCAAGCAAGAACCTTCTAGAAGATGAGGACTACCTCTCACTCCATTTGTCCCTCCTAAAGTCTGAAGCTGTGATGGCCAGCAAAAATTCACTCAACGAATCCCTTTTAATTGACTCTCATCCCGGAGGCCACAGTTGGGTGGCACAGGCCTTGGGAAACTGTGTGATAGAGAAGAAAATCCAACCCAACCCAACCCACGGCACTCAAGTCCATTCTCACTCAGAGAGACCCTACATGTCAGAGCAGAACTGCTCCATAGAGTTTCCATGGCTGTAAGGAAGCAAACTGCCTCATCTCTTTTCCTCTGAGTGGCTGGTTGCTTAAATGGCTGACCTTCCAGTTTGCAGCTCAACACTTAACGCAGCTCACCACCAGGCTCCTTAGAAAGAATGTTGTTGCTGTTAAGTGTCATCATGCCAGTTTCAACTCACACTGACCCTGAGCGGCTGGTAAGATTTGAACTGCCAACCTTGTAGTTAGCAGTCCATTGCTTATCCTATAGCACCACACCAGAACTCCATGGAGAAGAATATCATGTGACCATTGCAAACGTGACAACCCTAACTGATGGCAACATAATGTCTTGTAAGTTATCTGTGGGTGATGTAAACACTAAGGGTTCAGCCACTATGAAAAGCTGAAGGTTTGAATGGATCCAGACACATCTCAGAAGAATGGCACGGAGAGCTACTTCCAAACACCCAGCCACTGAAAACCTTATTGAGCACAGTTCGAAAACCAGAAGCACAGGGTAACTGATCAAGTGTAGACATTGCTTGCCCCACAGCCTGGCCTGGCAGCGTTTTACATGAAGCAAGCTGTGAAATGTGGCATTACATTGTCACACACCCAAGGCCAAAAAGCTAATGCCTTAGGTCTAGGGAGTTCACTCACTCTCTGCCAAAGACAGGATTCACAAATGAGGAGGCCAGCAAGGCAGCCTGAGTATGAGGTTTGGCTGGAGCAGAATTCCTACCTCTTCCTGTGAATGGACAACTGAGGACCCTGGAAGCCCACCTCCAAATGCATCCACAGCCCACCTGGGTGAGGACTGAGCCCAGCATGTGCAGTTGCCATTAGAATTTCCAAAGTAGAAGGTTCCATGTGGCCCATCACTGGACTGTGGCCTGCACACCCACTGCTCAGCCCTCAGCTGTGTCCTGCTGGTGGCCATTCCTCTCTCCAGGAAGGAGGAAGGGGCCCCCTATATGGACACTGCACTTCATATGGGATCATGCAGCTGTGAACCACCTATACTGTGCTGAGAGGGGGTTAAACTAAGACCAGGGCATGTATAAGGAACCTGGGAGGAAACAGATCTGCAAGAACCAACTGAGGCAGAAGTTGAGCATGATTCTTTCTCAGCTGAAGGTTGCAGCCTGTGGACCTCTCATGCTATGGGCAGCGCAGGGCATCAGCAGGCTGCAGAAGAGGAGACAAGTCTTTAGGACAGAGCTGGAACAATGAATGACCCGGGCAACAGTCTTACTCCTAGCTACACACTTAATTTCACAGAGATCCTGAAGGTGGTGGCGTTGGGTTCAATACAGTTGACCATTTCTCAAGTACACTGTACAGAATCAACAAGCAGATGGCCAACATGATCTCCAGAGACACTGGCTCCATTTCTAGGGGTGGAATCAAAGCTTCCTGGGTGATTCTAATGCACATCAAGGTTGAAAACTGTGGATGTAGGTAATGCAACCAACTGCATCCAACCTGGCACTCTGAGCTTCCCCTGCTTCTGCCCTCTCTCCTGTACACCCTGCAGTTCCTGAATCCGTGAGTGAAATTATCACCAAAGCCACAAAAGGAAGTACTTAAGGCTCTAGGGTAATTGCACCAGTCTACTTTCTTCACTCTGAAGCTGCCATTAAAACACATGCGGCCTCAAAACCAATGATGGCATCATATCATAGCAGTGGGAAAGGCAATTTCCCAATCACTGCAGCCTGAATTGGCCTTGCAGTGACTACCTGCAGGTCCACTTCTGCCCCAGGGTACTCCTATTCTCAGGCCTCCACTCCCAGGAGGAAAAAGGAGCTCAAGGCATCAGCCAAGCAGGCACTGCACCCCAACCACCAAGTGCTATACTAAGTTACCCTACAGTACAAACTCCTATTGTCTAGAGGTGCTTCAGAAGAAAGGCTTGGAGATTGACTTCTGAAATGAGCCACTGAACACTCTATGCAATGCGGTTCAACTCTGACACATATGAGGTCACTATGAGTCAGAATCACGTCAGTGGCAACTGGTACAATCACCAGAGTAACCGGTCCTGCAGCTTCTAGACATTCTCCTTCCCCTTTCCTAAGGAGGCCTATCACTTCAAGCTTCTTCACTCAGAGGTCAGTTAGCTCTCTCAACCCTAGTTTGAAACAGGAATGCCAATCAGCATATGGAAAGATGGTCCACCTTGCTTAGAGTCCAAAATACAATGATGTGATGGCACTTGTCACCCAAGTGGCAAAGAAAGGTAATAATGACAACAGTGTCCTTGAGGATGTCTAGAGAAAAGGACACACTTGTACACTATTGATGGAAATCTAATACATACAGCCTTTCTAGGGGGCAGTTCAGCCAAAGGCATTAAAAGCCTCAGCGAGCGCTTACAGCAATGGGCCAGTAATCTAAAGGAATGCTTCCTATGGGGGAAATCAGCAATGCTCTCATTTATTTGTTTATATCAGTAAGAACTCATGGATCTTTATTTTATTTTATACTGGTTATGATCCATGCCTATAATTATTGATCTTCTTGATCAAATTGCAGGTTTTTAAGCCAGTTTCTCAAGTTAGCTCACTCCTAACATCAGTTTTCCTTGTGAAAGTGATCAAAATTGTGCATGCTTTCAAGAATTTTTGCATCAACATAAACAAGCAGAATAAACATCAACCTCCCAGCCGAAAGAGCCTTGATCCATTGGGCAGGACGAGTGGTACAGTGGTACAGCATTTACGTCACTGCTTCCTTTCCTGCCAGATTCTTCCAAGCAATCCTCTCGACGCTGCTCTGATGTCCCTCCAGAGCCTCAGAATCCCGTCCCCAACTTGCTTCTAGATTATCTTCTTCCACCTGGTCTCAGAATCCTCTCATCTGTCAAGTAAGGCCCACTGACATTTCTTACTTCCTTCAACTCTGAGCTCCAACTAGGTAGGGTTGAAAGATAAAATCCAAGAGACCCAGCTGATTTGAAATTTCAGATAAAGAGCAAATACCTTTTTTAGTGTAAATGTCCTTTGTAAACTGGTTGTTTAACTAAATTTCACAGTTAGCATATCATTTTTTAGGATAATAAATATAATCCAAATATTGAATGGGATTTAATTTAAAAAAAACAAAAAACCTATTGTTTATCTGAAATTCAAGACTAGTAGGCATATTTTTATTTGTTAAATTGGGCAACCCTAGTTCAAGCATAGGAAGGGCTAGCAGTTACTGGTCACACAGTTCATGACCAATTAAGGCAAGCAGCAGCTAACACATTTCACGTATTTCTAAAAACATTACCTGAGCATCATTTTCTGGGAAGTGCTGTTTTATTTAAAACACTTTATTTAGACCTGAAGTATGGCACACTTAAAGAAAAACCCACAAATCATAAATTCACAACTCAATAATTTTTCACAAAATACTCCCATGTAAATACAAAGTACACCAGGAAACAAAGCATCTCCAACCCTAGAATTAAGGCCCACACTAACTTCGTCGGAAGATGATCCAGCAGTCTTAGTGGTCCAATGTGGCAAGAGTATTTTTACCCTGTCTGCATGGTGTGGCATTGTAAAATAAGCACTGGACTGCTAACTGCACTTGGAAGTTCTATAATTAAATTATTCCCTCTTTTTACATAATTATTGGTGTTGCAAACTGGTATCTCTCATTCCCTATGTTTAGTCTTAGAGGTTTGTATTGGAGTCCTGTAATGCCTCTGTAGGAAGTAATGGACTGCTAACTTCAAGTTCGGTGGTTCAAACCCACCTGCCACTCCTCGGAAACCCTATACTATGAGTCAGAATCAACTTAACAGCAGTTAACAACACATACTCTCTCATGAGGCAGAACTGAAAAGAGTGGGTTTTGGTGTTAATAGTTGGTTCAAACCACATCTCTTAGTAAACAGATGCCCAACACATCATCTCACTGATTGCAGTTTCCACAATGTAACATTATCTAGCCCACATATCAGGTGTTCAGCGTTTCTGAAGGAATGAATGAACCCACACAACCCATCCCTTGCTTTCTCCCCTTCCCACACAGTTCAATACACCCAAACTCCCACCTCCCACTCAGTACTTTTTCAAGCTCCCTGTGGCCTTCTTTCCACCCCAGAGCCCATCCCCAAACAAACTTCAGAAAACACAAACTACAGGTGTCTGATACACTACCCGATCTGTCAGAGATGACGTTTGTGGCCCAGAAAGGCTCGGAGGGGAAGTGATAAGTGCAGCCTCAGACTGTAGCCCACACCCCGGCCACAGATAAGCATGGAGAACTGGAAAGGAATCAGAATGAAACTCTACCTTCTCAGGGAAAAACAAAATCCTACAATTTCCTCAGAAATAGCACAAGGTTGATTTTAGAGAAGCCTTAAAATACCCATTCACCAAAGAGGGAAATGAATGAGACAAAGTAAAAAGTTAGATAGTCTTAAGACCAAACCAAAACTAAATCCACTGCTGTCTAAATCCACTTGATTTCCACTCATGGTGAGCCTATAGGACAGAGAATTGCTCTGTAGGGTTTACAAAGCCGGTGGGTTCGAACTATCGGCCTCTTGGTTAGCAGTCAACTGCCTTGACCACCATGCCTCCAGGGCTTAAAGCTGAGGGGAAATTCTTGCACTCTCTCCAGTTTTCAAACAGATAGCCCTTCTTCCCTTCTTTCCCTCCCACTCCCCTGGAGAGTTACAAGTATGAGCTGTGATAGCAGCCAGCTTCCTGGCTATCAGAGGACCCACCACCAATGGCCACCCAGAGAGCAACACCCACCCACAACTTTCTCCTTAGAACTAAACAGAAAGTCTCAGTTTTGCCTTTTAGTCAGGGAGAAACCTTGGACAAATACTCAATTGCTCTTTGCCTTCATTTCCCCATCTTCAAAGCAGGGAGAATAACAATTCTTCAGGGTTGCTGAGAGGATGAAGTAGCAAGGGTAAAACCTGGCACCTAAGTGCTCAGTGACAGGGTATCTATCAGTCAGCCTGGGAAAGAGTTGAGACTGGTCGGGTTCTTAACATCAGTCAGGTGCCTGAGAGTATGACAGACCAAATTGCTCACCGCTTTTTCTCAGAGAAGGCAAGAACACTGCTTTGTGAGATGATTTTAGTTAGCGTTCATACAATAAGTGTACTATCCTCAGTGTCGTATAGACAGACATGGCATTCCTGGGGAGCTCAAGAAACTAAGACATCCTTCAGGGAGGATGTTGCCAGGAAGGAATGGTGGATTCACATCCACACATGTACCTCGCACAAGGGGGAAAGTGAGGGGCAAGGCTGGGGAAAGGTGGAAAGGAAGGCTCTGGAAGGTCAACTTCCGGACTGGGGCTCCTATTCCATCAGTGAGTAATGGTGCAGTGGTGGAGCAGCGGGGAGGACTGAAGGAACCTGAGCCCAGGTGTGAGAGGACCTGGTTTTGTTTGAACAGGATCCATCTGGCTGCTGCGTGGGTCAGACTTTTAGAAAAACTGTTAGCCAGACAGAATAACTGATTTGCAGCCATCAAATGACCAAAACTTCTTTGGACTGCCCCCTTGAGGGGAAAATGCAGGAGGTATGTGTGTTGTGGGGTGAGAAACCTGGCTCTAAATTCTATGATTCTATCCCTCGGAAACCCTGTACAGGGTCGTTATGGGTCGAAACCGACTCGAAGGCACTTCACAACAACAACTTCACATCATTATTTGTATAAAATTAGAATCTGGCTACCCCTAAAAAATCAAGAAGGCAGCTGGGGTGACACAGAAGCCAAAGGAAAGTGGCATTTCCATCAAGTAACTGCAAGGGAAGATGTCGTTCACTGACCTCAGAACTCTGGGTTTCAGACATCCCTAGAGGTCTTCTCTGGCCATAACTTTCACTAACATCTCCAATTCTCCAACAAAGTTCATTTTAATGCACTCAGACTCTTAAATATTAGGAGCCCTAGTGTGGTGCTGTGGGTTAATGCACTAGACCGCAGGGTTGGTTTGAATTGCAAGGTCAGCGGTTCAAGCTCACCAGGTGCTTTTTGAAAACCCTATACAGGGTCACTGTGGTTGGAACCGACTCAACGGCACTTACTACAACAACAACAAATATGTAAAAAGGAAAAAAGGCCATCTTAACAGTGATGATCCCTGGGATGACATGATGGGGGACTTCCGTTATTCTTTTTGTTTATCTCTATTTTCTAGTGGTCTTCCTTCCACCCCCATTCCTACACCTTTTGAGTCCACTGTCTGAGTAACCAGAAGTGGGTGCCGTGGGAAGTGGGTAGTGGAGCAACTGCCGGCTGCTGTCCATTCACTGCTCTAAACCTGACCTCCACGGCTGGCCGACAAAGGGCCTCTGTTTAAGTCCCCGCCACCTGAAGGAAAGCCTCAGCAACGCCAGGCCTCAGACAATTAGGCCTTTGGAAGCTGCCAGGAAAGCCAGCCCCCCAACTTGGCAACTTTCTAACATGTGTCTGTAGAAAACCCCACACCCAAGCCACAGGCAGGCCTGTCAGCCCCACTCCTCAGATGAGCCAAGCCTTCCTCGTGCTTTTCATGACAGAAAACATGGTTGGCTTTATACTTCTTCTCTCTTGGAAGACCCCTGGGATGCTCTGCCTTTACTTGCTAAACAGAGAGTGTGTTTTTAAGATTCCTGAAAATTGGCTCAGCTACAATTATCGAATGTTCATTCAAGTCCCATGCAGACACCTATTTCCTTTGTCAGAAGGGGAACATACAAGTTCCAGTAGTGGTGTGTGAGCGGGCTGGCCTGCCCTGTACCTGGCATATGGTCTCAGTGGACTTGTCTGGGGATGGCAACCATGGCTTAAGTCTCCCATGGACAAATTCCATTCTTCTATATTTGAGGGTTTGAACAAACCCAACTTGGTATTCAGATAGGCTAGGTAAAACTTCCCATTGATACTTTCAGAACAATAATAATAGCAATCGCTTGTATCGAGCAGGCGATCATGAACCATGGCTTGCTCTAAGTGCTTCATATAGAAAAGCCTGCTCAAGAGACAAATGATGCAGGCTGCATGTGCAAGATAGCATTTTCCAGTAGCCACATTTAAAACGTAAAAAGAAAGTGACAATAATTTTAATAATACATTTTATTTAGTCTAATATATCCAAAATATTATATTATCTCAATATGCAGTCAACATTAAAAACATCTATCTATATTTATATTTTGCATTCTTGTCTCTACACTAAGTCTTCAATAATCAGGGGCATTTTATACTTTAAAACCAAACCAGGGGACTTCTGGGGCAAGATGGTGGAGCAGGCAAAGGCAGAGAGCAGACCCTCTACGACAAAGGCACAGGAGACTAAGTGAAACAGAACCATATGGTGATCCTGCACCGAGCTTCAGAGGATGGCACAGAGAGATGGATTGAGTGCCCACTAGATGAGGAAGCAGAACAGGAGCATCAAGAGAAGAAAAACAGGGTTGCCAGCTGACGTGGAGCTTTTGCAAGGGGGTGCAGTTCTCCCTTGTTCCTGTGCCCTCCTGGTAGCCGGGGGTGTGGCCAGTTCCATACTGCCAACCCAATGGGCAGCAGCATTCCCTCTCACGCAGCCTCAGCTCTGCCTGGGTTCGGGTTCCAGGAGTCCACTGCTGCTTCTGAAGGTGCGTGAACCTGCCCTGCCCTGTGCTACACAAACAGCAAACAAAGGACTGTGGACACACTTCCATCCTCTACCACACCCACCAGGAGATAGGTGGCAAGTGCGAGAGAACACACCAGCATACAATCATCAGTTAAATATAAATATAACAACAATATAATGTCTCTGAGAAAACAGTTTCAGCTTGCACAGACAAGTGACCAAACAGTCAGGAAATATTATATCAGGAATGGTATCAGAACTACTCGATAAGAAATTTAAAAGAATGCTATTTAAGTCCCTTCAACAGATTGAGAGAAAAATCAGTGAAAGCAAGGAGAACAAACACAAGCAATAAAAACTTTAGAAGAATTCAGGAAAGCACTACAATAATGATATGGCAAAGTAAGTGAAAAATTGGAAATCACACAAAAACAGCAATTAAAATCAGAAGATTAAGACCAGAGATGCACAGCACATTGAAAGGGCAAAGAAGTAGAATTAAACCAACGTAAGGCCAAATTACTGAACTTGAAGACAAATCTCTGGTCTTATACTGTGTGAGGATACTTATCTGTGTGAGGAACAATCAGAAAAAAGAATTTTTAAAATCCTAAGAAAGCCTAAGATTTATGTGGGACACTACCAAAAGAAATAATTTATATATGATTGGAATTCCAGAACAAGAAGAGATTAAAAAAACAAAAACACAAAAACCCATAGAGAAAATAGTCCAAGAGTTGTTGGAAGAAAACTTCCCTAACATCATAAAAGATGAGACAGCCATTCAAGAAGTTAAATGAACTCCAAACAGGATAGACCCTAAAAGCAAAACACCAAGACCTATTAGAATCCAACTTTTCAAAACCAAAGACATGAAAAAATCCTGAGAGCAGCTCAGGAAAGTTGAAAAATTACCTACAAAGGAAAACTAATAAGACTGAGCTCTGATTTCTCAGCAGAAACCATTTAGTCAAGAAGACAATGGGATGTCATATACAAAACTCTTAAAGAGAAAAACTGCCATCCAGGAATCACATATCCAGCAAGAACAAACAAGATGGTGGATCGGGTGGAAATGCAGTAAAGAACTCCACCAGCAACAACACAGAATACCCGACCAAACAGGCTCAGGGGATGGTCCCAGAACTCTGAACCACATATAAAGGAATGTATAGAAGGTTGGAAGACTTACAGCTAGGGGAATTTGTGGCAGAAGCAAGAAATCCATGGCTTTCTTGTTCAGAACGCTCAGCTGCTCCAGGAGCCGCCATCTTGGGTGACACCAAGCGGGGTAAGGATCGGAGCGGCCACAGATACCTGGCAGAACCGCAGAGATAAAGGTGTGGACATTCTTTTCTTTTGGTATCTAATCATTGGTCCCTTGCTGTCTGCACACCTCCATTCTGGTGACTATAGGGGTGCCTGAGCTAGTGGGCACCCCAGCCCCACCCTCAGAGGGTTCTACTACGCATGCGCACAGATCTCCTTGAAATTTAAAGAAACAGTTTCCAATTAAAACCAAACAGCCACAGCCCTCAAGTGTTTATAACTAAAACACAAACAGGCCCTCAAGTGTTTATAACTAAAAAAAGGGCTTGAACGGGGATTGTGGAGCAGGACAAGTAGACAAAAAAGGAAATAGGCTGAAAATTAAATCCTAAGTTATGTCAAAAAGACCAACAGTAGCATCTTGAAACTTCTCAAGAAGAGTGAAAAGGGAAGCCCATTTCCTGATCACATCTACCTGGAGGCAATCAGAAAGCATAAAAAATACCAAAATACATACCCATCTGAGTATTAAGGCCACAGATAACTCCTGAATATGCCCAAAAAACAGAAGCAGATGACCATATCTACCGTAGTGGTTACAAATCGGGCTGTGAACCGCAAGGTCGGCAGTTCAAAACTATCGGCTGTTCCACGGGAGAAAGATGAGTCTTTCTACTCCTGTAAAGATTTACAGCCTCGGAAACCCTGTACAGGGTCGCTATGAGTCGGAAGCAACTCCACAGCACATAACAACAACGCTACTAGAGCTCCATATAGATACACACCCATATATACTTAACTGTAACCCTAAAACTAGACCAAACCTTACTCCTAGTCCTAGCCCAACCCCTACCCTAACACTAATCCTAATCTAGCCTAATACTAAACAAAGTCTTAGTCTTAACCCTAACTCTTTACTCTTGTTGTTAAGCACAGTCATGTCGATCCCAACTCAGAGCGACCCTGTATAGGATTTCCAAGAAGTGACTGTTCGGTTTGAACCACCAACTTTGCGGTTAGCAATCCAGTGCTTATCCTACAGCGCCACATGAGGACTTCTGGTGGTGGGGTTGTGTGCTGTGGTGTGGATTCTAACTCATGGCAACCCTGTATAGGGTTTCCGAGGCTGTAATCTGTTACGGTAGCAGAAAGCCTCATCTTTCACCCACAGAGCAGCTGGTAGATTTGAAATGTTGACCTTGCAGCTAGCAGCCTAATGCATAACCCACTATAGTACCAGAGCTCCTTACACCTACAACATTCTCTTCCTCCCCCCTTCCCCCGCCAAAAACAAACAAATAGTAAAGTGCTTAACGTTCAGGAGTGCTGTCAAGCACAAGAATAATCTTGAAAAGAAAAGAAAAAAACAAAACAAAACAAACCCACTGCTACTGAATCAATTCTGACTCACAGCAACTCTATAGACAGTTGTTTGGTGCTGGGTAGTCAGTTCCAACTCATAGAGACCCTATGTAAAACAGAACAAAACACAGCCTGTCTGTGCCCTCCTTACAGTTATTACGTTAGAATCCATTGCTGCTGCTGCTATTGCGTCAATCCATCTCATTGGAAGACTTCTTCTTTTCTGCGGAACCTCCACTTTACCAAGCATGATGTTCTCCAGAGACTTGTCCCTCCTGATAACATGTCTGAAATATGGGAGACAAAGTCTCTCTATCCTGACTTCTAAGGAACATTCTGGTTGCTCTCTTTCAAGATAGATTTGTTTGTTTTTCTGGAAGTCCATAGTACTTTCAATACTCCTCTCCAACATCATAACTCAAATGCATCAGTTTTTCTCTGGTCTTCCTTATTCATCGTTCAACTTTCACATGCATATGAGGTGAATGAAAATACCATGGCATGGGTCAGGTGCAGGTAAGTGTTGTTAAATACCATCAAGTTTGTTCCAAACTATGTATAGGGTTTTCAAGGAGCAGCTGCTGGGTTTGAACCACTGAACTTGTGATTAGTAGTCCAGTGCTTATCCTACAGAGGTACACCAGGACTGCGAAAAGATTTCCACCCAAACTGTGTCATCCCAAACCCTTACAAACCCTCTAGCTGTTAATTACCCAAGGTATCTTGTACCCAAAGTTCATCCAGTAGTTCCTAGGTAAGGATGAGGGATGTGGACAGCTATTTCTGCCTCCTCACCTCCCTAGCACTCACCTGAGAAAGGAATGTGGCAGTTTGGGCATCCCTGAGGGACTCAATCGTGTTCCTTTTCAACGTTTTTACAGTTGTAGAACAAAGAGAAGTCTGAAAGACTAAGATCAGGGCTGTAGGGTAGATGCAGTAAGTTCTTAAAAGCCAGTCTTGCTACCATGGAAGAACAAGCAGGTGCATTGTGATAGAAAAAAAACTCCTCAGCACAACTTTTCGGGACTTCTTCTCATCAATGTAGTTTTCAATTTCCTTAAAACTTCTTCATAATAATCTCCTGTGATCATTCTGTGTCCTTTGAAGTCTTATCAAGATGATCCTTCTGGAATCTCAAAAAACAGTCGCCAAACTTTCTAAGCTACCTCTTAGCCTTGAATTTTAATAGTCCAGCAGATCCCCACAACAGCCACTGTTTTGACTGGACCTTTTCTTTTCTTAAGGTACCTTATGGAGTCCTGGTAGAGTCCTGGTGTGGCGCTGTGGATTAATGCGTCAGACTGCAAATTCGTTTGAACTGCAAGGTCAGTGGTTCAAGCTCACCAGCAGCTCCTTGGAAATGCTATACAGGGTCGCTATGGGTCAGAATCAACTCAACGGCACTTAACAACAACACGGAGAACTGTCGTGGCACTGTGGGTTAATGCGCTAGACTGCAAGGTCAATTTGAACTGCAAGGTCAGCGGTTCAATCTCACCAGCCACTCCTCAGAAACCCTATACAGGGTCGCTGTAAGTCGGAACCAATGTAACAGCACTTAACAACAACAGCAATGAAGTGTAAGGCAAGTGTATTACTGACAGAACTTGTCTGCAGCCATCCACTGACTGTAGAGACATGTTTAAACACATTTTTTTTGGGATAAACCCATGCATGTAAGAACTGGAACCCTAGTAGCAAGATTTTTTGACTTACCCTTGTAGTTACCAACCTTTCACTTAGTAAGTAGCACTCAGGTCCTCAGTCATATCAGTTGAAAGAGTACATTATTTATTTGAGTTTGGAGCTATTTTGAATATTATCATTAATCCAGTGTTTGGTTTTGTTTCTTCACTTTCTGTATTTCTTAAGGGCCATCTTGGTAGTAGTGGTGATGGTGTGCCGTGGAGTTGGTTCTGACCCATAATGGCCCTGTATAGTTTCCAAAGCTGTAAATCTTCTTGGGAGCAGAAAGCCTCATCTTTCTCCCATGGAACGGCTGCTGGATTCAAACTGCTGACCTTTCAGTTAGCAGCCGAACACTTAACCCACTACACCACCGGAGCTCCTTAAGGATCATCTTAGATAGCTTAAATTGATTTGCCCAAAGAATTTAGTTTCATGAGTGAAGTCAATGATGGCCAAGTACATTTCTAGTCACTTTTGTTCATAGTCAGTCCCACTAAGGGGATCTGTCAAGCCAATGCAAAGAAGTGCTTGCTGATCAGTATGTGTCAACTTACCACATTGAAACTGTGGGTCACACAGAGACTCACAGTGCACCAAAGGAAGAGTAGCTGGGAGTGGGGACAGCGTCTGTATCCCTGCCTGATGCCTTGGGTCTGAAGAACAGCTCCTTTCATTGGACAAGAGTGAGGTAGGGGCCCTTCAGACTTGAAAGTGCTCAGGAAGGTGGCAGCCAGCAATACGCCTACTGATTTAGACCACGTTCGGGTTCTGGGTCCTGTTCTGAATCAAGATCTACCTGGCAAAGGTTGTTGTTGTTGTTGTTGTGTGCCGTGGAGTCGGTTCCGACTCATAGCGACCCTACACAGGGTTTCCGAGGCTGTAAATCTTTACGGGAACAGACCGCCTCATCTTTCTCCCGTGGAGCGGCTGGTAGTTTCAAACTGCTGACCTTGAGGCTCGCAGCCCGATTCGTAACCACTACGCTACCGGAGCTAAATATACTCAGTCCAGTGACTCAGGAGACCGCCTACCTACCAATAATGAAAGTGACTTTGAGACATTAAAAAGCCTCATTAACACAGCTCAATCACTCCCCACCTGAGCAGGTGACTCAGAGAAACACACTGGATCACAGAGCCAAGGCAAGGGGATGCAGCCTTTCTGAAAGCTATGTGAGGTCCACGTGTGGAAACCCAGTCCCTGAACCTGGACAGTGCGGAGGTGTAGTTCACACTCCATAGACCCTGTGATGCAGGCAGAAGCTGCCCCCATGAGACTCTGCTGAGAGCCCGCCCACCTTCCTTGACCTCTCTCCTCTGTTCCACCTTCCCCACTCCCTTCTCTGTCTCTCCTAGGAGTGTACCTTCATAAGCCCTTGTCCCAGAGTCTGTTTCCAGGGAGCCCACCTGACTGCAGAACTTCAGAATCTGGCCTAGGTTCTGTCTGAAGACTCTAGCACTGACCAGAGCCTCACTATTCAAGGGAGTCCGAAGCCACCATCTGCTGCCCATCCCATGACAAGGAAACTCTTGGCAAGTCACCTCCCTTCTAGGAAGACAACTTCCTCAACAGTGTGAGATTAATCCCTGAACCACTTTACCAGTTGCCATGGAATCGATTCCAACTCACGAAGACCCCATATGTGTCAGAGTAAACTGTGCTCCATAGGGGCTTCAACAGCCGGTTTTTTGGAAGTATCTCACCAAGGTCTCAGGTGGACTCAAACCTCCAACTTGCTGCTTAGCAGCTGAGCGTGCTAATCATGTGCGTCACCAAACCAAACGAAACTCACTGCTAGTGAGTTGGTTCTGACTCATACTGACCCTGTAGAGGGTTTCCAAGGAGTGGCTGGTGGGTTTGAGCTGCCTACCTTTTGAAGTACCACACCAGGACTACCAACTACTGTGGTTAGTAGTTTATAGTTCAGTGCTTATCCTACCCCCCAAGGCAGAACAGAACTGCTCCCTAGGGTTTCCAAGGCTGTAAATATTTACAGAAGTAGATGATCACATCTTTCTCCCAGAGCAGCTGGTGGGTTAGAACCACCGACGTCTTGGTCAGCAGCCCACTGTGCCAGCAGACCCTCCTAACCCATGAAATGGCATTCTAGGGAACGATGAAAGCATGTAAGTGATTGAGTCTCAGCCATCAGGAACGGTCCCGTCTAACTCAGCCAGTGTCTCTGGTGCTGACACAGAGCCTAGCACACAGCAGGCCAATTCAAACCAGTGCCTGCTTCCCGCTGCGCCCATTTTTCACAGCAGTGTTTTATTTTGGTAAATATGAATATAACAAAACATTGGCCATTTCAACATTTCTTACATGTACAATTTAGCAACACTCATTATGTTGTGCGCCAATCACCACTACCCATTTCCAAGTCAGTCCAGCTCCGTTAATGGAAGCACAGAGTCCTCTAAACAGGCCAGTTTGTGTCTAATTTAACACTTTAGCGGTCCCTCCCCTCCCCCACTGGCTTTCATCTTCATTCCAGTTCACACTCTCCCCGCCCCAGGCTTCTCCACTACTGGCTGGCTTCCCTACAAGCAAACAAGGGGAAAGCTTCCAAGTTCAACTGACACACGCGCCCGCGTGACACACACGCAGCAGGCCTGGCCCTAACCACCGTTACCCTTGGAGCCAAAAGTCATCTCCCAGCCAAAACTGGCTCTGGAGGCTCGCAGCACGGGAAAGGAAATGGAATGACAATATGCACGGGACATCCAGTTCCCACGAAATAAGGAAATCAAGGGCAGTACAGTGAAGCCATGGGTCCTGTTTGCACAGCCAGAAAGGGGTAGCATGGAGCCTGGGAGTGAAAGTATTAAGAAATCGCTGTCATGGAGCAGCTGGAGACTTTAGATCCAGAGAGGGAGAGCGAGCGACTGTGTGCTGAAGACCTGGGGGGTACGGGGGAAGGATTGCATGGAGGGGATTGTAACCATGGTAATGAGACTATATACGATAGAATGTAAAACTAATGTTCTCCCATGTAAACTATCACATAATTCACAATAAAATATTTAAAAAGAAATCGCTGTCAACTGAGCCGCCCTGAAATCGGTCCCTCTCCACACCTACCACCTTACCGCACCATCAGAAAGCAATGGGGACAAAGAGGGTGGGTCGGGTGCAGGGAGAACAGGCAACATGTCAGCCGACACAAATCCCCAATCAGATTCCCCAGCCCACCATCCTGGGTGAGCCCTGACCATCATAGTTGGGTTCCATACTCAGCAGACTGGTAGTGCAGGAAAACAGAGAAGACACTGTATCATAGAAGGGTCTCAGGCAACAAAACAGAAGCCCACTAGAGTATCAGTGCTGCCATGCCTATCACCACGGCGGTCCGGCCTATCATAAAAAAGGCATCTTGTCCACTACTGTTGCTAGCTACTACTGCCAAGATGGCCCCCAACTCCTGGAAGCCTCGTGCACAACAGAACGAAAGTGCTAGACCCTACACCATACCAAAGGAGCTCTGGGGTACATGCTAGGCTGCAGAGTCACCAGTTCCAATCCACTCCGTGGGAGAAAGAGGAGCCTTTCTGCTCTGTAAAGATTTACAGCCTAAGAAACCCTATACAGGGTCGCTATGAGTCAGAACCGACTTGAAAGCACATAGCCACCGCCGCCACCACACTGCGAGATTGGTTGGTTGCAGATCAGTCTGCTGTGCTCCGCTGGGTTGTCATTAGCTGACTTTCAGAGGCACATCGCCAGGCCTTTCTCCCTAGTTGCTCTTCATCTGGAAGTTCTGCTAAAACCTGTTGAGCCGCACAGCAACACCAGACGGTGGTGGGTGTGGGTGAGGTACGCTGGCTCCCGTGTGGAATTCACGACTCCAACCCTGAACCCCCTTCCCTCAGGCTTGTCTGCTGGGCCCTCTCAAAATGCTGTCACCACACCTCACACAACTTACACTTCAACGATACCATGGCAGGCTTCCAGGAGTTTTCCATATGTTACATGTTTAGGGGAGGGAGGTGGAGACCCCTGAACTGCTACTGACCAACCTCCAGTAACAGAGTAGCCTGTCCTTGCTCTCCTGGTCCTGGCATAGTCTGTGACAAACAGGACGGACAAGGACAGGACGCAGCCAAATCTAAACTCCTCACTCCTCAAGCGTGACGCTGAGATGCTGTGTCCAGCTGGTTTCCCTGTAAGGGGAAAATGGGCACCAAACTGAGGTCAATGTAAATAGGCACTGGCATGCCTACCTTGCTGCCGACAGGCCTTGGAAACTCTGGTGGCCTGTTTTGTTTTAGGGTAAGGTTTCTGTTCAGTCTACCAGAGGGAATGAAGGCATAGTTTCATCCAATGTTTGGTTCTAACAGCCTTCCTACACACACCCTGGGGTGGCTACTGACCCTCAGACCAATGTACCCCAGCTGCTCCCAAGGAAAACTCACACCCCTATCCTTGCCAGCAGTGTTTGGGGTATCCCAGAAAGCACCCCAAGAACACAGCCTGCTCACCCTACCCCCACACCCTTCAGAGGGACACGAGAAGTCAGGGGACTGAGGGGCTGTGGACAGTCAAGGCCTCCACGACTAGTCACTCACTGCCCTGCAGGTGGGCTGGCAACTGACAGGCTTCTGGACCTGAGAGTTGGCCAGGTTACAGAGTGGATCCAGCTTCTCCTGACAGCTCAGAAGCACCTCCATGCCCTGCTTTCCTCGCTGCTCAAGCCCTGACCTACTGGTGGTCATAGTCCCCACTGAAGTCCCCTTTGTCAGAAAGACATTGATTGTGTTTCCAGGAGCTGAGAGACAGCATATGATGGTCAAGATCTCAGGCTCAGAAGCTACACTACCTGGGTTCGTAGTCGTAAAACTTAGGCCTGCACCCAATCTAACCGTACCCAATGCCAGTCACAGGGCTTTTGGCCAGGAAGAGACCTCAGAGATAACCTTGATTTAGCACTGGGACTGAGGGGCTGCCCACTCTCATAGCTTGGACGGCAGGATCAGGCTAAGAGCTCCTGGCTTCCTGGCTCCCCAATGCAGGCCTTTCTCCCATGGTTCCTTTGCTTTTGTGGAAGCCATAAATCAACATATGTAAAGGAGCACGCTGCTGTTGTTCAGTGCCATCAAGTTAATTCCCACTCACAGCAACCCTATGTAGAGTTTCTGAGGAGATGCTGGTGGTTCTGAACTGCTGGTCTTGTGGTTAGCAGTCTAGTGTTTATCCTACAGTGCCACAACTGTGTTGTTTTTTTAAAAACACTTCTGGCAAGAATGGTCCTGTCAGATGAGTTCACACTGTGGGTTGTAATGGAAAGTTCAGGGGGAATGGATGGAAAAAACAAGAAATACTTTCCTGGTCGCAGAGGAAGCGAGTAGAAACATCCATCCCAGGCGCAGGAGGGCTCTAGAAAGCGTGATGGGACAAACCAGATGTCGTGAGAACCTGATGTCAGGACCCACCAAGGCTACAGCTAACAGCAGACCTTGAGAAGGACATACTGCCCTGGGAAGGCCATTCACAGGGAAAAGGCCACAGCAAGGGCCCTGTGTTTGGGAGGAAGTCAACACGCTCAGAGCACAACAGAGGCTGGTGCAGCAGGGACACAGTGAGCATGACTCAGCACGGGGGAGGACGTGTCCCAGGAGCGGCAGGCCCCTAGGCCATGATTTCATTGTAAGGGGCAGGGCCTGAGTCTGATCTTTGTGCCATTCCCCCAGCAACCAAACTAGTGCTGAAGGCACAGAGTAGAACTTGCTCCATAGGAGCTTCGATGGCTGGTTTTTAGAAAGTAGATTGCCAGGTCTTTCTTCCAATGTACTTCTGGGTAGATTTGAACTGCCAACCTTTTGTGACCATCCAGGGACTCCAACTTATATAGCAGGCACTTGATGTACATACAACTTGTTGCTGTGGACTGAGTGAAAAAACCAACCACTCTGAAGTTCAGGAACAGACACATTGACTTCTTCTAGAAACCTCTCAGAAATTTCTGAAGAGAAATATTTCTGAAGAGAGCTGGTGGGTGGAGACGGTGCTAAATCATGTGATGAAAAGTCACATCCCTTCAGAGAATGCAGATGACTAAAATGTTGTCCAAGTACTGGACACATGGGAGCAACCACCATTCCAGAAGAACTCCTGGTCAGACCTGAAGGATGTGCCATGCAGCCGATCCCACACTGACGTCACCAACTCCAGTTGTTCCCAGCTCCCCTCCCCCGCCCCAGGGAATCTGCTCATTTCAAAATGGAATCTGCTCATTTCAACAACACATTTAAAGATGCTTTCTTTTAAGTTCTGTGGGAAAGACTACCTGATTCATATTTTCCTTTAATTGCACAAAGGCTGCTCATTTTCTAAAGTGTTGAGTGTCCCCACATTCCAGAGTGTGCACCTGCAGGGCTAGACAGGTAGAAGAGAGTTCCTGGATGGCATTTAAAAAGCTCATCTGAGAACTGGAAATGTATTCCCATGGCAGTAGAAGCCTGGACTCAGTAGGCCTAAACACACCCAAAACCATAGCTGTTGAGTCAATTCCAACTCATGACAACTGCATGTGTTACAGAACAGAGCTCCATGGCGTTTTCTTGGCTGTAATCTTTATGAAAGCAGACCAGCAGACCTTTCTTCTGCAGTGCTACTGGGTTCGCATTGCCAACCACTAAGCTAGTGGAAGGGCATAAACCACTTGTGCTACCTGGGGACCTAAACTGCAACACGTCATCACCAAAAGGAACTGTGGTAGACGTTCCCAGGGAAGCTGGCCCCAAATCACAGTCAGTCTTGCTGGCTATTTGGAAGGAGCCAGATAGCTGGTATCTTTCATCAGCCATCTTTTACTTCAATGCTTGGCTTGGTTACGGAAATGCCCAATATTTGCAAGTAGAGGCAGCGGTAACTGGGCTCTCAGGATGCATACACAGACTCCTGTCCTAAATTCTCAAGGCACCACTACTACAAGATTGAACTTACAACTTCCTTTTATGTGAAAAATGCTCTGAAACCATTCTTAAATTTTCATTCACAGCTGGGGTTAAGTATACCCACCAGGTCAGATATGAAGTACTAAAGGACCATTATGGCAACAGGCAGCTCAGTGTTGAAGAGGCTGCCAGACGGCAGGAGGAGAAAGGCTGTATCCATGTTTGGGCTGCTTGTTTGCCCACTGCCAATAGTATTGTTGTGTTGTTGTTGTTAAGTGCCGTCGAGTCAATTTTTGACACATACGACCCCGTATAGAGACACCAGCTGCTCCTCGGAAACCCTATACAGGGTCGCTGTGGGTCGAAATTTACTTGACGGCACTTAACAATGACAACAACAACTGCCAGTAGCATGACACCTGCCCACAGGTGGTGGAGTCACACCTACATTCAGGCTCCTGAGCTAAGGTAGGTCATCATTGCAGTTCCCGGATTCACTAGGACAGCAGGAACGTCTACTCATAAGGCAGGAAAACTGAAGGTAAGGCCAGCTTCTTCTCTCTCCATGTAGGGTGGGGAACAGGCCCCACCATCCCATCCATGTGCTGAGCAAAGGAAACCCCAGAACCAACTTATTTCTGCCCTTCCACCCCTCTAGCTAAGAGTGTGGCTCTTCCCTGGGAGGCTTTCAGCACCACCTCATGGATCGTGCAGTGACCAACCATCCAGGTCCATCCACAACAGGGAGGGTAGCACAGGGGCTATGGTCCAGAAGACACAAAGCCCCAAGTCCTGAATGGAGGAGAAGCAGACCAAGGAATACTGGGTCTGAAATAGCAGAAAGCCATTGCTGTTGCCCACAGCAACCAGGAGACAAGTGACTGATAAGCCAAGCGGAAGTCAGCCAACCCAGGCTCTGTCTTAGGCTCAGTTCTCCACTAGGGCAAACCCAGTGGGTCAGGTGCCAGGCTGACTCATGCCATTGCAGGGGCAAACTTGACATCAGCAGGTCAGATGGCAGACTGCTGGCTTGTCCCCAAAACAGAAGGCCAGGAGATGAGCACTTGGATACAGGATCAAGCTAGAACGAGATTTGCCCAAATATCTATCTACACTGGATGCAGGCCACACTCCCAAAGAGATGGAGTGCCTCTCAACTGACTGGCTGCTCACATCAGTCACAAAATGGAAAACAATTACATAAGATATGCTAAACCACTAAGAATCAAGGCCTAGCTACATATAATCGACACATAACTTTAACCAACACAATCCACCCCTTGTCAACGTGCACCTGTACACATCTGCTTCAAACATACATAACCTCCAAATAAAGACAATTATCAAGTCATAAGAAACTCTGGTAGTGTAGCGGTTATGAATTGGTCTGCTATCCTTAGGGTCAGTGGTTCGAAACTACCAGCTGTTCCACAGGAGAAAGATGAGGCTTTCTGCTCCCGTAAAGATTTACAGCCTCGGAAACCCTGTACAAGGTCGCTATGAGTCGGAACCGACTCCACGGCAGGTAACCGACTCCACAGCGCTGTGGGCTGATGCATCAGACTGCAAAGCTGTTTGAATATCAAGGTCGGTGGTTCAAAATCACCAGCTACTCCTTGGAAACGCTACACAGGGTCGCTATGGGTCGGAATTGACTTGATGGCACTTAACAACAACAACTGTCAGGGACCCATGGTGGTGTGATCACTGTCCAGAATGAGCTTTCTAACCAGAGGCTTGATGGGGAAGGGGTCCAGCAGGGCTGTGTGGTCTGGAACAAGTATCTACCCTCTCTGGCCTTAGTTCCTCAATTCTAAAATGAGGAAAGGGGTGTCTATACCATACCTGGCAGTGAAGGCTAAATGACAAGTTCACAAAGCACGTAACCCAATGCCTGGCACTTCACAGCCACTCAAAGGACAGTGGCTGTTACTAATATCATGGTACACACATGCTCTAAATGCCCTGAGGATGGGTCTGGGGTGGACATTGGGGTGCACGGCCCAGATTTCCCTTCAGTGAAGCCACCACCAGGAGCCTGAATCGGTCAGCCCCTTCAGGGACTGCCTCAGCTGCAGAGATTCAGCTCACCCCAGGTCATAGCCTTCCCTGAGCGGCCACATCCAATGACTGACTCACGTGGGCCCATGAAGGGCGGGCCATCTGGACCCACCTCAAGTCAATTTTGAACTGCTTCTTGGCCTCCAAACTCTCTTGGAGTTGGCTGAGGTTTGTCAAGCCTGCATGTAGCTGGCGCACCCCCAGCCCAGTCCTGCTCCTCTCCCTCCCTCAGTATTAATCACATACACACAGACACACACTGTTACCACAGAGTCAGCTCATGGCAGTCCCATGTACACCACACCTGTGCTCCCTAGGGCGGATTCAATGGCTGATTTCTCAAAAGCAGATCCCCGCCTTTCTTCCAAGACACCTCTGGGTGGACTCAAACTTCCAAACTTTCAGTTGTTAGATGCCGTTAAATCGGTTCCAACCCATAGCGACCCTGTCTAGTGTTTCCAGAAGTGGTTGGTGGGTTTGAACTGCCAACTTTGCAATTCAAACTGACCTTGCAGTTCAGTACATTATCCAGTTGTTGGATAATGCCATCAAGTTGATTCTGGCTCATAGGAACACTGTATAGGGTTTCCGAGGAACAGCTGATGGACTGAACTGATGACCTTAGGGTTCACAGTCCTGATCCTACTACACCACACCAAGAGTCCAGTTAGGGGAGAACAAACAAGATGGCGGATCAGGTAGAAGTGCAGTGAGGAGCTCCATCAGCAACAACACAGAATACCAGACCAAGCAGGCTCAAGAGATGGTGCCAGAACTCTGAACAACATATAAAGGAATATCTAGAAGGTTGGAAAGCTTACAGCTAGGGGAATCTGTAGCAGAAGCAAGAAATCCATTACTTTCTAATCCATGATGCTCAGCTGCTCCTAAAGCCACCATCTTGGGAGAGACCAAGCAAGGTAAGGATCGAGCAACCACGGACACCTGACAGAACTGCAGAGATAAAGGTGTGGACACTCTTTCTTTTTGTATCTGTTCATAGATCTCTCGCTGGCTGCACACCTCCATTCAGGTGACTAGAGGCGGTGTCGGAGCAAATGGACACCCCACCTCCACCTGCTAGGGTTCTACTACACATGCATACCAATCTCCTCCAAATTTAAAGTGACAGTTTCCACCTAAAACCAAACAGCAGTACAAAACAGCCACAACAGGCCCTGAATTACTTATCAATAGGAAAAAGTCCTGAACGGGGATTGTGGAGTGGGACAGGCAGACTAATCAGGAAATAGGCCGAAAATTAAATCTGGAGTTACGTCACAATGGCCAACAGTGGCATCTTGAAATTTAAAGGAAGAAGAGAGAAAAGGGAAACCCATCTCCTGATCACATCTACCGGAAGCAATCAGAAAGCACAAAAGATACCAAAATGCACATCCATCTAAGTATTAAGGCCACAGATAACTCCTGAATATGCCCAAAAAACCAGAAACAGATGACCATATCAGCACATGTCCAGAAACGAGATAAAGTGACTAAGGCAAACGAGCTGGAAGTAGACCTACACTCCATACTGGAAGATGGGAAGGCTTTGGAAATGCCTGAGAAGGAATTCAGAAAAATGATTATAAAATGTATCAAAACACTATACAATGGAGTTGAGAAAAATAAGGAAGAAGTCAGGAAAGCGCTACAGGAACAATCACATAAGACAGATACAGCAATGTAAACCATTCAAAACCTAAAAAAAAAAAAAAAGAGGTCCAAATGATTAATAATAGAATATCAGAAATAGACAATATACTGAAAGGGCAAAGGAGTAGAATTGAAGAGATAGAAGCCAGAACTAATGAGCTAGAAGATAAAATCTCTCAACACTACTAAAATAAAAGAGCAAGCCCAAAAAAGGATAAAAAAAAATCTGACGAAGGCCTAAGATTCATGATGGATAACATGAAGAGGAATAACAAGAATTATCGACATTCCGGAACAGGAAAAATCACACAAGTACACAGAAGAGATAGTTGAAGAACTGCTAGAAGAAAAATTCCCTAACAACCTGAAAAGCAAAAGGATAAGCATTCAAGAAGCTCAATGAACTGCAGGAAGGCTAGACCCTAAAAGACAATCTCCAAGACATAATCAAGTTCTCCAAAATCAAAGATAAGGACAGAATCCTGAAAGCAGCTAGGGAAAACAGAAGTGTAACATACAAAGGTAAGCATGTCAGATTAAGCTCGATTTCTCAACAGAAACCATGCAGGCAAGAAAGCAATGGGGAGACATATATAAAACCCTGAAAGATAAAAAGTGCGGACCAAGAATCCTCTACCCAGCAAAGCTGTCACTCAAATATAATGGTGTAATCAAAACATTCCAGGATAAACAGAAACTTAATGAAACTGGGAAAGAGCTGCCTCCTCAAAGTAGAGTTGACGGTGATGGCACGAATGGAGTAAAGCCTAAGGAAGAAAAGCCTGTGGGACCTTCATTTGCTGATGGGACACAACTCAAAATGAAGAAAAACAGCTATAATCATCCATTGAAAATCGGAACATGGATTGTTGGAAGTATTAATCCGGGAAAATTGGAAGTTGTGAAAAATGAAACAGAACACATAAACATCGATATCTTAGGCATTAGTGAGCTGAAATGGATTGGTATTGACCATTTTGAATCTGACAATCACATGGTTTACTAGGCAGGGAATGACAAATTGAAGAGGAATGATGTTGTATTCATCATCAAAAAGAACATATCCAGATCAGTCATGAGGTACAACGCTATCTGTGATAGGATAATATCCATGAGCCTACAGAGAAGCCCAGTTAATATCACTATTATTCAAATTTACGCACCAACCACTAAAGCCAGTGAGGATGAAGTAGAAGAATTCTACCAACTTCTTCAATCTGAAATTGATCAAGCATGCAATCAAAGTGTATTGATCATTACTGGTGATTGGAATGCAAAGGTTGGGAGCAAAGAGGAAGGATCAGTAGTTGGAAAATAGGGCCTTGGTGATAGAAATGATGCTGGAGAACACATGATAGAATTCTGCAAAAGCAATGATTTGTTCATTTCAAATATCTTCTTTAGACAGCATAAGAGACGACTATACACATGGACCTCACCAGATGGAAGACACAGAAATCAACTTGCTATATCTGTGGGAAGAGACGATGGAAAAGCTCTATATCATCAGTCAAAACAAGGCCAGGGGCAGACTGTGGAACAGACCATCAATTACTCATATGCAAATTCAAACTGAAGCTGAAGAAAATGAAAACAAG
>NW_006408642.1:9645564-9665977 GCF_000296735.1 Chrysochloris asiatica
GGACAGTAAATAAGGAAGACCGTAGAAGAATTGATGCTTTTGAGTTATGGTTTTGGAGAATATTTAAAGTGCCATGGGCTGCCAAAAGAACCAATGGATCTGTTTTGGAAGAAGTGCAGCCAGAGTGCTCCTTGGAGGCCAAGATGGCCAAACTTCGTCTCTCATACTTCAGACCTATTGTCAGGAGGGATCAGTCGCTGGAGAAAGACACCATGTTTGGTAAAGTGGAGGGACAAAGAAAAAAAGGAAGACCCCCAATGAGATGGATTGGCCAAGTGGCAGCATTGATGGACTCAAGCGTGGCAACCGTAGTGAGCTTGACCCAGGATCGGGCAGTGTTTCGTTCTGCTGTGCATAAGGTTGCTGAGTCGGTACCAACTTGATGGCACCTAACAACAACAATAATCAAAACATTCCAGGATAAACAGAAGCTTAGGGATTTTGACAAAGTCAAACCTTCAATGAAAAACATCCTAAAGGGAGTTCTGTAGACTGCGAACCAAAAAGAACAGACAACAACTACAGAATGATGTACGTGGCAGCATCACCCTGAACTCAATGGACAAATGGAAGAGTCAAGAACAGAATAAAATTATAAGAACAGAGGATCTGGGAGGTCAGTCTATGATCAAAACAATAACAATTGTGAAAGAAGGTAAACACAGAGGAACAGAGATCCAGGTGGTGAGAAGGTAGATTACAGGATAAAAAAGACTGTCTTAAATGGAGGGAAGAATTAATGGAACAAAAGATGAACACAACAGTGGGGTTAGGGTGGGGGATTTAGTTTGGGTTTTGGGAGGGCAATACAAGAAGGGGGAGGAGGTGGAAGAACAAGATAGATAGGGAAACACTGAGACAGGTTTCTATGGCCTAAGTGGGATAGAGGTAAGTAATGATGCATGCTCAACCTTGAAACAACAGGGCTCTGTGATACAGGGATCTAGGCATAGTTTGAAGAGGGGAAATAATACTAAAATGCTTGACTATCTTATGAATATTGGTTTCCCTTGCCTACTATTGTAAAATAGACCTGTGAGTGGGATAGATAGGAATATTGGGAAACATGATTACAGAAAACTTGTAAGCCCGTCTTAGCCTATAGCTGATTGGAATACCTAAAAAGGGTTCTAGAACTTGCCTAGTGAAATAGGCCTCTTGCAAAGTATTTACAGAGTATAGGACCTTAGGTAGAATCCTGAGTCCTATCCAGAACTTCTGAGGTGGAACATTCCCACTAGAAAGGACAAGCAGACCAGCCTGGAACAACAGAAGATCTATCTTCAAAGAATGATCATCAGGAAATACACAAAACAAAAATGTCAGCATGTCTGGCTACTACAAGAATAAGCATGCTGTTCTCCAGGAAGCCATCAAAGCAAGCAATCAAGTTCCTTTAGGACAAACTCCCCTCTAAGACAGACTGAAACTCAAAGGGAACACATGAACAGGCATGTAAGCTTGCTGGTGACGACATTGGTCTACTGGTGAGTGGAAGAGGGGCGAAAGGCAGCAATGAAGAAATGGGCTGAGTTCAACCCCAGTCCATTGGATCCTGTTGACCTGGAGATGAGAGAGAAAAGAAGAAGGGCTGGTAGGTCCAATGTGTGGTGAGACCTGGGGACACTTGAGCCCATGGACAAGGACATAGCCACAGAGGGCTAATGCTGAGAGTGAAGCATCAGCTGATATGAAGTGAGGGGAGAAGCACAAGAACACCCAAACTTGCAGACAGCACCCGTTTGACCTACCCTGCATGGCTTGATAATCAGAACTCGACAAGAGGAACATTACAAAAAAAAAACAACTTTTTTTTGATAAAGGAAACAAGGGTAAATTGCTACAATTTGATGAACCTGACCTATACTCATGGATGTAGTAACTCTAAATACCAACAGAGGGGGAAGGAGTCTTCACATCAAGTGTCAATGCTCTCCCCTCTGTACAAAGGGTAGATAGGGACGGGCAACTTAGACATTGGCTACCTAAAATGAGGTGGCGATAAAGGCACAAAGTGACTGACTTACAAGGTTTCAAGAGGGAGTTTAGTTTAAGAGTGTGAGGCGGAAGAAAGAGTCCCCAGTGAATAGTTTCCATCTTGGTCTAGATGGGTCTGGTGAAAAAAGATGGGGATAAGATTCATATGATTCAATAGTGAATAACTGCATCTCTCACAATTGTAAAGGTAGAAGTTTTGTAACAAAAACAAGTGAGTGGTTAATCTTACAGTGCAGAAACAGAGGTCCCTAGGACCATCAAGGAAGAAGAGCACAAGCAGAATGCGGGACCTTATCCAGAGAAGCAGAGAAGCCAGAGACGGGGTCATGGAGATGGGGAGTGGCTGCAGATTCTAGATCTATAGGAAGAGAGGGGCTGAGAGCTGGTGGCCAGGAGGCAGGCTTACAGTATGTGCCCTTTGGAGGTGTAAATTATTATATAAGCTTGATTGTTCTTGGTGTTTTGTTTTTTAAAAAAAAAAAAAGCTAACATGAATAGGGAGAATATACTGGTAACATGGAGGGAATAATGGTACATGGAGGGAATAATAATCATTGTAATGAAACAAGGTGTATGATTTGTTGAATGTAAAACCGATGAACTGCCCTGTAAACTTTCACTCAACCCACAATTAAAACCTTAAAAAAAAAAAAAAAAAGAGTGACTGGAAGAAATGATGAAGTTAAAGGGCTGAACAGAAAATTTCAGAGCGGCACTACATCAACCTTCTATAAAAAGATACCAGACCTAGATGACCTAGTAAAAAAGACATTGAAAAGCAGTTTTATGTTTGTACTATGAACATATTTTCAGTACACACCGACTCCTTACTTATTGGCTATCTCCTTATCTGACATTTCCCATTTACAGCAATAATGAAAAATCTATCCCAGGAACAGTGCGTTAACAGTGAATGTTTGGCAGTAACGAACACAGAGCTGCAAGCAAGTGTAATGCTGGTTGTAATGGTTAAGGTTACGTGTCAACTTGGCTGAGCCTTATTTCTCAGTGCTTTTGCAGTCATGTAATGATGTCGTTTGTCAGTTTGGGGAAATTGTTGTCACCCTCTATATTGTGATCTAATGTCATCCTACATTTTTGTATCGTGATGAGTTTTGCAAAATGACCCTGTCTTTGGAACCTAACCATGTCAATAAATAGTGAGTTTATTTTTAAAAAAACAAAAATGAAGAACCAACCTTGCATTCCTAAAATAACCCCTCCGCCTCGGAAAAAAAAAAAAAAAAAAGAGTCCAGTTAGCAACTCCCAAAGAAGTCTCCCACATACCAGCTCCTCAGAAACCCTACAGGGTTACTATGGGTCGGAACCAACTTGATGGCACTTAACAACTCACACTGAAGTCAGTCTCAGAGTTGGTTTCATAAGGAACCCCGCCTGTTACAAGAGATGTGTGTCTTTTTTTCCTTAGAACAGGACGAAAGGGCCAGTGTGAGGAAGACAAGAGGGTACCCTGGAAGGGAAGAAAATCAGGCAAGATTAAACCAAGGATGCAATGCCTTCTACAAGCCAGCTCCGTCCATGTAAACTGTTGAGTTAAAACAGAAGTCATATCACATGAAGCAAGCAATATCTTCCTTCTAGGGTTGGAACTCCAACAACATTCTCCAAGCCACACTGAGAGTTTGTCCTTAACTCTTTCCTCATGGACATAAGGACACATCAGAGAAACCACAGAAGATCCCCGAGGAGAGAAGTAGAGACATTAGGACGAGAAGACCTCTTTAGGACCGTATTTAAGAAAACCCAGAGGCAGCATGGAATCTCAGAGGAGTTCAGTGATGAGTTAGTTATCCAGTAACTTGAAACCAGGCTGTCGTCAGATTCCCACAGTCCTCAAAGGTACAGCTGGGCTTCACAGGCTCTTCCTGCAATGTCAAATAGCCAAAAGGTCCCCTTTTGCTACACAGACATAGGTGAGGAGATCTGAGTTAGTCAACCAAAACATTACTTGACTTTACAACTCCAAAGGCAACAGCTATGCTCTCCTGACCCTCTTTGACAAGGTCCCTGTGCCTTTAAATATTTTTCAGTTTGGTAAACAGCTGACGTGCAAGCAAGAACACACATTTCTTGAGATACCCATCAGCAGGAGTCTCCAAGTATGCGAAACAGCAAGATAAGCATATTCGAATACCTAGGCTGGGATTCTAAACACTGGGCAGAGACTCTGAAACGTGCAGCGTGTGGGGAAGGTGCTCTGGTGGCACAAAGGTTAGGCACTTGGCTGTGAACTAAAAGGCTGGTGGTTCAAACCCACCTGGAGACTTTGAGGGAGGAAAGACTCAGCGAGCTGCTCCCGTAAAGACGGCTGTTGTGTCAGTACCGTCGAGTTAGTCCTGACTCATGGCGAATCCAGCATAGGGTTTCCAAGGAGCAGCTGGTAGGTTTGAATTGCCGACCTTGCAGTTAGCTGTCCAGTGCTGACCCTATAGCGCCACCGCTGCTCATGTAAAGCTCCTTATCCTATAGTGCCACACCACCCTGTAAAGAGGACAGCCAAGAAAACGCTATGGGGCAGTTCTACTGACACATGAGATGACATCAGTCGAAAATCAACTCAATAGCACCTAACTACAGTGTGCTAGAGAGACAAACTCCCTAAAGTGATTCCTGATCTAAGGAAGAGACAACCACCATGGTGGTGATCCTGAGCTGGCCCAGCACCTCACGTGACAGATCAGGGAAGTGAAGCCTGGAAGCACGGGTTTATTCAAGGTCCCACAACAGGGATGGGCCAGCATTAGCTCCTGCGTCATGTGGAAGGAAGCTCTGCAGCCAACATCTCCCCAACACAAAACCACTGCCTCAGATCCCCGCTCCCAGGGGTCTGCCCTACAGCTGTACTTGCCCCTAGCAGATGGGCACATTCTAAAGGTCCAGCAGTGAGGGCTGCTAACAAGACCAGGGGCACATCCACACCTGGTAACGCTGTGGCAAATCAACACGTGCTAATATGGGACAGCCGCCAAGACACGCTGTGCACTGGAAATGGCAGAGCAGGTGGGGAACATGACGCCAGGGTGAGAGAGAGATATTTATAATCACTGGACCCAGAAGGACACTTGACAAAAAACAGGGCCACGAAAGAGCGTAATATTTCACCAGACAAGCTTTTGTAGAGTTTGAATTTCCTACAGGTGAATATAACGCTTAGTCAAAAACAAATTACATGGCTTTTAAAACTGTGCTTGAGAGGCAGGTTGGTAACGCAACTAGGCAGTTAGATGCATGGGTGCGGGGGCTGAACGGTCAGGTTCAAACCATGAATAGTTAAATCTCACCTCCCTGACCATGAGTTTCCTTACCAGTAAAATGGGCAAAATGATAGAACCTGCTGCCTAGGTTGTTGAGCCAAATAAGTTCAGTGCCGAACATCAAGCATAGTGTGTAAATTGGCCTGGAGTGGCCCCAGGGTTCCCGTTGTCTTGAACTCCCTCTTCATAGGCGGCTGCATGATTGCCTGCTCATGTCCTTCCTTCAAGCCTTTGTTCCAATGCTACTTTCTCGGTGAGACCATCCCTGAACACCAATTTAAATCTGCAAACCTCTCACCTAGCCTGGCCTTACAACTTCATTCAATGCCTTCCACTACCTGATGCCCCCCCTAAAAATTAAAAAAAAAAAACCCACCACCCACTGTCATCAAGTTGGCTCTGACTCCCAGCAACCCCACAGGACAGAGTAGAACTCTCCCATAGGGTTTCTGGAGCTATAAATCTTGATGGGAACCTCATTTTTCTCCTGTGGAGCAGCTGGTGGGTTTGAACTGCTGACCTTTCAGTTAGCAGCTGAGTGCCACCAAGGCTCCTGCTGTGTGTTAAGTATCTTCGAGTCAGTTCTGACTCATAGCCCCTGTGTATATAAGGTTTCTGGAGTAGCTCTTGAGTTTGAACAGCTGACCTTGTGGTTCAAAGTCCAGTGCTGATTCTACAGTGCCACATCAGGAGTCCCACAGGCTGCTTAAGGCCCGTGAAGAAATCATTTCTTCTGGCCCTGCCAAGACAATCACAGTTCCAGACATCACATTTGTTGTTGTTGTTGAGTGCTGTCAAGGACTCCAGCCATCACATTTGTTGTTGTTAAGTGCTGTCAAGTCAATTCCGACCCATAGCGACCCTGTATAGGGTTTCCAAGGAGCAGCTGGTGAGCTGTTCAAACGGCTTTGCAGTCTGACGCATTAGCCCACAGCGCCACACCTGGACTCTAGCCATCATATTAGGAGTGAATTAATTAAATGTTTGACCAAATAGAGCAGGCTAATTGTTAAGGTGATAGTTTTGTAAAAAAAAAAGTTCCTCATCCCTCAAGGTCAGTTCAAAACTACCAACCATTTAGCAGGTGAAAGAAAAGGCTTTCTGTTCCCGTAAAAATATACAGCCTTGGAAACCCTATGCAGGGTCGCTATGAGTCAGAACTGACTCCAAGGCACATCACTACCACCACCACCTCTCCTGTATAGTTTCCAAGGAGCGAGTTTGAACCACCGACCTTAAGATATGCAGTCCAGTGCTAATCCTACAGCGCCAAATCATGAGTCCTTTCTCTCCCTGTTGTTGTTGTTGTTAAGTGTAGTGGAGTCAGTTCCGACCCATACTGACCCTATATAGGGTTTCTGAGGAGCGACTAGTGAGCCTGAACTGCCGACCTTGCAGTTCAAAGTGACCTTGAGGTGGAGTACTTATCCTATGGCACCACACCAGAACTCCACTCACAATAAAACAAGTCCCACCAATTTGGTTTTTGTTTCCCAGTGCATATGAAAGTTCTGTTTACACTATAGTCTACTAAATGGAGGCAGGTGTGGTGCTACAGGATATAGCGCCGGACTACAAGGTTGATCTGAATCACAAGGTCTGTGATTCAAACTTGCCAGCCACTTCTTGGCAATCCTATACAGGGTTGCTCTGAGTCAGAACTGACTCAATGGCACTTAACAACAACAACAAAGTCTAGTAAATAAGCACCGATAGTGCAGTGAGTTAAGCGTTGGGTTACTAACTGCAAGGTCTTAAGTTCAAACCTACCAGCCACTCCATGGGAGAAAGATGGGGCGAGGCGTTCTGTTTCCATAAATATTTACAGTCTGGGAAACCCTACCTCGGGTCTCTATGAGTCGAAATCAACTTGATGACAGAGAATGGGGGTTCTTGGTGGGGGACATTCTATAAAGTATGCATTGTTGTTGTTAAGTGCGGTCCAGTCAGTCCCAACTCACAGCGATCCTGTATACGATTTCCAAGGAGTGGCTAGTCTAGTGTTTATCTTCCAGTGCCACACCAGTA
Organism: Chrysochloris asiatica; assembly: GCF_000296735.1. NCBI lineage: Eukaryota > Metazoa > Chordata > Mammalia > Afrosoricida > Chrysochloridae > Chrysochloris > Chrysochloris asiatica. The sequence continues at coordinate 9,652,867 of NW_006408642.1, forward strand.
CTCTTTATTACAAAAAACTGGTGCCCATAGACTTGCTAGTCACAGAGAGTCACAAACCTTCAACGTGAGAAAAAATGCGAAGCACAGTAAAACCAGGTATGCTTGTAGACTGAAAGCAGTATGCCAATCATCTCCCCTTCCAAGACCTTCCCTGGCCCTGCTCGCCTGCATTCTGCAGAGATGCTGTCCCTATAGGACTCTGGGCTTCCCAGGGCTCTCGGGTCTCATGTGGGGAAAATATAACCCAATCATCCAGAGTCCAAAAAGGAAAAAAAATTCACAACCCTCAGAATCTTCTAAGAACGGGCTGCTTTACTAGCTAGGTTTTCCATGAGACAGCAACACCATTGCTCAACAGGAGAATATAGACAACTTCTCACCACGTCCAACACCTGTTCAGAGAAAAAAGGCTGAAGCCAGCAGTCTCCAAGAGTCTGTGGTTTAAAAAAGAGAGAAACAAACTGAAACCTTGCACTTTTGAGTTAAACCAGCAAGGAGCATCTTTCATCCTCTTGTGGGCCATTTCAGGTCAGTCCATTACTGTGGGTGTGACTTGACTTTGGGCTGCTATACCCACGGGTGGGTTTGAAAGAGGAGGCCGCTAGTCCAGCAATTCTCAAGCCACTCCTACGTCAGGACCAGCTGGCCGTCTGTGAACGCACCAGAGTTTCTGACTCAGAAAGTCTGGGATTCTTATTGTTGTTAAGTGCCATCAAGTCAGTTCCAACTCACAGCAACCATGTATATAGGGTTTCCGAGGAGTGACTGCTCAGTTTGAACCACCAACCTTGCAGTTCAAATGACCTTGCAGTCCAGTGCTTATCCTGCAGCACCACAGCAGGTCTGGGGTTGTTGTTATTAAGTGTCGTCAAGTCGGTTCCGACTCATTATCAACCCTGTATAAGGTGTTCAAGGAGGGGCTGGTGTGTTTGAACCACCGACGTTGTGGTTCAAACTAACCTTGCGGTCCAGTGCTTTATCGCACGGCGCCATATCAGTTCCCAGGTGAAGAGATGCTACTGGTTAAGAACCACACTTTGAGAATCACTGCTATAAGGCAGTCTTCCATATTGGGGTCTCATATGCCTCAAGTGTACACAAGTAACCGTGTACAAACACGCACACACACACACACACACACAGAGTGGTCGGGAGCCCCTGCTCCACCCATTGGTCCTCAGACAGCCACACCCACCTGGCAGGATTCTGGCCCTGAGACAGTGGTTCTCATTCAAGTCCAGCATGAGCCTGTCACTGAGAGGCTCACCTGAAGTTCTTAAAATCCAAAGTTCCTTTTCTGAGCATGATTATGAGCAGTCCCACCCTACTTTTACTCTTCACACATGGGTAAGCCCCAGCTGCAAGATCCGCTTTCTGCTCAGAGATGCTTTCAAGTTTCTGAAATCAGAAGCAGAAGAGGAAGCCCCTCCTACCAAAACAACACACACAAAACTGCAGGCCCCTCGAGGAGAGCGGCACCCTCCCTGGTAGAAGGCACTTCTCTCAAGTAGGGGACCCTATTGCCCCACCCTGGGCAACTCCACCACTCACCAAAGTAATCGGCCTTCGGGTGGGCATCCATCTCCCGCTCCAGATGCTGGGTGAGGGCTTCTAATTTCAACTCGGCAGCTGAGGGTCCAAGCTCGGGTCCAGGGGCAAGGGTTTGGCAGGGCAGTCTCACCCTGGGGGGACTGGGGCTCTCTGAGAGCACAGGACCCAGGCTGCCATCATGGGACCAGCCAAGGGGACCCTCTTTCCTAGATAATTCAGGCAGGGTGGGTATTGCTGGATGGACAAGGTTGGTGGGGCTGAGCTTCGGACCAGTTCCAGGGTCTGTGCCGCCAGGCTTGGGACCTAGCCTAGAGGCCACACCCATCTGTGAGTTGCCCATGCCTGCAGATGAGGATGATGGGACAGAACTCGAAAGGTAGGATTTGGGACCATCCTGGAACCAGGGTTTGGGGTCCACAGTGGATTTGGGCATCATGCCAGAAACGTCACTCCCCATCCCTGAGTTTGTTCTTAGAAGAGTTCCTTTACTGGTCAGGGATGCTGAGAAAGAAGGAGCCCTGGACTGGGGGGGCCCATTCTCTGGGCCTGAGGAAGGAACGCCAGAGTTTACACGCTGGGAAGAAGAGGTGGACCAAGAGCCCACTGGCTTCTCACTACCACGGCCACCAATACCACCATTTTGGCCACTAAGGCCACTCTCAAAGGACCTGCTGGAGGCCCTAGACAGCTGCGGTTGGTACAGGCGATGATCCCCAGAGGGTTTGGACAGTGATGAGTCACTCCCTGGGGGCTCAGACCATCCACTCCCTGAACCGTGGCCCCACTTTGAGCTTGCCATAGAGAGGTTGTCATAGTAGTCTCCATGAGTGGGACAGGAATTATCTTCGCAGGGGCCTGGTTGGTGGAAAGCAGACAACTCAGAACTGTCCGGACCCTCCCCAGACACACACTCCTGGTTGCCATGCCGCAGGCCATGGGCAAACAGCTTGGCCCTCTGCTCCTGGGCTGCGTATAAGGGCTGCCCAGTAGCAATGGTGGTGGCTGTCCCAGGTGCCACTGCAGAGGCAGCAAGAGGAGGCTTGGCGGCACCATCCAGGGCTACCTTGTTGCCCAAGCGGCCCCCACCATTGGCTGGGCCTTGGCCTCCCCTGGGCAGGGTCTCCTCCTGCAAGAGCTGTTGCTGCTGCCGGAGGTGGATTTGGGCCATCTTGGTGGCAAACACTCTGCGAGTTTCCTCAAACTCGGGGTTGTTTCCCGCACCCTTGTCCACTCGGAAAAGTCCATCCTTGGAGGCCTCGTACATGTTCAGGTCCTCAATGAATTTACTGGCCTCCAGGCCCAGGTCGTCATACTTATCCATGTTGCTGCCAGGTGCTATGGCTTAGCTCGGTGTCCGGTGTGAGTGATGCGAGGCAAGGAAGAGAGAATGCTGGGGAAGGTTCGAGGTTCAAGTCCAGCCCTGGGCAGGTAAAGACTTCCACCGGTCCAACATCAGGGTCATGGCCCCAAGTCTTAAAAGTCCAGCAGTTCAGGTCTCAAGGCCAGATGGAAGAAGTTTTTCTGTCGTTCTCCAAAGCGCGTACACGTGGGGTCGCCTGGTGGTGTTTCACTGTCCACCGTCTGGCGTGAGAAGTTTTTGTGTTTTTTTTTCAAATCATAAAAAGAAAAAGAAATTATCACACAAACAACAAAAAAAATCACATCCTCTTTAAGCACTCAAACTCGGAAACCCACAACATGGCAGCGAGCAGCCGTTGGGCGGAGGCCGGGTGAAGTCGGCAGGGCCGGGAGTGAAGACGCCGCCAGACGGGCCCGAGCGGAGCGAAGGCGCGGCTGCAGCAGGCGCTGGCACGTCCCGCGGGCTGGTGTTCCCGTGATTTTCCTCCGGCGGCCCTGGGGCTGCAATCCCAGCCGGGGCGACGGGGGAGCGCGGGCCGGGATGCACGGACCGGCCCGCCGCCTGAGTCCTGACGGACCGACTGACGGGCCACGGCAGGAAGTTCACAGCAGCCGGTGTGGGCGGCCCATTGTCCAATGGCGACAGTGGCGCGGCGCGCGCGGGCCTGAGGGCAGCGGGACGCGGAAGTGAGTGAGTGGCTCGCTCGCCGGCCCGGCACCTCTCAGGTCCCGGAGGAGGCGGAGGCGGAGAAGGCGGCTGAGGGGCGGGGGCGCCACCGAGAGGCGGGGACTGCGCGCGGGCGGGTGCCCCGGGGCAGGCCTGCGTCCCGCTGCGCCGCGAGCCTCCCGCTCCCGGGTCGGGGAACTCGGAGCTGAGCCTAGTCTGTGCATCCCGCGCTCCAGCTCAGGGTGCGCGGGAGTTCCCCGCTGCCACTACCGGCGCTGCCCCGGAGAGTCCCGCCCAGAACCGGTGTCTGGCCTCCCTTCCCTGGCTGGTACCTGGCCCGCCCCGCCTTGGAAGCCCTGGGCGGAGGCCTGGGCGCGGAGACGGCGGGCTAGACGGCCTGAGCAGCCTGCGGGAGATAGCCCGCCGGGAGTTTGTGGGAAGCCCACCCGGTGAGCCGATCGAAGCTGCCTGACACTGCCGGAACCGTGCCCGCCTCCTGGATTGCCCAAGGCGCGCGCTGGATGTCCAAGGTGTCCCTCGTGGAGCTGGCCCAGCGTCCTCACTTTGACATAGGGAAGACTGAGGCATCGAGAACGAAGTGTCCACGATACCAACGTGACTTACAAAGAGTGGATGCGAGTCCAAGACCATTTAAAGAGGGGATGGGGGAACGTCCTGTTTTCCCTCAAACCACATGTGTTTGAGAACTCCGTGCAGTAGCTATAAAGACATGCTTTAGGGGGCTCCTTACTCATCCGGGTACGCCTGACCTACAAGTATATTCATGCGCCTCTGGGGACGCCGGGCTTCACTCCTGGGCGCTCCCGCATGGTCCCACGCTTCCTGCACCAGCTCCGGGATGACCCTGGAGAAGCTTCATATCCCACATAGCAGTCTGAGTAATACAATCACTTCCCTGCTGGTCAGTGCTTCCCCGACACATGGATTAAAATAGCCTCGGACTGTGGCCTTCCCTGTCTCCCGACCTGAATTGCCACCCCCCACCCTGGGCTCTGGCTCCTCCAAAAGGCTACAGTCCTCCCTTTGTTCTTTCCAAAGCCCCTTTGTTTCCGCACAGTCAGGATCAGCGTTTAGAATTATTGATTTGCCTTAAACTTTGGCTGGTTGGTTGGTTGGTTTTCTGCCCCATTGGATCAAATTCGGACTATTTACTGCAAGGCTGGCGGTTCGAATTCTCCTCAGAAATCCTATACAGGGTCACTAAGAGTCGAACCGACTCCATGGCACCTAACAACAACCATGATTTACAATCTCATGAAGCATATTGTTGTTAAGTACCGTACACACCTTGCTTAGGGTTTCCAGGGAATTATTGGTGGGTTTGAATCACCAATCTTGTACTTAGCAGTCCAGTGCTTACCCTACAGCGCCAGGGTCGCTATTAGTCCAAGTCGACTATCGAAATGGATTTGGTTTTTGATCTTAGATCAAATCTGTGTCCCCAGGGCCAGTACACACTAAGTGAATTAGTGGATCTCTAGTTGCCAGGGTTGTGAAGAGGATATGTGTCTAAGGACCAGTAGAATTTCAACAACTGGGAGCTGGTTGGAAATGCAGGCTCTGAACCCCAACCTAGCCAAGGCTCCTAAATCAAAATCTGCATTCTTAACAAGATCACTGCATGGTTTGAGAAACACTGTTATAAAGCACTGTACATGAATAAGGTATTTTTATTGTTTTAAAATCTTCATCAGTTTTTTATCTGCAAAAGTAATAATGCTTCAACAATATAAGTAAATAAATAAAATGTCAAAAAAGTACTATATGATTTTTTAAGTTTATGATAACTTTGAACAATTTAAAAAATAAACATTGACCACAATTACCTTACTTAGAAGCAGTCTTGATTAAAAGCCCTCACATGTTCAATAATAATTGTTAATTTATTATTGGATCTACTTACAAACAGAGTGATTTCCTTATGAATAGTTTATAACAGGGAGTCCTGGTGTGGCTTTGTAGAAAAAGCACTGTGTTGCAAACTGAAAGGTCATCAGTTCAAACTCACCAGCTGCTCCTTGGAAACCCTATACAGGATCACTATGAGTCAGAACTAACTTAACAACAGCAATAACTGTAACAGTGGTTGTCGAAGTATGGTCCCTAAACCAGCTTCATCAGCATCATCTGGAACTAGTCTAGAGAGAAGAAAAAAACCCAAGTCTTGAAACTTGATTTCCAGGCCTTTCTTCTGAGCTCTCTGGGTAGACTCTAACCACCAACCTCTTGGTTAATAGTTGAGCACTTAACTGTTTCTGCCACCCAGGGACTCCTTAATTTAATGGTGGTGGTGGTGGCGGTGTGCTGTGGAGTTGGTTCTGATTCACAGCAACCCTGCATGGGATTTACGAGGCTGTAAATCTTTAGGGGAGTAGAAAGTCTCATCATTCTCCTGCAGATGACTGGTAGTTTCAAACTGCTGACCTTCAGGTTAGTAGCCCCACTTGTACTAATTAGTAGTGGAGCACAAACCATGTACTAACCAAAAATTGGCAGTTGGAATATTTGAAAATCTTAAGGAGTCAGGATTAATCACTAGGAGGCTTGACAATCAGTGTAAGGAGTGCTGGTGTGGCGCTGTGGGTTAATGAGCCCGACTTCAAAGCCGTTTGAACTGCAAGGTCAGCAGTTCAAGCTCAGCAGCCACTCCTCGGAAATCCTATACAGGGTCACTATGGGTCGGAACCGACTTGATGGCACTTCACAACAACAACAAGGGATTCTGATGCATAGTCACTTTTGGCAACCACTTGTCTAGAATAAAAAAGCCCTAATGGCGCTATAGGATAAGCACTGACTGCTCAGAAACCCTATACAGGGTGACTATGAGTTGGAATCAACTCAATGGCAGTGGGTTTAGTTTGGTTTGGGGTTTGGCTAGACTAGGCCCCCTCGGTGGCGGAAACGCTTTGTGTTCAGCTACTAATGAAAAGGGAGTCCCTGCTGGTACCAACTGTTAAGTAAATACTCAACTGCTAACCACAAGAATAGTGCTTTGAGTCTACCCAGAGACACCTTACAAGAAAGGTCACCCAGTGATCTAGTCTAAACCAGGAGTTCCCAAACTTGATCATGCATGAGAATCTCTTAGGAGGCATGTTAAAACACTGGTTGTAAAGCCCCACCCTAGCATGTCTGATTTATCCATTCTGGGGTGGACCGTAAGAATCTACACATCTTCAGTGACCCTGGGAACCACATTTTGAGAACCATTAGTGTATATGTAGTCCACTCTGAAATGTGTGTGTGGAGGCAGGGGAGATGCTGAGAGAGGGAAATACTAGGAACATATGGCCAGTCTTGTGCAACATCTAGTCATCTCAAAGGCCTGTTTTCTAAGTGCTCAGTTCTAATAGCTGGGGACCAGTGCAGCAGATAACACCAGCCAGGGGCTCTTACCAGTTAACTACTCTTTTCATTCAAGCTTGGCACCCACCAGGGTCCATGCTCCCTGTTTCCTTCCTGCCTCCTTCCATCTTGGCTTACCTGAAATGCTTAGCCTTCCAGGTCTTGCCTTCACACTTTACCCCAACTGTAGTTCTAGAACAGTTGCACCATCGCCACCTGAACCCACAATCCACGTATTTCCTGCCCAGACAGGCCTATCCCATCTTACACTTTGGAGCACCTACAGTTTTACGAAACCGCTCATCAAGTTGACGTCCCATGAGCATCAAACCACATCCTATCCCACCATGAAAGGATCCTTAGAGATGCTAGAAATAGCTGGGAGACCAATGTTTTACAGCTGCTATTTCATTCTTGTGTGGCGCTGTAGAATAAATACTGAATTGCTAACCACAAGGTCAGCAGTTCAAACCAACTAGCCAGAGTCTCTTCTAACAACATTTTTGTGTTCTCCTTCTTTCATGTCTTCTTAATGAACTTTTTGTTCATGTGATTAATATCTCTCAAGAATAAATACTGAATTGCTAACCACAAGGTCAGCAGTTCAAACCAACTAGCCAGAGTCTCTTCTAACAACATTTTTGTGTTTTCCTTCTTTCGTGTCTTAACGACCTTTTGTTCATGTGATTAATATCTCTCAAAAAGTACGTTTGCATCCTTGCACACCTTTGTCTTCCCACTAAGGAGGTGGAGCATTGGTGGTTTTATGTAAGTGGTTTCTAGTTAGGTTTGTTGGTGTGAGAAATGTTCAGCGTTCAGCATTCTATTTTACCTGTAAACCATGGAAACAGGGCAACAATTATTCACAATGGCAGGTAACGTTGATAACTTAGGAGCTTTCCTTTATCTCTGAAATATATTTTCATGCACATGTGATATGAAAATTGCCTACTCCACAAGCACACTCACGGGAAGTGGACTTTTCAAATTTCCTCGCCCAGAGATTCAGTAATCTCAGTCGAGTCACCCCCCTCCCAGGTTCAAACCCTCCCGTGGCATCCCAGATCACACTCAGAGTAACAGCCTCCTCCTGTCCCTGTGTGATCCAGTTTCTTGCCACCTCTAGGCAAAATTGGTCTATTTTCCTCCCGCTTACTCCACTAGAATGGAGTAAGCAGGAGGAGCTTTGGTAGCGTAGTGGTTATGAATCGGGCTATGAACCTCAAGGTCAGCAGTTTGAAACTACCAGCTGTTCCCTGGGAGAAAGATGAGGCTTTCTGCTCTCTTAAAGATTTACAGCCTCAGAACCCCTGTACAGGGTGGCTATATCCACAGCACACAACAACAACAACAACAACTCTGCTCCCGCCACACTGACATCCTTCCTGCTCCTTGTCCTTGTTATGTGATTTCTTTTCCTCGTGCTGTTGTAACAGAAATACCACAAATGGGTGGTTTTCAAGAACTATTCTCTAACAGTCTGTTGTTCGGTGTTGTTAAGTCAGTTTCCACTCCTCGGGTTTCTGAGGAGTGGCTGATGGGCTTGAACCTCCCACCTTGCAGCTAACAGTCGTACAGTGCCACACTAGGACTCTCACAGTTTAGGAAGCTAGAATCCAGGCCACTGGCTGTAGGGGAAACCTCTCTAGCTCTCCATCTGCTCTCAGGAAAGACCCTTGTCTCACTTAACTTCTATAACCCCATTGCTCAGTTCCTTGGCTGTCTTTACATGGCACCTGTCTGTCCTGTTATACTTGTCTATTTCTGTGGCACTGTAGGATCAGCACTGGACTGCTAACCAAAAGGTCAGCAGTTCAAACCCATAAGTCAGTCCTCAGAAACCATATGCAGGGTCACTATGAGTCAGAACTGTCTCGATGTCACTTAACAATGACAAAAACACAACATCTCTGGGTCTAGGTTGCTCGCTATATAACTCAGAGCTAAGAAGCTCTGGTAGTGTAGTGGTTACGAATCAGGCTGCGAACCACAAGGTCAGCAGTTCGAAACTAGAAGCTGTTCTGTGGGAGAAAGATGAGGCTTTCTGTTCCCATAAAGATTTACAGCCTCAGAAACCCTGTACAGGGTCACTATGAGTCGGAACCGACTCCACGGCACATAACAACAACAGTTAGGTTTAGGACACACCCTATACTAATATGGCCTCATTAACACAGTGTGGTGCTGTGGGTTAATGTGCCAGACTGCAAAGCCATTTGAACGGCAAGGTTGGCGGTTCAAGCTTACCAGCTGCTCTTCAGAAACCCTACACAGGGTCGCTGTGGGTCGGGATCAACTTAACAACAACACGGTAAAGAAAACTCTACTCCCTAATTGGGATCATATCCATTTCTGTAGAGGTTGGGAGTCCAACACATTTTGAGGGAATGCACAATTCAGTCTATCTCCCCATGCGTTCAGTCACTCATTGAACAAACCATGACTGAACACCTTTGGCACCCTGGGCTCTTCCCCAGGTACTGGGAATATAGCAAGCTACGAAATAGACAGATCTCCCTGTCTTGTTTGAACGTGTATATTCTAGTGCGGAGGGAGAGGAATAACAAAAGAGATGCATCCATTATAGAGCTTATGAGAAAGTGATGAGGGCTATGGGAACAAGTGAAACAGAAGAAACATCAGGGAGAGGGTGTACTTTTAAATATGCCGGTCAGGGAACCTACCAGAGAAAGGAGTCCCTGAACACAGACTTGAAGAAGAGTGAACAGATGGGAAGAGCTAGAGGGGAGAGGTAGTGTTTTAATTTTCTAAAGACAGTGATGGTTCTTTGCAGCCCTACACAATGCCTAGCACTCCGCAATGGATGGATGGATGAATGGATAGATGGATGGAAACATCAGCATCTTGGCCATGATGTCCCAGGGCTGGCTTCCTAATGATGATCAGCTCTCTGGAAATCACTATCTTTCCTAAGGTGCATAACTTATCTCCTCATACTTTACTCTGAATATGTCAGGAAGGTATCTCTTCCCAATGGGATAAGAGGAGACACTGAGACCCAGAGAGAATGAGGAAATTGCTTAGATCACACTGAGTGAACTGCAAGCAACAACAAAGACTGGGATGGTGCCGCATGGTTTTGGGTGGATAAAATGATCCAGTGGAGGTGGGGGTGGCAAGTGGGGGGAATAAACGAAAATTTCTGGAATGGCATCCTTGAGTAGCAGAGAGGGAGGGTCTAGGCTCCAATTCCTGCTTGAGCCCTGGTAACAGGGAGGATGGATTTGAGCAAGAATCAGGGAGGTGAGTAGATGAGGTGGTGGGATCTTGGAGTGGGATCTCTTCTGAGTGCATCAATGTCCCCAGTGAAACAAGGCAGTGGGGAGAGAGTCAGCTGAGTGTGAGGCTGATAGAGTTGCTGTTGGGAATCAGCTCTCGAGGGGAGTGGGCGAGTACTGTTGTGGGGGGCAAGGCTTGATGACAACCTGAAAGCTTCCCTCCAACTCCTCCCCCACCTACCCCAAGGTTTGAGGGGCACGGTTTCATTGAGGCCAGCCAGCAGGGTGGCATGATTTTCTGCACCCAAGGTTCAGCTGCACAGGTGTGGGTGTAGATGGACAGTTGGGTTTAACCTGGTCCAGCTTTTATCTCATGGGGTCTTCTTCCAACGTGATCGCCAGCAAGCTTACATGTCTGCTCATGTGTTTCCTTTGAGTTTCAGTCTTAGAGACGGGTAAGGTCGTGAATCTTTGACAAGACTTTTGTTCATTGCTGTGCACCACAAACCCAGAACAATACCTGCCATGCAGTGGGGTCCAAGAAATGTTTTCAAAATAAATAAATGATTGAATTAATTAATGAAATGGGAGCACAGGTGTTACATTATTGTTGTTGTTACATGCCGTTGAGTTGACCGTGTATAGGGTTTTGAGGCTGTAAATCTTTGTTTTCTCCCTAGAGTAACTGATAGGCTAGAATCATGGACCTTAGGTTCACAGCCTAGTACTTATTTGACAGAGAGCCACTTCACTCCTTATATCCTCCAAAATAGTGCTAACTTATTAACGAACTGTTTATTATGAACGTGACATTATTATTACAAGAGGCTTCTCTCTCCTCTCTCTCCTTTTTTTTCCTTCCCCCATAGCTCCATTTTCTTGTCCTCGTTTTCTTTTTCTTTCGCTATATCTTTTTTTTTTTTTTTTTTTCTGGTTGCTGCCTGTTTTACTTATTTATTCTCCTTTATTATTTTTCCTTATCATTGTTGGTTCCTTGATTGTTTATCCATGCCCCCCCCCCGTGTGTGTGTGTGTGTGTGTGTGTAAGTGAGGTGTTTCTCTTCTTTCCCACCTGATAGGAGACAGCAACTGTGCCTATATAATCCAGCCACAACCAAACCCTCTGCAGCTCCACCCACTGGGCAAGAGCCAATACCAGCTCCTATGCCACCTGATGAATGATAGACAGCAGCCAACACTGGTCAGACCCACTCTAAACTGAGATGCACTATCGGTGACTAGACAACAACATCCAGGCTTCCATTCTCTAACTATGTCTACACGAGACAGTCAGTGAGAGCCTAAGGGCACAACAACATACATCATCAATTCAATACAAATTCAACAACGCCACAATGCCCCCAGAGACAACAGGCCATGTTCGCTCACACAAAGAAACAAGAGACAAAGGCTCAAATAAATGACCACGATGCAGAGAAGGAAATGTTTCTAAAGAAGAAAGGGTAATAGAACTAACTGAAAAAGAATAATATTTAAGTACCTTACAAGGATTGACAGAAAGACTGAGGGAAGCAGGGAAAACACACACACACGCACAAACTCAGAAAAATTCAGGAAAACACTAAGAGAACAAACAAAATAAATGCAAATTTTGAAACAATACAAAACCTGCAATTAGAAATCCAGAAGAGTAATACTAAGATTTCAGAAGTGGGTAATACATTGAAAGGGCAAAAGAATAGATTCAAAGCAATGAAAGTTCAAATTAGTGAGCTTAATGACAAATCTCTCAACACTGGTATGCTAACAGAACAATCAGAAAAAAGAATGGCAAAATCAGAGGAAAGTCTAAGAGTCATGTGGGACACCATGAAAAGCAGTAACTTACAGGTGATCCGAATTCCATAACAGGAATAGAAAATCAAAAACACAGATAAAATTGTAGAAAAGTTACTGAAAAAAAACTTCCCTAATATCATGAAAAGCAAGAAGACAGGCATACAAGAAGCTGAATGAACCCCAAACAGGATAGATCCCAAAAGAAAATTACCAAGATACATCATTATCAAACTTTACAAAACAAAAGACAAGGAAAGAATTCTGAGAGCAGCTTGGGTAAAGCAAAAAGTTACCTACAAAGGAGAACCAATAAGATTAAGCTCTGATTTCTCAGTAGAAACCATGAAGTCAAGAAGGCAATGGGGAGAACAAACAAGATGGCGGATCAGGTGGAAGTGCAGTAAAGGAGCTCCACCAACAACACAGAATACCCGAACAAGAAGGCTCAGGGGCTGGTCCCAGAACTCTGAACCACATACAATGGAATATTTAGAAGGTTGGAAGGCTCACAGCTGGGGGAATTTGAGGCAGAAGCAAGAACTCTATTGCTTTCTAGTCTGGGATGCTCAGCTGCTCCAGGAGCCGCCATCTTGGGTGAGACCACGCGGGGGAAGGATCTGAGCGGCCACAGACACCTGGCAGAACCGCTGAGATAAAGGTGTGGACATTCTTTTCTTTTGGTATATGTTCATTGGTCCCTTGTTATCTGCGCATCTCCATTCTGGTGACTATAGGGGTGCCTGAGCTAGTGGGCACCCCAGCCCCACCCTCGGAGGGTTCTACTACTACACATGTGCACAAAGCTCCTTGAAATTTAAAGATACAGTTTCCAATTAAAACCAAATGGCCACAGCCGGCCCTGAACTGTTTTCAACTAGAAAAAAAGCCTGAATGGGGATTGTGGAGCAGGACAAGCACACAAAAGAGGAAATAAGCTGAAAATTAAGTCCTAAGTTACGTCAAAACAACCAACAGTGGTATCTTGAAACTTCTCAGGAAGAAGAGTGAAAAGGGAAGCCCATTCCCTGATCACATCACATCTACCTGGAGGTATTCAGAAAGCATAAAAAAATACCAAAATACACACCCATCTAAGTATTAAGTCCACAGATAACCCCTGAAGATG
>NW_006408642.1:9668942-9674736 GCF_000296735.1 Chrysochloris asiatica
TTCGTAACCACTATGCTACCAGCGCTCCACAATAAAAACCTTAAATTTAAAAAACAAAAAAGAAGGCAAGGGGATGACATACACAAAACTCTGAAAGACAAAAATTGCCAACTAAGAATCATATATGATAAAGTTAGGACATTTCCTAATAAAACAGAAATTAAAGGAATTTGTAATAAGACAAACTTTACAAAAAATACTAAAGGGTGTTCTTTGGGCTAAGAACCAACAACAGCAGACAACAACAACCTGGAATTACCATTCATGACATCGCCCAGAACTCAATCCAGATATAGAAGTATTTCAAGTAAAACAAACCTACAAGACTGAAAATAGGGAACCAGAGATATCAGTGTACAGTGAAGACAACTGCAAAGCAAATAGAGGGAAGAGTGCAGATAGAGCACTTCCAAATGGGGAGGAAGGCAAGCAGATTTCAAGATAAAACAAACTATTTTAAATAGGGAAAAATTAATAAATTACATAGTAACCTCAGTGAAAATTAATACATGTTCACATCAAAATAAAAAAGAGGACAATCAGAAAGAGTCAGTAAACATTGTTGTTGTGAAGTGTTGTTGAATTGGTTCCAACCCATAGCGACCCTGTATAGGGTTTCCAGGGAGCAGCTGGTGAGCCTGAACTGCCAACCTTGCAGTTCAAATAATTTTGCAGTCTGGCACATTAACCCACAGCGCCACACCAGGACTCCCCAATAAACATTAGCACAGCAGAAATGAAAATGAAAAGAAAACCCATAAATGAAGTGAACTCAGTGCAGGAAATTACGTGGAAGAAAAGCCAGCAGCGCCACACACACAAAAAAAACAACACAGCAAAATGACAGCAATCGGTCCATACCTATCAATAGTTATACTGAATACTAATTGATGAAATGCACCAGTCAAGAGACACAGAGTAACAGAATGGGTAACAATATAGGATCTTTCAATTGCTGTCTACAAGAGACACATTAAAAAGATGGAGACAGCCTAAATGACCATCAACAGAAGATCAATTAATTTTGATACATACACACAATGGGATACTACACAACATGGATGAACCTGGAGGATAGACATTATTCTGAGTGAAATTAGTCAATCACCAAAGGACGAATACTGTATGAGACCAATGGTGTAAAAGTGAAGAAAAGGTTCTAAAACATTCTTTGATGGTTACAAGGGGAAGGGGAAATTATTCACAGGCTAGAGGGTAGACACATGTTAGCATGGGTGATATGGCAGGCAATATACAAGAGGAAATACAAGATGTGGCAGAGGAAAGTTGCAGGTAGCAGGAAACAGAGGGAGGAGTGTAAGAGTTAAGGTAAATAGAGGTAAATATTGTTAATGATAGTACATGAAAGGGATTGCAATCATAATAATGAAGCAATATCATTGTTGAATGTAAAACCGATGATCTGTAAATCTTCACTCAATTCACAATAAAAAGTAAAAAAAAGAAACATACATACATACATATATATAAATACACACACACACACACACACTGTGACGCTGTGGGTTAAGGCACCAGACTGCAGTCGTTTGAACTGCAAGGTTGGCAGTTCAAACTCACCAGCTGCTCCTTGGAAGCCCTACACAGGGTCGCTATGGATCAGAATCAACTTGATGGTATTTAACAACAACAACACATACAACATGCAGGGGCTTCAAAAAGTTCATGGAAAAATGAAAATGAAATAAAAGATAATCTATTTTTTCATGGGCTTTTGAAAGCCCCTTTCTTTGTGTATTCTGGTTTGGCGCTGTGGGATAAAGCACTGGACCGCAAGCTCGGTTTGAACCTCAAGGTCAGCAGTTCAAACTCACAAGTTGCTCTTTGGAAACCCTAAGCAGGGTGGCTATGAATTAGAACTGAATCGATGGCACTTAAAAACAACATCAAAAACGTGTACATGTATATATGTATATAGAGTTCTGGTGTAACATTATAGGATAAACCCTGGAATGCTAACCACAAAGTCAGTGGTTCAAACCCATCAATAGCTCCTTGGAAATCCCATATAGGGTTGCTATGAGTCGTAACTGAATATGGAAAGAGAAAAATGAGAATGTGATTGAGTCTTGGTGGCACAAGTGGTAAAGCGCTTGGCTGCTGAGAAATTAGCAGTTTGAACCCACACAGTGGCTCTGCTGGAGAAAAAACTGGAGATCTGCTCTCATAACAATTATAGCCAAAAAAACCTTATGGGGCAGTTCTATTCTGTCACATGGGGTTGCTGTGAGTCAGATTGTACTTGATGGTACCCAACAATAACAATAACATTTATATATATGAGGGGGCTTCAAAAAGTTTGTGGAAAAACAGGATGAAAAAAATAATGGAATTTTTCCATAAACTTTTCGAAGCTCTCTCATATATAATTGTTGCTAGTTGCCATGCAATCATTTGTGACTCATGATTCTGCTATAATCCATAGTTTCCATTGGCTAATCTTTGGAAGCAGATCACCAGGCCTTTCTTCCCAGTCTCTCTTCATCTGATACTCTACTGAAACCTGTCCACATGGGGGACCCTGCTTGCATCTGAAATATCAGTCACAGAGCTTCCAGTATCATAGCAACACACAAGCCACCAGAGGACAACAAGTGGACAGGCAGGCGGTAGCAAGATGTTAGCTGTCACTATTAAAGTTAGGAAGAACTATGCAACTTAACGTCCCTTCAAAAGGAACCTCTAAGTCTGACACATGATGGTGGCTCCTGCCTGCTGAACGTCCTGTGTCTGAGCCTTCTCTTTCCACCCAAACACGCTACCAACACGTGAGACAGAAAACTCCAATGGTGTATGTAAGTTGTTGTTAAGTGCCACCGAGTCTGTTCTGACTCATAGTGACCCTGTATAGGGTTTCTGAGGAGCAGCTTGTGAGTTTGAACTGCTGATCTTGTGGTTCGCAGTACAGTGCTGATCCTACAGCAAGCACCACACCAGGACTCTATGTGTTGTTGCTATTAAATGCTGCTGAGTTGGTTCCAAATCTTAGTGACCCTGTATAGGGTTTCTAAGGAGCAGCTGGTGAATTTGAACTGCCGAACTTGTGGTTCAAACTGACCTTGTGGTCCAGTACTTTATCCTACAGTGCCACACTAGGACCCCAGGAGTCTATGTAAGTTATGTATAAAGAACAGTTGGTAGTCTCAATGGCATATGAAAAACCCAAGCCCCACAGACTGTAGGTAGTCACCTGGGCTCCAATAGCTCATGAATTTCCAAGGGTACATGAGGCAGACTCCGTGTCTTTGGACAGAGCCCTACTTATTTTGCAGTTAACTGAAAGGGCCTTTCTGTCATTTTTTGCTTGGCGACAGGGCCGGTCCCTGCACACAATGCTGTGAGTGTCCCAAAGCTGGAGGGCCACTTCAGCGAGGGCTCTGAAAAGGATCTTTATATTTCAGCTGAGCAGATGGATACAGAATTAAGAACTCAGGTTCCTTTGGGCTCTTTCCATCCCACTACTGCCCAAAGGAGACCAGGAAGCACTGAACCCTCCCAGTCTGTTTCCACAGCCGTGGGCATCTCTGGCTCAAAGTTCTCTGTGGAATCGCCCCATGAATAGAGATAAAGAATTTTGATAAAGACCTTTCCTGGGAGTTGTAAGGAACCTTTGTCTTCTGATTTTCTGCCTGGAAAGTTTTCCGGGCCAGACCCAGATATTAGGATGTGATCTTGTGTATGGGATCCCCTCTAGCTCTCAGAAGTCCACTTTTTGCACATGTCTCAGGCCTGAGCCCAGGCCCTTCACCACACAAACAAAATCCTGATGAGGATATGTCCTGGTCACAGGGCCACAGGGGACAGAGACTGCCCACTGGTACTAGTCCAGCCCTCCCAGGGCCATCCTCTCCAGCGGCACAAAAGATAGTTCACAGGACACAGAAAGTGGAGTTCTGATTTTCTGAACTGCCCCTAGTCTCTGGCTTACTCTTTTGCAAAAAAAAATTTTTTACATGACTAAAGGAGCTCTGGTAGCGTAGTGGTTACGAATCGGACTGCTAGCCACAAGGTCAGCAGTTCGAAACTACCAGCTGTTCTGCGGGAGAAAGATGAGGCTTTCTGCTCCCGTAAAGATTTACAGCCTCGGAAACCCTACACAGGGTCACTATAAGTCGGAACCGACTCCACGGCACATAACAACAACAACATTATGTATATATGACTTAAGGAGCTCTGGTAGCGTAGTGGCTACAAGTTGTGCTGCCAACGTCAAGGTCAGCAGTTCGATACTACCAGCTATTCCGCGGGAGAAAGATGAGGCCTTCTGCTCCTGTAAAGATTTACAGCCTCGAAAACCCTGTACAGGCTATGGGTTGGAACTGACTCGAAGGCACTTAACAACAACAACAACATACATGACTTAGAATTCAAAAAGTGAAATGAGCACCGAAGTGAAAAGAAGGTGTCCGTCCCACCCCTGAGCCAGCCAGTATCCCCTCGAGGTGAGCACTCCCATACTTCCAGAGAGACTGGCCAAAGCCCCTGCCCATGCATACGCCTTGTTCGGAAACCACAGAAAGTAAAAGTGGCTGCCCCTTGTTTTTTGTCCAACCTTGTTCCCCTTTTCACATAATTTCCCATATACCTACCTTCTTTTCTTTGAGAGCTAACATTTCTTTCCTTGGGTGAGCCCCCGTCGACAGACATCTCGGCTGCCTCCACACTGCTGTCATTGACTTGGTTGCCTGAATTTCTGCACTGACACTAAAGAAATTGGCCTGACTCTTCCCAAGTTTCCATCTCATGGGGGTCAGCGTTAGAGTTCTTGACTGGTCATTGTTTTGTTGTGTACTGTGGAGTCTGTTCCAATTCATAGTGGTCCTATAGGTCAGAGAGGAATTGTCTCATAGAGTGTCCAAGGCTGTAAATCTATGAAGAAGCAAACTATCACATAGTTCTCCCACAGAGAGGCTGGTGGGTTCGAACTGCTGACCTTTAGATAGCAGCTGAGTGCTTTAACCAATGCACCACCATGGTTGCTAAATATATTAAGTTGTTTAGTCTCCAACATCCATGAGGTAGGTTCTATATCTACACCTTTTTACAGAAGAGGAAACTGAGGCACAAAGGAGGGCAGGAACTTGCCTAAAGTTGCACAGGTAGGGAGTAGAGGATCTGGGATTGTCAAAGCCACACCACCTCTCATAACAAAATAATTTGAGTGGTTTCTTGGCTGTTGAAGCCTCTTAATGCTACTTCTGTTACGTGTATACCAGTGGATGCTTTTCTGCAAACTCAGGATGGGAACAATGTCTTCTGCTTCTTACACATCCCTGTTTCCAGAGGGAAGTTGGACTAGACTGGTAGTTCTGTGTGGGCAGGCCCAGGTATGCCTCCCAAAGTTGATGCTAATTGATAACTACTGAATGAAGGAATGTTGTACAGGATAACACAAACAATGAGCGCTGACTAGGATTTAACAGTACTCTGAGCTAAATTCCATGACCACGTCCACTTTACAAACGGAGAAACAGAAGCTCAGACAGGGTAGGTACACTGCATACAGCCAGTAAACAGACAAGTTGGGATTTGCAGTGTGATGGATTGTCTTTCTTGTCGTGGTCTCATAATTCCCACCAGATAAGTGAGACTATGCAAATTATTATTTGTTGTTGTTGTTAAGTGCCGTTGAGTCGGTTCCGACCCATAGCGACCCTATACAGGGTTTCCGAGGGTATAAATCTTTACGGGAGTAGAAAGCCTCATCTTTCTCCCACGGAACAGCTGGTAGTTTCGAACCGCTGACCTTAAGGTTCACAGCCCGATTCATAAC
>NW_006408642.1:9674896-9697107 GCF_000296735.1 Chrysochloris asiatica
GGAACCGACTCCACGGCACACAACAACAACAACAACAACAAATGCAAATTAAGTGCTTTTGACTCACCAGTGGGATTGGATAGCTTTCTAGCAATGCAAATAAGATACATGGCACCCTTGTGGGAGTTGTTTCTTTTATTAAATGTTGGTTCCAACTTATAGCAACCCTGTATAAGGTTTCTGAGGAGCAGGAGGTAGGTTTGAACTGCCAACCTTGTGGTTCACAGTGCAGTGCTTATCCTGCAGCGCCATACTTGTCAGGGTGGGGCCATGAAATAAAGTGTTTGAAAGTCCAACAAGAGGATTGATTTGTTTTTGCCATCCTGCTAGGCTTAAAAGGGAGCCAATCCCAGAGTAGAGAAGGAGCCTTACTACCGCTATGGAAGAGAAGCCCGGAACGGAACATGTCATTTGGACCTAAGGTCCCTGAGTTGAGAACCTCCTAGACTCGGAAGACAGAGAGCTCTAACACCAGAAATGGCTCAAAGTGACAAGAAGTGGCAACAGCAGAATCAGGAGACCAAGAGGAGATGACACAGTGGACTTAGTGACCCACAGAGTGAGAAAACGGAGCACCTTTGAGTAGGAGGCTTCCTGCTGAAGTGGGGTGCCTCTGGACACTTCTTGGTGGTGCTAAAGAACTTTGTAACACTTGCCTGAGCAGGGCAGAGGCCAGCCATCCCAAGAGGCCTAAGGTGCCAAGAGGCTGAGGGGCTGAGGGCCAAGGGCCAGAGAGAGGCCTGTCTGTGGGCACAGTTAGAAAGCTGGCCCGACCAAAGAACTGTATCCTGAGTCATTTCCTGGTCCTGAACTGCAACTATTACTTCCCTAATAAACCCCTAACTGTGAGTACTGTCTATATGTTCTGTGTCTGTGTGACCATTGCAAGGAAATATCAAATGCAGCAGAACTGGTAAAAAGATTGAAGAGGGTGTATGTCTGACCTCTGCTTCCTAAGAATGAACTCTGAGCTGATGCTGATCCACACCAGGCCACTTTTACAAGATTGGACCTCTGGATGCCTGCTTTCTTCACTGAGTGATTTCTGAGGCCCTGTCTGCACCTGATGTTATAAATCTACACATTTCCCACTTAGGAATGGACTTCGGTTGATGTTAGGCAGTTATAGCTATAAGTCCTTGAAGCGTAGCATACAGGAAAGATACAGTGTGGTGGATTTTCACAAACTGAACATACGTGTGTGGTGGTGGTTATGCGCTGTGGAGTTGGTTCCAACTCATCGCGACCCTGCATAGGGTTTCTGAGGCTATAAATCTTTACAGGAGCAGAAAGCCTCGTCTTTCTCCTGCAGAACAGCTGGTAGTTTCGAACTGCTGACCTTGAGGTTAGCAGCCCGATTCATAACCACTACGCTACCCACACTAAATCAACAAATTGAATGTGACCATCTGGGGGCAGTGATTCTGGGTGATGGTTGGACAACACAATTAATGTAACTACCATCACTAAATTGTACACCTGAAAAATATTGAATTGGGAAATATATATATTTTTACAATTTAGAATTACTTTTAATTTTTACATAAAAAAAAAAGAAAGAACATGACCAATACCCTAGAGGCTCCCTCATATTTCCACCAAATCACCACCTTCTCAGGGTAACCATTATCCTGACTTTTGAAAGCACAGATTACTATTACTTTTGCCTGGAGTCCTGGTGTGGCACTGTGGATTAATGTTCTGGACTTCAAGATTAGTTTGAACTACAAGGCTGGCAGTTCAAGCTCATCAGCTGCTCCTCAGAAACCCTATACAGGGTCACTATGAGTTGGAACCAACTTGATGGCATTTAACTTAATTTCTCTCTTTTATATAAATGGAATTACACAGTATGTATTATTTTGGGGGTTGACTTCTTTTGCTCAGCATTATATTTATGAGATACATCTATATTTTATTGTGTTGTTAGAGGTTGCTTTCTGATTGCTTTATAGTATTCCATTGCACGAGTATGCCATATTTCATTTATCCATTCCATTGTGATAAGCACCTGAATATTTTTCTCTATGGAATCATTTTGAATACTACTGCAATGAACATTCCAGAACAGACTTTTGGGTGAACTGATAGAGGCCTTTCTATTGGGTCTGTCCACAGGAATGGAATTGCTGGATGATAGGTGTGGATAGGAGTCCTGGTGTGGCGTTAATTTGCTGGACTACAAAGTCAGTTTGATCCACAGGTTGGTGGTTCAAGCTCACCAGCGTCTCCTCGGAAACCCTATACAGGATCACTGTGGGTAGGAACCAACTAGATGGCACTTAACATCAACAGGTATGGGTAGATTCAGTCATAGTTATTTCTGTCAGCCAGCAGTCCCAGGTGCTTGTTCAGTTTATATTCTGCCCCCACCAGCAACAAAGGAGCGTTCTGGTTGTTCCCTGTCCTCAGCAGCACGTGGCATCACCATCTATTGATTTTAACCATTCTGGTGGCTGTAAAGAAGCACTGCATTGTGATTTTAATATGAGTTCTCTGATGATGAGTAAACTTGAGCACTCCAAATCCCTTTTTATTAAACAAGTCAAGAAAGAAAGTCACCATGGAACTACTGGATTTGTTTCTTTCTTTCTGTAAATTTCAATGCAAACAATATTTCATTTTGTTAGGAGGGTGAGGTGGTGAGCCCTCCCATTCCTTAAATGGCGCAGGTGAAATGCTGAACTTGGGCTGGACTAATGTCCATTCTCAGTCCCTTCCCCATCTTTCTCTGCTTCCTCCCACCTTGAGTGAGATTGGAACCCACAGATAGCTATAAGACTCAACAAAGAAGACTTGTGTTCAAACTGTCTTTATCAGGCATTTCCATTTTATCAAACCAGCATTTCCATCAAGACTATGAGCACATCGATCCCGCCCAGCAGAGCCTTTGATAATACGGCCTCCTCACTTGGAGTCAAATATGCCCCCGATCAGTTTTGTCACTGGAAACAGACCCAGCTACATGGCTTCACTTTGTAAAAACAGAACTGTAGAGAACTTGGCTAGATAAGTTTCATTTGGTCCAACTGACCTTTTCTTTGAACAGTTTTCCTCTATCACAGACAAAAGAAACCAAACAAAAAACAAAACATGTTCAAAACAGACATAATTCACATGTACTAAGACGGACAGGTCAGTGGTTCAAGCTCACCAGCTGTTCCTTGAAAACCCTATACAGGGTCGCTATGGGTCGGAACCAACTCGATGGCACTTAACAACAACAACAATAAGATGGACAGCTGGAGTCAGCGTTGAGCGGGCAGAAAAATGGTAGCCCTAGCATCTGGAAACAAAGGCAGACAAGGGAGAGAAGGGTAACTACAGGATGCACTGTGCTTAGCTCATTACAAAAAGTTCCTCAAAAACATTTTTGAAAAATAAGAAGGCTAGAGACTTTCAATTCCGGTTATCGGTGGGCTGAGCCAACAAGTAACCTCTCCAGCTTCAGGAACAAAAACAATGCCAGGTGCTAAGGATTCAATTATGTCCCCCTAAAATCTGCGTTGTACACAATGGAATAGTACACAATGTTGAGGAATAATGATGAATCTGAGAAACACTCAATAGCATGAATTCACCTAGAGGACATTGTTGTTGTTGTTAAGTGCTGTCGAGTCGATTCCGACCCATAGCAACCCTGTATAGGGTTTCCGCGGAGCAGCTGGTGAGCTTGAGCCGCTGACCTTGCAATTCAAATGGCTTTGCAGTCTGGCACATTAACCCACAGCGCCACACCATTATGCTGAGTGAAATTGAACTGTTGGCCTATCAGTTCAAACAGACCTTAGGGTTGAGTGCTTATTCTATGTTGTTGTTGTTGTTAAGTGCCATCGAATCAGTTTTGACCCATTGCGACCCTGTATAGCGTTTTCAAGGAGTGACTAGTGAGCTTGCACCACCAACCTTGTGGTTCAAACCGACTTTGCAGTCCAGCACATTAACCTAGAGCGCCACACAGGAATTTAATCGCAAAAGGACAGATATTATATGAGACCACTGTTGTGAAAAGTCAAGAAAGTGTTGTCACGGTAAAAGAAATATTCTGCGATGGTTATCAAGGGTGGGAGGGGAGGGAGGATTATTCACTGAATAGAGGGTAGACACAGGTTAACTTGGGTGACATGGAAGGCAATCTGCAATGAGAGGGGTTGACAGAGGAAAGATGAAGGTAGGAGAGGACACAGGGAGGAGTGCAAGAGTTAAGGTAACTAGTGTTAACTGATGGTACCTGGAAGGGATTATAATCATTGAATTGTAATGAAGTGTATGATTTATCGAATCTAAAACTGATGATCTGCTTTATAAGCCATAACTCAGTTCACAATAAAAAGTTTCAAAAACTCATTTGGTCATTGACAGCCCTACACATTAATTAAAGCTTGTCTCATTTTACAGAACAGAAGCTTACAGAGGCCTTAATCTCTTGGAGGCCAAGAAGGCCAAACTTTGTCTCTCATACTTTGGACATATTGTCAGGAGGGACCAGTTGCTGGAGAAGGATATCATGTTTGGTAAGGTGGAGGGTGAGACAAAAAGAGGAAGACCCCCCAGTGAGATGGATTGGCAAAGTGGCAGCATCAATGAGCTCAAGTGTGGCAACAATTGTGAGGTTGGCCTAGGATCGGGCAGTGTTTCGTTCTGTTGTGCATAGGGTCACTATGAGTCGGTACCAACTTGATGGCACGTAACAACAACAAAAGGTAACACAGCCTGTTGGTTTGGGAGTTGGAAGGCAGACCATTTAGACAGCCAAGACCCTGCTCCAATCCTAGGCCCTTGAACAAATTCCAGAAGATGGTCTCAACAAATGGCTCATCCCTGGGCTGCCGAGTCAAATTTTCAGGTTCCACTCTAGAGACAGGTTGAAAAAGAAAGCTGCCCACTCAACACCCATCAATGACCACTGATTACAGAGCCCAAGGACATCAAGCGTTGGTGAGGAAGTACAGCTGAGAAGTTCTGCCGCTGCCAGGGGGCACAAATGTAAGACAACTTCAGGAATAGAGCAGGCATGAAGAAGTCTGTGGCACAGTTGTTAAGCACATGTTTGCCAACCAGAAGGTTGGCAATTCAAACCACCCAGTGACCCTGCAGGACAAAGACCTGCTCTTGTAAAGATCCCTGTATCCCATTTCCATTGAGTCAGATCTGTACAGAGGCTGGATGCCGCTTGTTTCTCTGCAGAGCAGCTGGTGGGTTTCAACCAGTAACCTGTGGTTAGCAGGTTTATGGCTCTCTGCATAAAGCCTATGGCATAGAAAACCCTATGGGATGATTTTACTCTGCCATAGAGTGTCTCTGGGAGTCTAAGTCACCTCGGTGGCACCCAACATAAACAACAGCATGCATGAAGAGATTAACCCAGTTATTTCACTCCAAACCTATGCTCAGAGAAACTCACTTCCTCAAGAAGTCTGGATTTCACAGCTGTGTTTTCAGTCAATGAGTCTCCGCATGGTTAATATGATTAACATGCTTGGCTGCTAAGCAGTAGGTTGGAGGTTCAAGTCCACTCAGAGGCACCTTGAGGAAAGGCTTAGTGCTCTACTTCTTTAAAAATCAGCTATTGTCCACAGGCCTATTCCAGTTACCATGCGTTGGAATTGACATGACATGGGTTGGTGTATTGTTAGTCATTACAAAATCCTAGACACAACCCCACAGTCCACAGATGGTAGAATGGGTAGAAAATCTATTCATTCCATCCACAGACTCTAGGAGGCCATAGCTCTATGCACTATCATGTATGGATGCATCATAATGGCCCGAGTGAGCTCATCTGGGGAGAGGGTGGAGTGTGAGAAGCATAGAGGATTGGGGTTAAGCCCTGAGGAATTTAAAGAGAACAGAAGAGTCAGAAAATGAGGCCAAGGTTGAGAGGCCAGGGAGGTAGGACAAAAACAGAGAGCATAGTGAGATTAAGATGAGGATGGAAAAAGGTCCATTGGCTTTGGCAACATGGAGGCCGTTGATGATCTCACCAGGGGCAGTTTCTGAGGGGAGAGAGCATGACTTCTCCAGTTTCATGGGATGGGGCTAGATCTATTTTATCTTGGGGACAAAGAAATGGGTGACTCCAGAAGGTTAGAGGACTAGGGGACATTTGTGCTACATTTGTGAAGCAATGCCAAAGAGATAGAGTCCTTGTGGCATCTTCATCCACATAGTGAGGATGTCAGCTCAGAGCTTGAGGGCAGCTCAGGGAAACCAGAGAAGTTGCTAGAGAAACTAACTGCGACCGACCGGGGTATGAAGCAGTTCCTTGTGTGACACCTGGGAAGAGCCCCACAGGCAGGAAGGAAACATGCCTTGTTTAGTTGTGCCTGGCTGAGTTCACATCTGCTGATGCCCCTGTGCTCACATTGCTTGCTCCCTTTCTTTAACCTCAACCGTGTAAGAAATAAAAATGCAGTCCTAAAGCCAGAGCTATGTGCCATATTCGGTCAATTTGGCACAACCAAATCTCCTGGGAGTTCAAGAGAGTGATGCTCAGATGGAACTAGGAAAGAAAATAAGGGTGGGGCTTTGAGACCTCAGAGAAGCTGGTGACTGAACCTGGAAACTGAATGCAGGTGTAGGTATTGGAATGGATTGAACTGTGTCCCTCAAAAATATGTTTTTATTTGGACCCAGAGACGGAAAGGGACTGTGGGCCGAAAACTGGGGGGAGAAGGGGGAAGTGTAGGGGGCGGGTTTCTGGGATCTACCCTTTGGGTGGTTGATGATGCATGGAGGGAATTGGAACCATGGCAATAAGATGATATACGATGGAATGAATGTAAAACTAAAGTTCCCCCATGTAAACTATCATATAATTCACAATAAAACATTAAAAAAAAATATGTGTTTAACTTGGCTAGGATGCAACATCCTTCCTTACTCAAGGTGAAGCCCCGATCTTATAGAAGGGGAGTTTCCCTGGGGTGTGGTCTGCATCATGTATCTTACAAGTCTTAAAAGGAAAGAGAAGCCAGGGGAAGACTGACACCAAGACACATGGAGGTCTCCAAGGGACAAGGAGCCCACAGATGCTGAAAGGAGACAGGGGCCTTTCAACCAACAGAGACAGCCTTTCTCTAGAGCTGGTACTCTGAATTTGGACTTCTATCTAGCCTTCTAAAGTGTGAGAAACTAAATCTCTAATTGCGAAAGTCATCCCCTTGTGGTATTTCTGTTACAGCAGCACTAGAGAAAAAACATAGGTCTTTACAGTCCTTTCTCCCTGAGAAGCGACTTTAAAACCTAAGATCTGCTGTCCCGGGGAAACTACCAAGCCGGGCCAGGAGACCAGACATTCCACAGCGCCCCGCCTCTGAAGGAAGCTGACACAGACTGGCAGCTGACATGCTTTTTCTCTTACCAAATCCACACGGTCCACTAAGTCTTAAAAAAAAAAAAAAAAAAGGAAAAAGATTCGACCCAGACCCTTGAAGAGCTACATGCTGCCAAAAGCTAGCATAAACCACAAGACAGAGCATCCA
The DNA here is from genome assembly GCF_000296735.1 of Chrysochloris asiatica. NCBI lineage: Eukaryota > Metazoa > Chordata > Mammalia > Afrosoricida > Chrysochloridae > Chrysochloris > Chrysochloris asiatica. Next base: position 9,682,381 of record NW_006408642.1, read on the forward strand.
CCCAAAGGGTGCCCACCATATCTGAGGGCTGTAGACAGCTTCTACTTTTTACCTTGTCAAAACAAATGGGCCTTTTGTGTTGCAAATGATTTCATGGTTTGCTTTTCTCCTAAGAGTTCCAACCCTCCATGGACGCAAGGCCTCTCTGAGCCTCCCTCTGTGTGGGGCTGGCCGTCTGGAGCGACTGTTACTCCACGTGGACCAGGCCTGAGTGGAAATGGCTGGTTCCATCCGCAGCCCGCAGCCCCTTGAACCTCATCTTGCTGGGCTCCCCAGATCCCTGGTTTCTCATCTGGATAGGGGCTGAACTGATGGCAGGGTCAGGAGAGGACTGGACTGTGTTGCTCTTGGTCCTCTGGGACCCCCGGATCTCCTCCTGTGAGGAGCACAATGGCCCGACAACTGCAGCTACTGCACTCTGAGTCCACCCACTAGGTTTGTTCTGAGGGCAGACTTGTATAGGCTGCTCCCAGCCACAGCTGAGCATAGTGGGGATACTAAGGCAGGCCATTACTGTAAGATATGAGGACTTCAACCTAAGGACTCCTTAGACTCCTTCCTTACTACCCTCCTGCAGCTTGGCCCTGAATGCAGTCTGATGCTTCTCCCAATCTCCCCACCTCTCTCCCCATGCTCCCCCACAAGAACATTTTTTCCAGTGAGGCTCTCTCTCTCTGTCTTTTTTTTTTTAAGTTTTTATTGTGAATTGAGTGATAGTTTAAATGGGAGAATATCAACTTTACATTCATCCTATAGTATTTCATTTCATTGCAATGATTACAATCACCTCCATGCATCATCAAACAACCAAAGGGTACACCCTGCAAGCCTGCCCCCGGCTGTCAACATACAGCCCCTCTCCCTCCCTGATTCTAGAGTCCCCAGCCACTCTATCTCTCCACACAGTCGTCTCTGCCTCCATCTCTGGCATCAGTGCTTCTCTAGATAGTGTCCCGCATTCCACTCTTCTCCCTTGATGGTCCCAGGGTCCTCTGCTCCTGGACTGCAGGATCAACCACTACCCTCCTTTTGTTACAAAATGTCGACCTTTATATTTCCAACACTCACAGTCAGTCCTGATAGCAATCATTCACTATTAAACCACAAGAGTCTTATCTGCATTTCCTTTCATCAGTGCCCCCTAGACAGATTGGATACTACTCAGTGGAGATTCTACCTTCCTCCGTGTCCTTGGATATAGGCTCCCTCTTGAAAGCTTGTAAGCCAGTCATTTTGTGCCTTTGTAGCACCCCCATTATGGGTAGCCAATGTCTAAGTTGCCCATCCCTGTCAACCCTGTGTACCAAGGGGGCGGGAGAAATCCTCGCTGCAAAGATTTGTTCCCTTTTTTGACTTACTAAATCCATAAGTATAGGTCAAGTTCATCAAATTGTAGTGGATTACTCTTTTTCTCTTTCTTCCTCTAGTCGAGTTTTGATCATCCAGCCATTGAAGCCAGGTCAAGTGGGTACTGTCTGCAAGTGTGGGTATTCTTGTGCACCTCCTCTCTCTCCAGTGAGTCTCCTGCATATCTAATTCCATCTTGGTATTTTCTTCTCAGAGGACCTGAACTGACACACAAGGAGAAATGTATGGGAGAGAAGCAAACAGCTGCAGTTGTCCATAATTGGGGTCATGTCACTGTCCCTTTTAGGAGAGACAGAGATTCTCCTGTGAGTGATGTACACTGCACACTGGTGACGTTGTATACTGGAGTGTGCAGACACAGAGCCTCAGCCTGGTGTGTGGAGCCGCCTCAGTCCACGTGCCGTCAGATAACTGACAGACTCTATCCGGGGCCTCTGTGAGCAGACGCCCGACTTCACACAGAAGAACATGTAGTACCCTGTTTGTTTCTTTCTAAACTGGATTTATTGTTGGTGTTGCTGTTGAGAATATAGACAGCAACACCAACACCAATCCCAGTTTCTCCACATAGTGATACTGATGACATTCTTCAAGTTGTACAACCATTCTTACCCTCCTTTTCTGAGTTGTCCCTCCCCCATGAACAAACTCACTGTCCCCTAAGGTTTCAACTAATCTTTTCAGTAGCTGTTGTCAATTTGATCCCATATAGTTCTTAGTGACCCTGTATAGGGATTCTGAGGAGCGGCTGGTGAGCTTGAATCGCCGACCTTACAGTTCAAACTGTCTTTGCAGTCTGGCACATTAACCCTCAGTGCCACACCATGAACCTTATACCAAGTCTATAACAAAAAACAAGCCCATATCTGGTTTCCAACTTGAGAAGAAATGGAATCAACCAAAGGCTATATGGATTTGGGGGCTGGTGGGAGTTCCTTCTGTGTCTCTAAAACATTCTGCGAAGTCAGGGGGTGCTGGGCAAAGATGTTCTGTGAGATTGAAAGCCTACAGACCCCAACACCTCTCCCTCAGGGCAGTCTTTAGAAATAAATGTTCTGCGGGTCTCAACTCAAGGCTATCCTGGATCTCCGGCCCTTGATGGTCTTGAATCTGTGTGTGTCTTTTCCCTGTTCAGACAAAAGGACTTGGAAATAATGAAAGGAATGAGAAGCTGGCTTCTTTCCTGGACCGTAGAAGGAAATCCAGTCACCTACTGACAAAATGCATTCAATGGTGGAAGAGAGAGTCTCTTCAACAAATGGTGTTGGCAAACTGAAAGTCCATTTGCAGAAAAATGAAACAAGACACATAGCTTACACCATATACAAACATGAACTTCACGTGGATTAAAGACCTAAATGGTTAAACAAGCTTTGGTATATGCTAAATACTACACAATTTTGAATACTACAGTAATGTTGAAAAATTAACAGTGAATCTGCAAAACACCTCACAACATGGATGAACCTGGAGGACATTATGCTGAGTGAAATTAGTCAGTCACAACAAGACAAATATTGTATGAGACCACTGTTGTAAAGAGTTAAGAAAAGGTTTTCTTGATAAAAAGAAACACTTGGGAGGTGAATGGGTGGGCAGGGGGGAGAAAAAATTATTCATGGGCTAGAGGGTAGACACATGTTAACATGGGTGACATGGCAGGCAATATAACAAGAGGGAAGTTGGTAGAGGAAAGATGAAGGTAGCAGGAAACTCGGGGAGGAATGCAAAAGTTAACGTGAATAGAGGTAAATATTGTTAACTGATGATGGTCCATGGAGGGGATTGCAGTCATTGTAATGAAGCAAAGTATATGATTTGTTGAAAGCAAAACTGATGATCTGCTCTGTAAACCTTCCCTCAATTCACAATAAAAAGTTTAAAAAGGATGGATTGCACTAGGCAAATCTGCTGAAAAAGGCTTCTTGAAAGTGTTCAGGAGCAAATACATCAGTTGAGGACTAAGGTGCGCCTGACACAAGCCATGATATTTTCAATCACCTCATATGCATGTGAAAGATGGACACTGAATAAGGAAGACTGTAGACGAGTTGATGCATTTGAACTGTATGGTGGTGGAGAAGAATATTGAAAGCACAGCTAGAATGCTCCTTAGAAGTCTCTTGAACTTTGGATATGTTGTCAGGAGGGACCAGTCCCTAGAAAAAGATATCATGCTTGGTAAAGTGGAGGGTCAGTGTAAAAGAGGAAGAGCCCCAATGAGATGGATTGGCACAGTGGCAGCAACAATGGGCTCAAACACAATATATTTAAGGGTAGTACAGAACCGGGCAGTTGTGTTCTGTTGTGCAGTTAGAACCAACTCGATGGTATCGAACTACAACTACACACACAAGCAAACATAGACATAAATATATATTATTGTTGTTGTTAAGTGCCGTCGAGTCAGTTCCAACTCATAGCGACCCTGTACAAGGTTTCCGAGGCCGTAAATCTTTACGGGAGCAGAAAGCCTTATCTTTCTCCCACGGAACAGCTGGTAGTTTCGAACTACTGACCTTGCAGTTCACAGCCCGATTCGTAACCACTACACTACCGGGGACTTCAAAGAATTTGTAGAAAAATGGAATGAAAAGATAATGGAATTTTCTCATGAATTGTTTAAAGCCCTTCCATACACACACACACACACACACACACACACACACACACACGTGTACATGTATATACGCACACACATATACATGTGTATACATGTATATACGCACACACATATACATATGCATACATGTATATACGTACACACATATACATGTGTACATGTAAAAACGCACACACATACACACACATATATACATATGTGTACATGTATATACGTACACACACATATATACACATATGTGTACATGTATATACGTACACACACACACACATATATATATACACATATGTGTACATGTATATACGTACACACACACACACACACATCACTGGTTTTGCTCCTCTAGATATCCCAGACTAAGATACCCTCCCTTTCTACAGTGGTGGCCTAAGGCCATGAGAGATATGGCAAGGGTTTTGCTTCCTCCAAAACCTTCTCTGGGTCTCACTTTGGCCATCCACTTCTGACCAAAGATATTTGGGCCTGTAGCATGAGAAGGACTGGGGCAAGGAACAAAATGTTAAGAGCTGGACACTTGTCATGAGCTTAGTCTGAGCTATCTTTAAGTCTGGCCTGGTCAGGCCTGCTTACAGGACCTAGAATAGAAGTTTTCCTTCAGCGAGCTGTGGGTCATCCCCTCAACAGCAATTTTAGGAAGAGCAGCTTGGGACTTGCTTAAGGAGCCTATCTATGGACTGAATTGAGTGGCCTTTGTTGTTCATCGCACTGATTCTACTGACTTGATTTGGTGTCTATCTATTAATGACCTGGGGTCACTGGGAATGGATGGCCCAGTGGTATAAGCTAGAGTGGAGAAGTCCACCAGAGCGGACTGGCAGACCACTCATGGACCAGGAGCCTCTTGGCAGGCCAGTGCTCAGAGACAAGATACCGGCAAACCGAAAGTTCCACATCTGCAGTGGCTTTGTTACTCATTTACAGGTGGTGTGGTTCCTGAGTGGGATCCTGGAGTATGGGATACATAGGAGGTCACTGCACACAGGGGCATGGTGCATCTGGGCCAGAGTTGTTTGTTACAGACCAAAGAGGACACAGTTCCTGGCTGGCCAACTTCCACGTGACAGCTGCCCCATTTACCCTTTCTTCTAAAAGAAGAGGGAAGGGGGCAGTTGAGGCTATAGGAACATATGATGCAGCAGGGACCATGCAAAGGGGCTTGCTGCTACGCTTGAATCAATGCTTGAATCCTTACATCAATGCTGCAAACTGGAAATTATGGTCTGTATCTAAAGCCTCGAAAAAAAGTATAGTAAATTGCCTAAGTCACACCACTAATACTCCAGAGTCAGGATTCGGTCCCAGCTCAGCCTTTCTGTTCACAGTCGCTTCTGCCACAGCACCAGCCTCTCCTCCTGACAGAGAAACAGGGTATCTTGGGAGGAAATACTAGCTGCTGCCAAGTAAACTCCAACTCAACTACCTTATGTATGTACAACAGTCAGAAGCACTGCCCAGCCCTGTTCACCAGTATGTTCAAATCCATTGTTGCAGCTATCATGCCAACCACCGCACTGAGGGTCTTCTCTGCCCTGGATGGACCTCTACATGTCTATAGCCCGTGAGTTAGACAATGCTCTGCTTGATCCATAAAAACCGTTAATTTTCAGAAGGAGATCACCAGGCCCTTCTTCCTAGTCTATCATAATCTGGAAGCACCTCTGAAACCTACCCACCAGGGGTGACCTTGCTGGTATTTGAAAGATAGGCGCAAATAGCTTATTCTTCTGTCTGGGGAACTTGAATGGAGCTCAGGCGTATACCTCACAGAGTTGTATTTCCTGAAGAAAAAGGACTGAGGTTTTGTGGCCTGAATTTGTGCTTTAAATGCTGCTGGTCATTTCTGCAGAAGGATGGGAGGTGGGAGGGGGAGGTAACTTCCTGGGCATCTCTGGATGGGGTTCCCATTGGCTCAGGGAAAGTCTCCTGAGAAGGGTGTAACTTAACTATTGGTCAGTAGCCAATACCCATAGCATCTGGAGAGGCTCAAGAGGATCTGGGGTAAACACTCACCATGCCACCACAGAAAGAAGAGAGGCCCAGAGGCTAAGAAGCAACTATCTGAGTAAGCTGAAGGGCCTCTGGCTGCCTTCAAGCCACACACAAGGGTTGTATGACTCAGGGGCAGTTCTGCTGGATTCAAGGCAGTGGGTTTGACCAGACAGGAAAGTGTTAGTATCCCCATTTTGCGGGTGATAAAACTGTGGCTCAGAGGGAATGTCCCACTACAAAATGTGATGAAATATCATGACCTCCAATCTGTGCTCATTCTACTACTAGAGTTCTCTCCACTTTGTAGGAAAGCCCCAGTGTGACCACCTTGCAGAACTGAGCCCAGGAGAGATGTTCAAGAGGATCTTGAGCCCCCATGGAGTCCATAGGTCAAGGTAAGGCGCAGGGGCAGAAGAAAGGAAAGTCTGTGTTCCCTTTGGCTCCTGTGAGAAGAGTATGCAGAAAACATCTGTTTCATGGGCTGGCTCCCTATCTGATGCCGAGAGTGGGTGGATGCAGGCTTTTGTCCAAGATGATGAGTTTAGAGAATGGAATCTGGGGTGACCAACAATGAGCTAAAGGGGAATCCCTGCAGGCAGTATGTGGGTGTGGACCGAGACTGATGGCAGAGGAGATGGGGAACAGCTAGGGAAAGGCAAGCCCTCTAGGCAGAGACCTCAGATCCAAAGATGGGAATCGAAGACCATCCAGGAGGGCTGACCTCATTCCAGGTCTCCATTACTGCCTGAGGCCTGCCCACAGGAACCTGATACCCATGACTCATCTTCTTAAGCCTGGGCCTCCAGCCCTGTCTGTGAGGCCTTGAGTTCCAGTTCTTGCTTGGCCTCTGGCAACAACAGTAATGGCTTACACGTTATCTGTTCCTTAGAAGTGAGACTGTACAGACTTCATCTCGTGTACTTTGGAGGTGTTCTCAGGAAGGACCACTCCCTGAAGAAGAATATGCTTGGTAAAGTAAGGGGTCAGCAAAAAGGAGGAAGACTCCCAACAAGATGGACTGACACAGTGATGAAACAGTGGGTTCAAACAGAGCAATGACTGTTTTGTTCTGCTGTACTGACTCAATGGCACCTAACACCAGTAATTATATGATGGAGTCCCTGGGTGGTACAAATGGTTAAATACTTGATTACCAATGGAAAGCTTAGTAGTTCAAATCCAATAAGAGGTGCCTCAAAAGAAATGCTAATGATTTGCTTCCCTCTCTGGAAGGCAGTTGGTTGGTTGCCATGAGTCTGAGCCTGACACTGACTATTCCAAGTGTTTTTCCACAGGAGCACCTGGCCAAGGAAGGCCACACACAAAAAGATGGCAGAGCCAGGATTCACCCCCTGCTCCAGTGCCTTATTTCCCCAAACCGTTTATGCAAATCAAAGGCCCCTGTACCTCCTCAATTCTCCAAGTCAGTCCTGATTTCCAAGGGTCTCCCTGGTTGTCCCCACACTCCCCTTGAACCTTCTAAGACCATACTTCCTGCTCTGTATTGGGAAGGTAGGCTCACTATGGGCATACACCCAGCTGAGCACAACCCTGGTCTTCTGAGGCACCCCATTCAGCGTGTACCTGGGGACAGGCCAGGACTCAATCGTTCTCTCTGAGCCTGGAACTGAGATACCTCTGCAAATGGAGAATCTCCTTTGACAACTTCACTGAGACCTAGAAGTCAGAGGTTCAACTTTGTTCAACTTCACATGCTGCAAGGAACAGCCACGGGAAGAAAGAGGCAGGAGACGTGGACTGAGTCTGTAGTGACAATAACGGCTCCTTGGCGTCACAGCAGCCATCCCAAGTGTCTTTCCAGATCACCCTTTCCAGAGAAGCAGAAGAAACTCATCTGGGATTAATCAAGAATGACTCACCTCCCGCCCCATCCAAACCAGGGTTCACCCACCACATCTGCTCCCTCATCACTGCCCTCAGGACCAGATGATTTCATCTGAGAAATAACCGAAGGTCACGGCTGTCAGGAAAGTGCCTGTGAGACTTTGCAGAGGAGGCTGACCAGGTCCCAGGGGAGGAGTCCTCTTCCTCAGACACATCTGAGTGTGTGGAGAGAAGGTGGAAGGGGTACAGTGTATGGGGGCCATAAAAGAGGCTGAGGCCACTAAAAGGCCATACCTTCCATCTGACATGCCCTTCACTGAGGAAGAGGCAAGTCGCTCTGACTAGAATCCAAGAGAGAGAGGGGCATCTAGTGTCCTGTCCACTAACAGGGGCTTTGGGAGATGGGCTCTCTGTTAGTGGACAGGACACTAGATGGTGACTACCATACAGAGACAGGTTTGTAAGTGGGAACTCAAGCCAAATGTTGCCTAAGACCTCCATTATTACCTAGTTACCAGCTAACTCCTTAGCAAGCAATCTACGTGATCAGCAAATAACTCAGGGGTCGGTTCCCCTTTTAGTGAATATAGCAGACATCTTAATCAACAGTTACTTTATTATTACCTGTGACCCCTTAACCAAACCCGAAAAATAAAAAATGTGCCATCAAGTTGTTGTTAGGTGCCGACCAGTGGTTCCAACTCATAGTGACTCTATGTACAACAGAACAGAAGACTCCCTGTCCTGAGGCAGCTTGAGCCTATTGCTGCTGTCACACTGCCAATCATCTTGTTGGGAGTCTTCCTCTTTTTCAACCACCCTCCACTTTACCAAGAAGGATGTCATTCTCCAGAGACTGGTCCCTCCTGATAACATGTCTAAAGTATCAGAGACAAAGTCTGGCCATCTGGCTTGCAAAGAGCATTCTGGCTGTGCTTCTTCCAACACAGATTTGTTTTTTCTTCTGGCAGTCCATGATAATTTTGATATTCTCCTCCAACACCAAAACTCAAATGCATCAATCCTCTACAGTTTTCCTTATTCACTGTTCAACTTTCACATGCATATAAGGCTATTGAAAAATACCATGGCTTGTGTCAGACGCACCTTAGTCCTCAAACTGGTAGCTTTGCCTTGGACACTTTAAAGAGGTCTTGCACAGCAGATTTGCTTAATGCAATACGTCATTTGATTTCTTGACTACTGCTTCCATGAGTTTTGATAGTGAGTCCAAGCAAAACGAAGTCTTTGACAACTTCAATATTTTTTCAGTTTATCATGATGTTATTTACTGGTCCATTGGTGAGGATTTTCGCTTTCTCTACATTGAGAAGCAACCCATACTGAAGGTTATGGTCTTTTATCTTCATCAGTAAGTATTTTAAGTCCTCTTTGCTTTGAGTAAGCAAGGTTTGTATCATCTACCTATCGCAGGTTGTTAATGGGTCCTCCTCTAATCCTGATACCACATTCTTCTTCATATAACCCAGTTTCTCAGATTATTTTACTCATCATACAGACTGAATAAATATGGTGAAAGAATATATTCATGGTGCATACCTTTCCTGATTTTAAACCATTCAGTGTCCATTGTTTGTTTGAACACTGCCTCTCGATCTATGTACAGGTTCCTCATGAGCACAATTAAGTGTTCTGGAATACCCATGTTTCACAATGTTGTCCATAGCTTGTCATGATCCATACAGCCAAAAGCCTTTGTATATTCAATGAAGTACAGGTAAACATCTTTCTCGTAATCTCTGCTTTCAGCCAAGATCCACGTGAAGTCAGCAGCTATCCCTTGCTCATATCCTCCTCTGAGTCCAGCTTGAACTTCGGCAGTTCCCTGCCAATGTACTGTTGCAACCATTTTTTAATTATCTTTAGTAAAAGTGTACTTGCACGTGATATGAAAGATATTGTCCGATGATTTCTGCATTCCATTGGGTAGATTCCATGTGTCACAGAGTAGAATTGTACCCTGCAGTCGTCTTGGCTGTAATCTTTACAGAAGCAGATTGTTGTTATTATTGCAGTTAGGTACCATCAAGTGGGTTCCGACCCATAGCGACCCTGTATAGGGTTAAGGAGCAGCTGGTGAGCTTGAACTGTCAACTTTGCAGTTCAAACCGACTTTGTAGTCCAGCGCATTAACCCACAGCAGTAGATTGCTAGGTCTTTTTTCTACGGCACCTCTTGGTGGGCTTGAACCATCAACCTTTCAGTGAGTAGTCAAGGAAAAACTTTAATTATGCATGAATACCTTAGTTGTCTAATGTTGTCTTGATTGTCTACTAATCACTTTTCCCAATGAAAAATTTAATTATCAGCTAATTGTATTAAGTAGTGCAACTATAGCAAACAAACCCCTAAATTGAGAGTGGCTTAACAGCAAACTTTATTTCTCGTTTCTGAAGTTTAATACTCTGGAAAGGAGGATTACACATGGTGGCAAACCTGTTAAACACTAAGCTGCTGACCTAGAGAAACCCACTAAGTCTGGCTGCAGGAGAAAGACTGGGCATTCTGTTCTGTAAGGACGAGGAGCAAGGAGACTTACCTCAGGGATTCAGCAGATGAGACACTAAAGGTAGAATGTTTGAGGAAGTTTATTGATTTATTGTTTCTTTTTCCCAAAGAATGTTCTCTCTCTCTTTTTAAATGTTTTATTGTGAATTATGTGATAGTTTACATGGAAGAACATTAGCTTTACATTCATCCTATTATATATTATTTCATTGCCATGGTTACAGTCCCCTCCAGGCATCATAAACTAAGTTGGTTGCAACCCTCCAAGCTGGGCCCCTGGTCTTCAGCACACAGCCCCTCTCCCTCTCTGGGTCTAAAGTCCCCAGCTGCTCCCTCTCTTCAGCACATAAGTTTTTAAGTTTTAGTATGTCCCACTCGTCTATTTTGTCTACTTTTGTTTGTGTGGTTTTCAAAATGTTTTGTAGTCGTGTATTCCCTGAATTAGTGCCCTCACATTTGTCCCTATTTTTTCATTGATGGCCTTCATAATTCTGGGATTCACATTTAGGTCTTAATCCATGTTGCGTTGGTTTTTGTATAAGGTGTGAGGTGAAGGTCTTGTTTCAATCTTTTGCAAATCTCTTTCTAGTTCTGCCAGCACCATCTGTTGAAGAGATTATCACCTCCCCATGCGATATAGTTAGATACTTTGTCAAAAATCAGTTGGCTGTATGTAGATGGGTTAATTTCTGGATTCTCAATTCTGTTCCATTGATTTATGTATCTTTCATTGTACCAGTACCAAGCTGTTTTGACCACTGTAGCCATGAAATAAATTTTGAAGTCGGGGAGTGAGAGGTTTCCAACCTTATTCTTCTTCTTAAGCAGTGCTTTGCTTATCCTGGGACTCGTTCCTTTCCATATAAAGTTTATAATTGTTTTTTCCATCTCTTGGAAGAATGTCTTGGAATCTGGATTGGGATTGCATTATATATGTAAAGAACGCTCTCTTGATATTAAAATAGATTGAGTACATCCAAATGTACACTTATATAATGTGCCTGCTCTTCATACTGGACAGGATGGTCTTGAGAAATTATTCCCTCTGCCCTCCAGACTGCTGGTTTTCTGTTATTAAAGCTTGGATTGGCTCTCTCCCCATCTCTGTGACAGGCGGCAAACCTCCTCAGTGGTAGCTGTTGACCTCACTCTGGGAATGCTGCTAGCTGTGGGTCCCACACACTAGACTCTTCTTCACAGCGCCGCCGCCCCTGTGAAGTCACAGACGTGCTTCCCGCCGCTTTGTAAAATAGGCTTTTATTCCGAGGAGTTTGTTTTCAGGCCCCAGGTTCTCCTCACGCTCTCTGTGCAAACTTCACATTGATCCATGGAGACAGTTTAGTGTTTGGTTGTTTTTAGGGGATGGTGGAATCTCATATGTGCAGAGTAGAACTGCTCTCTAGGGTTTCCAAGACTGTGAGCTTTCAGAAGCAGATCCTCAGGCCTGGTTCCTGAGGTGCCTCTGGGGGAAGGGGTTCAAACCGCCAACCTTTTGACCAATAGTCAAATGCTTAACAAATTGGGCCTCCCAGGGACCCCCAGAGTGGGAATTGACTCCATGGCAACTGGTTTGTTTAGGGGATAACTTGAAAGGTAGAGAAAGGGAGGTTTCTTGAATCCCTTCAGGAAGCCTGGGAAATTCCTCAGATTCCTGCTTTTGAAGGGTCAAGGCTGTTCATTCACGTGCAAATGTGACACTTTCTAGAATGCTTTATTGTATCCTGGTCCTGGAGTCTTACACTCCTCCTCTCACTCCTTCCCCCTTACACACACACACACACACCCAAGGCCCACGCTAGGGGCTGTAAGCGGTAGCCGACTTTCGCCTGAGGCTACGTGTAGGCGAGGTGATTTGACTCTGAGAAGTAATCAGAGATCACAGTTGTTAGAAAACCGCCTGGAGCTGGGACCAAGGCGGACCAGTTATCCACTGCACGCTCAGTGTCAAATTACAGCTCCTCCCCTCCTCAGACAGCAGCTACCTCTGGTGGGAGTCCTGGGTATTATTAATAAAAATACAGGCGTAATCATCACATGAACTCCTAGGGTAGCGTTGTAGAATCAGCACTGGACTGCGAATCCCACGGTCAGTGGTTCAAACTCACCAGCCGCTCCTCCGAAACCCTATACAGGGTTGGTTTGAGTTGGAACCGACTCAATCGCACTTAAAAACAACAATCATCAGAAACTGCTTGCAGTGAACATTGTATGCAGTTGTTGGGTGTCAAAGAGTTGATTCGGACTCATAGTGACCCCAGGTGACTTTAGAACTGCTCCGTGGGTTTCCTAGACTGGAATCTTTATAGAAGCAGACCCATACATTTGTCTGCTAAGGTGTGGTAAGTGGGTTAGGCCTTATGGTTAGTAGCCCAGAACTTAACCCATTGAACTACAGGGCTCCTTACAAGGCCCATTTGTTGTTGTTAAATATCTTTGAGTCAGTTCTAACTCATAGCAACCTTGTATAGGGTTTCCGAGGAACAGCTGGTGAACTTGAACCACCGACCTTGCAGTCCATTGCATTAATCCACAGCACCACACAAGGCCCATAATAAACACCATATTAATGTCAGCTGCTACCCTTATTATTACAGGTTGTTGTTGTTGTTAAGTGCTGTCAAGTTGGTTCTGACACATAGCGGCACTCACAGTCCAGGGCTTTTCCTACAGTGCCGCACTTGTTAAATTGTTGTTAAGTGCCATCAAGTCTGTTCCAAGTCACAGCGACCCTGTATAGGGGGTTCTGAGATGTGGCTGGTGAGTTCGAACTGCCTGACCTTGTGTTCCAGTGCTTATCCTACAGTGCCACACCAGGACTCCTTATTGTAGGAAGTTTCCAACACATTTGAGTTTTGATGACCATCTGGTTGGTTGGTTGTTTCTTTGGGGTTTTTTTCCCCTACAACCTAGGAGTCCTGGTGTGGCGCTATATAATAATTAACTATAGGAAAAGCCCTGGACTGTGAACCACAAGATCAGCAGTTCAAGCCCACTAACTGCTCATCGGAAACCCTATCCAGGGTTGCTATGAGTCAGAATTGACTCAATGGCACATGACAAGAATTGTTAGTAATATATACTATATAAAGTGTTGCAATGCATAGGACAACTGTGATTTAGCCTGTGGATCACAGTATAATCGCCACCTTCAAGGCACCCTACCAACAGACTACATTTGCTCAGGCAGTAGCTGCAACAGCTGGAAACAGGGTAAAATGACATGATTTCTGGAAGAATATAGTATCTAGAAAATCACGTCCTTCTGGTAAGAAGTTATGGGAATATGCATGCAGGGGATTTGGAAAAAATTGCTGAGTTCTATGAACAAGCTTGAAACTTTCGATCAGGATATGATGAAAGATATTTGTGGGAAAACCATCCATATGGCAAGAATGCTGAATTTAGAATTTGATATTACTGATGTTGAACAGCTTACAGATTTTGAGAGATATAATGAAGTAGAAAGAATGAGAGGCTTTGGCAAGATGGTGGACTAAGTGATGTACTACAGGGACTGTCTACAACAAAGATACGAGAGACCACATGAAACAGACATGGAGGAAACTCCTGGCACCGTGAACTTCAGAGGAAAGGCTAGAGAAGTGGACTGAGTGCTTGCTGGGAGGAGAAGCTGAGCAGGGACAGTGAGAAGGAGCCAGTCAGACGCAATGCAATCATCTTGGGAGCAGCTTTTGGAAGAAATGACTCTCAGGATGGTTCATCTTCAGGAATGAGGGGGGTCCAGGAAGTTGCTAATTGAAATTGTTGGTTAGTGTTTTAACAATAGAATCTCATGGGGGAGGGGAGAAGAAACCTGTTGGAGGACTACGAATTTTAAATCAAGGGACAGTAGATGACATTGTTAACCCCATAGTAATCAGTCAAGCACACATGTGCACACACAAACTCACCCAGTGTGGCCTTGAGTCAATCACCCACCTTCTGAGGCTCTGCCTCCTCAGAAGTGTGCCTCCTTCCTCCCAGGCCTGAGCAGAGTGGTTCAAAGACAGAGCCCAGGTCAGCCTGAGCATCAGGTACCTAGAGGGCCGTGCTCCTGTGACTCACCCACGAGACCGCTGACTTGTTGTAGAGTCCCGCCACTGAGCGACTCACCCACGGTACCTCTGACCTGTCGTAGAATCTCGCCACTGACCTGTCGTAGAGTCCCGCCACTGACGGACTCACCCACGGTACCTCTGACCTGTCGTAGAGTCCCGCCACTGACCGACTCACCCACGGTACCTCTGACCTGTCGTAGAGTCCCGCCACTGACCGACTCACCCACGACACCTCTGACCTGTCGTAGAGTCCCGCCACTGACCGACTCACCCACGATACCTCTGACCTGTCGT
>NW_006408642.1:9697207-9726021 GCF_000296735.1 Chrysochloris asiatica
TCGTAGAGTCCCGCCACTGACGGACTCACCCACGGTACCTCTGACCTGTCGTAGAGTCCCGCCACTGACGGACTCACCCACGACACCTCTGACCTGTCGTAGAGTCCCGCCACTGACCGACTCACCCACGGTACCTCTGACCTGTCGTAGAGTCCCACCACTGACCGACTCACCCACGGTACCTCTGACCTGTCGTAGATCCTGCCACTGACGGACTCACCCACGACACCTCTGACCTGTCGTAGAGTCCTGCTTTGCACTGTGATGTGCTCAGCAAGTATTATCTAGGAAGCAGTAAGACAAAATCCTTGCATGAGCTGCTCCATCCCCACCTTTCTCTATGCTTTTTCCCACCTTCCCACGCCTGCCATTCAAGTCTCCTAGGTATAAACCTAGACACAGAATTACTCACATTGTGGTGCTGTATGGTCAGCACTGAACTGTGAACCACAGGTCAGCTGTTCAAACCCACCAGCTGCTCTTCGTAAACTATACAGTTCACTTGATGGCACTTAACAACAACATGGTAATTCTTTGGAGCTCTGGTGCAGCGCTGTAGGGTAAGCACTGACCTAAGCCATGGTATTGTCAATAACCTCATATGAGTGCATAAGTTGGACAGTAAATAAGGAAAACCATAGAAGAACTGATGCATTTGAGTTATGGTGTTGGAGGAGAATTGACAGCGCCACGACTGCCAAAAGAACAAACTAATCTGTGTTGGAAGACGTACAGCCCCAGGGTTCCTTGGAAGCCAGGATGGCCAGACTTCGTCTCTCATACTTCGGACACATTATCAGGAGGCCCAGTCCCTAAAGCAGGATATCATGCTTGGTAAAGTGGAGGGTCTGAGAAAAAGAGACAGACCCCCAACAACATGGATTGGCACAATGGCAGCACCGAGGGGCTCAACGGTAGCAATGATTTCGTGAGGTTGGCGCAGGGCCTGGCAGTGTGTTGTTCTATTGTGCATAGGGTCACTATGAGTTTTATGAACTCGATGGTACCTAACAACATTTTCCTATCATAATTTAGGGCTCCTAATTGGTCATTTCTTCCTGAGTCTGATGTATTGCTTGTAATTCAGTCTGTTGTAATTGTATTCCTAAGCCAACCACAATACTGATTATAGTAGTAATGGTTAGTTTCTTGGTCACATCAGATCATCCTTAATCTTCTCTGTGCATGCTTGATTTTGAGGAAAGTCCATTTTACCAATCTTCCTCCTATTTTGGCTTTCTCATTGTGTGGAACATATCTGATATTTGCCGTGATCGATTTGTAGCCAACCCCTCTTCTATGGTCTAACACTCGAACACTCTGAATCACTTCCTTTGCAGAGTCCACGTCTCCCACAGTGTGGACTTGGACATCATCGTAAGCACTGGGGATGTGCATTTCCAATATGATGCTTCAATATTATTTCTGGGATTTTCTTCCAGGTTGCCGATAGCCACTGTGTAAGATCTGCAGTGACAATATCACAGCCACTGCCAGCAAGAATAAATCTCAACTTCAGGGATGCTAAACTGTGAAGAACTATGCCTACTAGAATCGATGGAATAAGGTTTTCCAGCCCTTCGGTGAATGGGGACGCTCTGCAGGTCTATGACAACAAAAGTGGTCATTTATTGCTGAGTGAAATAAGTCCATCACAAAAGGACACATGCTTTGTGATCTCACGTATGTGAAATATCTTTTTGATGATAGGCAACAAATGCAGATACCCAAGTTGGTTAGTGGCTGCCAGGGCCTGGGGGCAGGGTGGAATGGGGAATTATTGATTAGGGGTACTAAGTTTCTGTTTCATAAAGCGATGAAAACTTCTGGAAATAGCTAGAGGTAATGACAGCATAGGGTGAATAAAAGCAGTTAATGCTACAGAATGACACACTTGAAATGGTTAAAATGGAATGTTTTTGCTATACAAGTATATGTTTAACAAAAAAATTAAAAACTCCATTTGTAGAGTTGATTCTGACTCACGTGACCCCATGTGTGTCAGAGCAGACCTGTATGCACGCCCGTTTTCATCTCTTAGAAGCGGATAGCCAGAACTGCCTTCTGAGTTCCCTCTGGGTGGATCTGAATTGTCAACATTTTGCTTAGCCATTTGTGCACCCAGGAACTCCTATATATATTTTTAACACAATAATAATAATGATAAAAATCACTTCACAAGAATCCTGAAGTGATTCTAAGAATCAAAAAAAATATTTAGAGATTTTTGGATGGATCTTAGAGGTACAGGGCAATTTTACTTCTGATTCTGACCCTAAATGGACTGTGACCTGGAGCATGTTACTAAACACAGCAAAGACCTTGACTTCTTTAATTAGAAAGTTGACCCATCGATGTCATTTGGTGGATGGGTGGGGTGAGTGGCCTGAGAGGAAAAACGGCTGAAAATAGTCTGAGGACATTTTGTAAATTGGGAACTGCTGAGAAGCCCTAAATGACAGCCTGGGGATTTCTTTGTCCGGAGAGCAAAAGCCCCAATTGGACGGTTTCCTGCTTGACTCTTCAGCTAAAGCTTCAGTTCTGATCCTTCTTACCTGATTGCCAAGGAAGTACAGATTGTTAAAGAGTATTCATCGGGTATCATTGGGCCCAACAGGCCACACACAGAGTTTGTGTGCGTTTTAAAGTCTTGATGGCAAAGAGCATTGTACACAGGCACATGAAGACAGATGTGAGAGGGGAGGAAGGGTTTATTTTAAGACTGGAAGGAGGAATGCTAGAGAACCGGATGCAGTAAACAGGCCCTGTACTCCCTGCCTTTTACTTGGAAACCTCTCCTGGGGCAAGGGATGAAAAGAAAAAGAGCTTTTCTATTTACCAAAATGTTGTGGTCTGAACCCAAGAGCATGAGGGGGAGGGAGGGAACAATTCCAACTTTAGACCCAATAAACTGGGCTGGTGTTTCTTATGGATCAGAACCACCCTCTCTGGACCAGAAGTGAAAAATCACATGGCGTTAAGTAGAACAATTCAGAGACTAGCAAACTGGTCCACGGGTCAAATCTGGCCCACAGCCATTTTTGTAAATAAAGTTTTATGGGAACACTGCTATGCTCATTTCTTTGTGTATTTGTGAGAGGCTGTGTGCCCCCAAAGTCTAAAATACTTAACTGTCCCTTTATAGAGAATGATTGTTGACCCCAGAACAATGGAAAGGGCATGAATTTGGGGGTCCAAACACTTGGATTGAGTTCTAGTGTGCTTATTTCCTATCTGGTGACCTGGGACAGAGCATTAGCTGCTCTAAGCCTCAGTTTCCTTATCTGTGAGATCTGCCCATTTTACCTGGTGGTTGGGAGGACTGAATGGATAATATATTTACTGTGCATCTATATAGGATAACCACTGGACCTGAAATGTTGGAAAGGGCATGAGTTTGTCAACCACAGGCTGACGTTTCAAACCCACTATGGCTTCGGCTCTGTGGGAGAAAGAGGAGGCTCTCTGCTCCCACAGAAGTTTATTTATGGCTTCGGAACCCCAGCACAGGGTTTCTATGAGTCAGAATCAACTCACTGGTGGTGGGTTTAAACATTTTTTATTATTTTGGAGGGTCATCAATGGTTACTTAATGCCAAGAGTCGGTTCCGACTCATAGCAACCCTGTATAGGGTTTCCGAGGCTGTTAATCTTGATGGGAGCAAAAATCCTCATCTTTCTCCTGCGGAACAGCTGGTGGTTTTGAAATGCGGACCTTGAAGTTAGCAGCCCAACTCATAACCACTACACTATTCAATGTTCAACCTTAATTAATCATTTTCTACCTTGAATTAATATTATAGCATTTCACAAACAATGTAAAAATTTAACTGCTCTTACAATAGTATCCCCTACTGACCATTGTAGTGTAGTGGTTACGAATTGGGCTGCGATCCGCAAAGTCAGCAGTTCGAAACTGCCAGCTGTTTCTTGGGAGAAAGAAGAGGTTTTCTGCTCCCGTAAAGATTTATAGCCTCAGAAACCCTGTACAGGGTCACTATGAGTCAGAACCAACTCCACAGCACATACCAACAGTCCATTGAGTTATTGATGCAAAATATTTATTTGTACATGTTATAGGTTATAAATCCCACATAAAGCATTTATTATTTTTGCTTTAGACAGCCAACAGTATTTAAAGACATGTACAAAAGAAAAGTATTTACCCAAATATTTACCACTTGTGGTGTTCTCTGAGGAACCCTGGTGGTCCCGTAGGTTAAACACTGGGCTTAATACAAAAATTGGTGGTTGAACCCACTAATCACTCCACCAGAGTAAGATGTGGCAGTCTGCTTTCATAGAGTTTGTTGGTGGTGGCGCCATTGATTTGGTTGTGACTCACAGTGACCCTGTCTAGGGTTTCCGAGTAAATTTCTACAGGAGCAGAAAGCCTCATCTTTCTCTCGCAGAGCAGTTGGTGCATTCAAATCTGTGACCCAGGGGTTAACAGCACATGTAACCCACTGTGCCACCAAGACTCCATCCATAAAGAGCTGTTGTTGTTGTTACGTACCATCAGGTCAATTTTGAATCCTAGCGACCCTGCATAGGGTTTCCGATGAGTGACTGGTGAGTTTGAACTGCCGATCTTTGGCTCAAACTGACCTTGTAGTCCAGGGACTCACAAAACCCACGGAGCAGTTCTACTTGCCCTGTAGGGTTGCTATGAGTTGGAAATGACTTGCCAGCAGACCTGATATTTTAAATTTTTTTGTAGCTTAAGGAATTTTCTTTAGCATTTCTAATAGTGTAGTTCTACCAACAATAAACTCACCCAGATTTTGATGGGGAAAACAATTTTTTCCTTTACTTGTATTGGATACACACTAACATTTTTGTCTCTCAATATATTAGACATTATGTCATTGATTTAAGATTTGCTTTTTTTTTCTGGGGAAAATCAGCCATCTTTCTTCGTGTTTCATTGAAGGTAATGACTTTTTTCCTCTAACTACTTTTAGGAATTTCCCTTTAACTCTGGATTTGAGCAGTTTGGCTAGGTTATGCTTACATTGAGTGTGTCCTCTGCATATCTCAGGTTAATGAGTCTTCCGCCAATTGTGATGCCACATTCTTCTTCATATAATCCAGTTTCTTGGATTATTTGCTCAGCATACAGACTGCATAAGTATGGTGAAAGAATGTAACCCTGGCATACACCTTTCCTGGTTTTATACCATTCAGTATCCTGGAATTTTGTTCAAACAACTGCCTCTAGTTCTATGTACAAGCCCCTCATTAGCACAATGAAGTGTTTTGGAATAGCCATTCTTTGCAATGTTAAACATAATTTGTTATGACCCACACAGTCTAAGGCACAGGCAATAAAGCACAAACAGCTTTCTGGTGTTCTCTATTTTCAGTCAAGATCTATCTGATGTCTTGCAATAATACCCCTAGTTTCACATCCTCTTCTGAATCCAGCTTGAATTTCTGGCAGCTCTCTGTCCATGGACTGCTGCAATTGTTTTTCAATTATCTTGGGAACAAACTGTATATGTTATGTTGTTAAGTGCTGTGGAGTCAGTTCCTACTCTGTATAGCATTTCTGAGGTTATAAATTTTTATGGGAGTAGAAAGTCTCCTCTTTCTCTCACAGAGCAGCTGGTAGGCTTGAACCACAGACCTTGTGGTTTGCAGCCCAACATTTACCCTACAGAGCCAGAGTGCTTCCACACTGCGTAACTATCTTGTTTTGTTCATGAGAAGTTTTCCCTGTTGTTCCATGTTTGTTCTTAAAAAAAACCCCATATTTGCTGGCTGCCTCCTTCTCCATTTAATGGGACGCAACCTATTTTTCTGAAGGTTGCAGTAAAGCATGCCTGTGTTCTCTCTCAGCTTACGTACTATTTACTTAGGGTCCTAGACATTGGTTTTGTTTTCTTTGGCAGATGAGAGTTGGCTCCACTGTGCAAGCATTTGCCATGTTGGGCTTCCCAGCTACCACGTTCTCTTCACTCATTTTCCCTCCCTGACAGAAATAACCCTGGGCCTTCCACTGGCTTGGCAGCAATTTCCCCCATCACATGGAGTTGCCCCCACGCCATTGCCTGAGGGCACCACTGCCAGGTTCTGCTCATTTTAGTTGATGTCTCAATGTTCCAGATTGTTGTATTTCAAGTAAGACAGGCACTTAGAGGAGGGGAAAGGTAGACACACTGGGCAACATAAGATCATTTGGAGATTAGACTATTTGGATTTGAAACTTGGCCCTTCTACCATATATCAGCTGTGAAACTGAGCAAATGTCTGAATTTGGGAGTCTTGGTTTCCTCATATTTCCCTTTAGAGATTTTGTGGGAATTAAACGAGATAATATAAGTAATTCTGCTGAGTCTAGTGTTTGAACTAATCAAGAACTAAACTCACCCCTCTCCCATGTTCCTAGGGAATCAGAATTCTCTGTTCAATTGTTCCATAATATTAATCATCTCTTTGTAAGGACCAATGAGATCTTATTTTCAAACGTTTTATTTTTCGTTGAGAAAAGGTTCTCCAAAGTCATGCGGGCATCTGCCAAGTGGTCAGTCGGCCCAGTGGCTTGGAGATTTGCTGGACCATTGCTCTGACCAGATAATGTGCGGATAAAAGGCTTTCTACACTCACCTTGTCGCTTGGTTCTAAATTACTTAGTTTACCTTAGGAAAAAGAAAAGACAGCAAAATAAAAAAACTGACTCCACCTTACTTGTTCCAAGACTCCTCATCCATTTGCTTATATTTGAAATTGAGGCAATGGGACTGAGTATCTTCCAGTTGGCTCTGGGAATGTCTTATAGCTCTGTTGTACAGTTCTTGCTTCTGCCTTCTCTTTTGGTCCTAGTCTTTCTCAACTCCACTTCATCTGTCTTGGTTCTGGAACAAACTCCACCCAGTTAAGCTGAAGATGAGAGAAAGGAAGTACTAGCTAGAAATTGAAGTCCAAATGCACCAATTAATTCAGTGATTCTCAAACATAGCTGCTCAGTAGGATCACCTGGGGAGACCTGTAAGACTCTTGATACCCAGGTCACATTCATATCAATTAAATTGGAATTTCTGAGTATGGGGATCAGGTATTATTTCTCAGGTGGAAGTCTGAACCAAGTTGAGAATTAGTGACTTAACTGCTATTGTTAATGTGCTTGAATTAGTGCTATCTGCCATCTAACTATTACTTTCAGAGTGAGAAGGACCACTCAAATCTCACTTTGCAACTCTCCATGAAGAGTTAGGAAGATAAATTATGCTTCTGACGATTGTTGTTTTTAAGTACCATACAGCTGGAGTGACCCTGCATAGGGTTTCTGAGGAGTGGCTTGTGGGTTTGAACCACAACCTTGCGGTTAGTAGTCCAGTGCTTAACTTAATCTGTTTCTGATGAACTCCTAGCATGGGAATATGGTAGAAATTCCAAGGTCACACATATGTCTCAAAGTCTCAGATTCAACATTTTATTACATTAAAAAAGTCATCTGTCACTACTGAGCTACGAGGGACCACATCTGAGGTTACTCTGAAAAAATGAAATCAGAGAATACAGATATTTCTTTCAGCATTCTTCATTAACTATTGATCACTGCCTTTGGTCAGTTCTGGTAAGAGCACTTAATTGCTGACTTGACAAAAAACCAGGGTTGTCCTACAAGCCACTGGCCTGGGTCCATTCCTGACCATCTTTCCCAAGCAGACAGGCCTCTGCGTTTCTGAGCCAAGAAAGTGCAGTGTGGGCGGCATCCGCACCATGTCTGGCTGCAAGCTTGCTCTTCACAGCTACCTCTTAGGCCGCTCACCATCTGGGGCCCATGTGAGCAGACTGCCTTGGGGGCTTGTGGTGGGGCACTGAGGTTGGGAATCAGCAGCCTGGAGCCTGCTTTTGCTTCACTGCCCAGCTAATGTGACCCCCTGAGAGTGGCTATGAAGTGCTGCTCCAGTGCACAAGCACCAGGGTGCGTGATCCCGCAGAAGGGAGGAAGAGGCCTGGGGTCAGGGGAACTAGTACTGCAGTCTTTTGGGTCAGAAACACTTCAGAAGAGCGCAGTGTCCATTTCCACATACTCATATGTACACCAGGGTGCTGAGCTCAGTTCCAGGGTCCCCAGTGGCTGCCCACGCAGTTCCTCAGCCACATCTGGTTCCTCAGCTTGCTGTCACGTTCCTGGGGAGTGCCAGTTTCCGGAATCCAGGCTGTTTGAAAGGCAAACAGCATCTTTGACGGTTTCACGAAGGGTTAGATGGCTTCTTACACTCTGCAGTGTTGGGGGCCAGGGGCCAGCTGCAAAACCCCACCCCCATCCCTGCACCAGGCCTCACCACAACAACGCTGCTGACTCCGGTCTGTCCAGTATTTAAAACACTTGTCTTTTCCCTGAGCCCGTAGGTTTCCTTCTCTTCATCCCAGGCCAGGGAGGAGGCTCCCCGAAGGCCTTGCAGTCACTCCTGCACCAGGAAGTTAATGAGGGCGGTTCTGGGGGAGAGGAAGGCTTTCTTAATGCTGCGCCCCTGCAACAGCCTGGCCCCTAGCTCACTCTGGAGAACAAGGTCCCGGACTTTGTCTTGGTCCTGAGCGACTTGCTGGGGCACAAGGATTTTGCCACAGGCTTTGTTGTTGATCTGAGAAAGAAAAGGGGAGACACACAATGAGGCAAGGCCTGAGGTAGCAGGCAAGGCCTGAGGTAGCAGGCAAGGCCTGAGGTAGCAACCCATACCCACATACCCACTTCACTGTTTTGGGAAGGAATCCAGGAGAAAGGAGGAAAAGTCAACACCCAGCTTTGCAAGAGGATACAATGCACTCAGTTGGACCTAACTGTTGTTGTTAAGTGCCACAGAGTCAGTTCTGATTCACTGGGACCCTGGATAAGATGTCCAAGGAGTGGCTGGTTGAGTTTGAATCCCCAACCTTGTGGTTAGCAGTCTAGTGCTTATCTCTACAGTGCCACACCTAAAAACTGCAGAGAGGCAGACAGAAAAACAGACAGAGACAGACACAGAGACTGCATGTGAGTGCCTACTCCTAGAGTTAGAACTACTTTGGGCTTCCAGAGGACAGCCAGCACAGTCATGGAGGAAAGCATGTCTAAGGTCCTCAGCAGGGCACGGCTTGGGTCATTTCCTGGGGGAGAGGATTACTGTGTCACTGGGGATCAAGTCTAGTTACGATCCAGCCATGGAGCGCTGTTATCGGGGATTTAATGAGGTTAGGCATTATGAATTGTGTGTCCCCAAAAGATGAGCGAAGTAGGCTGGGCCATGATTCTCAGTATTCTGTAATTACACTCCGTTTTGTGATCTGATATAATTCTCCTCTAGGAAACCCTCACCTCTAGGGTAGGAGTGACGCAGGATCAGAGGCAGTTATGATAACGTGGCAGTGTGCATTCTACAGCATTAGGTTGTGACAAGGCTAAACAAGCACCAAGAAAGAAGAGCTGGAGGGGAACCCATCCTTTGAACCTGTGCTCCCTGTGCTGAGAACCTCCTAGACTCAGAGGAAAATTGATGCAAAGACACACAGAGATCTCCAAGTAATACAGAGCCCACAGATGTTGAAAGGAGGCAAGGTTCTCCCCCTGGAGCTGACAGAGACAGAAAACCTTCTCCTAGAGCTGAATTTGGACTTGTAACTTCCTAAACTCTGAGACAGTCCATTTCTGTTTGTTTAAGTCATCCACTTGTGGTATCTCTGTCATAGTAGCACTGGACAACTAAGACAGCAGTCAACCCCTGCTTCTGACAAGTGGTTCCTGGAAGAGGTGCTCAAGTGCCACTTAGATATCATCTTACCACATTTGGAGTCCTAGTGTGGTGCTGTAGGATAAACACTGGACTTCTAACCACAAGGTTGGCGGCTCAAACCCAAGCCGCTTCTTGGAAGCCCTCTACGGTGTTGCTGTGAGTTGGAACTGACTGGACAGTACTTAACAATAAGAGTTTACTACATGACAACTTCTCTTGTTTAAAATGGGTCAGTGCAGTTCCAGATGTCAGTTGGTACTCACTGAAAATGAATTCAGTTCAATGAGGGCAAACCTTCACATCCAATGTGAGCTGACATATCACCACCATGGACCCAGAGTTTCTGAGCAGCCATGCTTCCATACCTTCCACTCCACTGTTCTCACCTGGACACTCTCGTTTCTTTCACTGGTGCTGGTGTTAAGTGCTGCTGATTCAGTTCTGATTCATAGCCACCCTGTGTAGGGTTTCCAAGGAGTGGCTGGTGGATTTGAACTGACAACTTTGTGGTTACTAGTCCAGTACTTATCCTACAGAGCCATAATGCTACCATTTTCACTTGGAAAATTAAAAAACAAAACATACAGCCATTAAGTCCATTCTAACTCATAGCTACCCAGAAGGGCAGAGGAGAGCTTCCTCAGATGATTTTTAAAGCTGTAACTTCTATGGGAGCAGATTTCCTAGTCTTTTCTTTCAAGGAGTACGTGGTGAGTTTGAACTGCCCACCTTTCGGTACCACCAAGGCACCTGGAAAATATCACCGCTGTATTATAAAAATACATATTCTCAAGTGTCCCTTAATTACCCACTTCATTTTTCAGATTTGCATAGAACTCAGTAGATTTTTATTGTTTGCATTAGCAACTGAGACCTCTAGGCAGGAGATGTAGGATGAACATTGTGCCTTCAAATATTCTTGAAATACTGTTGTTTAAACAAATGTGATAAAGACGATGTTCTATATCCTACTTTGCTAAGTAGGAACTAGGGTCTTAAAAGTTGTGTGTGCATGGTTATCTAAGATACAACAATTGGTCTCTCTCCTCCTGGAGCAAAGAAGAGTGAAGAAAATCAAAGATTAAAGAAAACAGTCCAAAGAACTGACGGATCACACCAGCTTCTCAGCCTCCACTAGCTTGAGGCCAGAAGGTGGAGTCTGTCTACCACTACTGATGATTCTGATTGGAATCACAATACAAGATCCTAGCCAGAGTAGACTACAAAACAAAATGCAAAATCATAAGAAAGACCAGACTTACTGGTCTGGTAACCATTTTGGCACTTAGATAATTTTCAGATCTGGAAGTGGGTGCACCCTCAAGGATCACCTTTCAGCTGAACATCTGGTGGTGGTGTTGTTAAGTGCCGTCGAGTCGGTTCCGACCCACAGTGACCCTGTACTGGGTTTCCAAGGAGTGGCTGGTGAGCTTGAACAGATCAAACTGACTTTTCAGCACATTAACCCACAGCACCACATCAGGACTCCTCAGGCAAACAATAGACAGACTTATAAAGTGAACAATAATACCCATTTACTCTTCAACCATCTGAGATCAACAGGGTAGCATCTTCCCCAAAACAAAGTGCAGAAGGTCGGAAGAGGCAGGGAAGGAGGTCAGATAGACACGGGTAAGCCGCAAAGGAAGTGGGAAGAGTGCTGTTACATTGAGAGAACTGTAGCTAATGTCCTGAAACAAAATGTGTATAAACCGTGGAGTATGGAATTAATGTGCTCTGCAAACTCTCACCCAAATCACAATACACTGTTCTAAATAAATGCATAAATAAAACAAGTGTGAGGCGGCACGATGTGGGTTTAGGTACTGTGACCCTACTGCCTGTGTGTTTCTAAGCAGCAGAAGCTGCCTTCTTTCCAGGCCACAGGCTTGATTTGACTGAAAACTTGGAAGAGACCTCCCAGCCTGACACACAAAGGGCGTGTGTCTAGTGAAGTCCTGAAGCCACCAACTACTGATTTCTCAGAATGTGAGCGTGTTTATGAACCATGGTACTAACCTTCCCTCCTGTTTTTATTTCTTCTTTCCTATGGACAGTGGCTCAGGGTAATGTCCACTTTGGGCCACTATCTGTGATGGGGACTGAGGGGTAGGAGAGCACATGTTTTGATAGCAGACTCAGCTTTAACTCTCAGATTAGGTCTTAGAAGCTGTGAGACCTCACATTTCTCTTTTTTAAAGACAAAATCCTCTGGACCGTTGAGTGAAGAAGGTGAAATAACTTGTGTAAAGTGACCATCTCATGAGGCTCTACCTTTGTCAAGAATTCTGACCAGGATTTAGTGAGGTGGCTGGTGGGGCATCCTCTTCAATGACTGATCTCAGCATATGAATATGACTTCCTATTTCTAAGCCCAGTCAACTTCCTGGGTGGCGGGTCCTATGTCATCAGTTTACCACAGGTTGAGCCGAGTCAGTCTCAAGGGGCTTAGGGGCCGGGGTTTGGGATCTCTGGTCTTTCTCACATGCCTTGGAAGGTTCTCATGATCTCTGCTCCTGAACTTCCCATAGTTGCCTCAGATGGGTGTGTCTCAATCACATTTCCCTCTCCCAGGGATGAGGTAAAATTAAACGGCTGGGATTCAACAATGTGATAGGTGTCCCGGTGTGATGCTCTGGGTTAATGCGCTGGACTGCAAAGTTGGTTTGAACTGCAAGGTAGGAGGTTCAAGCTCACCAGCCGTTCCTTGGAAATCCTATACAGGGTCGCTATGGGTAGAAACTGACTCAATGTCACTTAAGAACAATGTCGAAGAAGGCCTTTCAAACCTTTCAAACACAGGCTGTTCTTGATAAGTCTACTGCAGCCACTAGCAGCAGGCTGGACTTCTACTCCTCCATCATTCCCCATCCCCCTCTTCCTCGCGCATCACTCACAGCCTGGGAGCTGGCCTCAGCATCCTCCTCTCTTAGGGTTTGGGTTTCCCCATCAATCACTGGTCTCTGACCTCTGTAATGGCTACTAACAACAAAAGCTCCATACTGAGCTCGTGCTCCCTAGGTGCCAGGCTTGTGTGAAAAGTAGGTCACTTGTGAGAACTTGTCTTTGCCATTCCCTGTGAGGTAAATATACGGCCACCCCGTTTCATCTTGCAGATGGAGAAACTGAGGCACATGGGGTTAAGTCATTAGGCTAAGGTCCCATACCAGGGCATGGTGGAGATACTTACTAATAATTGCTTTGTGGTTAGTGTACCTGACTGCTTCTCTCTCTGTGGCTTAGACAACTGCTGGCAGGGATGGAGTCTGAGGTGGGGGATCCTATTAGTTTCCGGTTCTCTCTTCAGCACTGCCCTGCACTTTCTCTGCTCCAACGCTTCCTCAGTTTGCCAGTCCCCTCAGCCTTGCTCCTGATGTACCAACACCTTTTTCTTCACTGGGCAAATGCTGCTCCTTTTTCAAAGCCAAGTCCCTGGGCCCTTTCTACAGGCAGGCTTTTCCATCTAGCCTCCGAGCTGCCAGAGGGGTGATGCTGATGCTAGAAGTTACCATTTACTGAGCAAATTCTAGATGAGCAGCGTGACCTCTGGCAAGTTATTCAGCCCCTTCTGCTACAGGGGCCCTTCACGGGGCTGCCAGGAGCTAGTATCTGTAGACTTTTTAGAGCAGTGCCTGGCCCCTAGTGGTGCTTGTCCTGTGCTAACCCAGAACTTGTTGCCGTGCAGTCAATTCTAAGCCACAGTGACCCTGAAGGGCAGAGTAGAACTGCCCCATGGGGCTTCCAAGGCGGCCATCTTGATGGAAGCGGGCTGCCTCATCTGTCTCCCATGGAGCGGCCAGTGGGTTGGGACCAATGATTTTTGGGTAGCAGCCGAGGGCTTAACCACTGTGCCACCAGGGCTCCTTGGGTGTGAGCAGCAGCTGTGATTAGTGTGCCCAGAAGCAAGCTGAGTATTTCATGGCATCACAATGGGGTGAGACAGGTGTCACGTTTGCCTCCTTGTCAGAACTGAGGAAACTGACACTCAGAGAAATTTTGCGAAAACCAAGATCCACATGCAGGGTGACCTGACTTCCACTGGCTTCCATCTTAACCTTGTTAAGTCCCTAAGATGCCCCCCAGGCCTTCCTGTTTAGGAGCTAGGACAGATGGGTGGTCCTTCAGGTCTCTGTGTCCCCTGTACCTGGCATGCCAGCATATCATGGCCCAGAAAACACGTGGGCTGAACTGAATTAGACTGAGCTGTGCTTACAGCTTCTATTTCTGGCCACGGCAACTTCTGGGATCACACAGTCAGAACACAAACGTTGACAGAAGTTCTGCCATTGGCATGATGCCCCAAACCAAAGTTTCTTAACTTGCGGTGAGTACTTTGTAGAGAATCCTACACACGGTTTTAATTTGGGGTTTTCATTTCTATTATAATCTAAAAATCTCTGACCAGCTATTACAACTAATTTCTTTTTTACAACTATACTGTCAAATGGAGAGGTAATAGTCCTAGACTAAACTTCAGTCTCTCGCTCTGCAGTTCTCAGTAAGTTCATGGGGGTATTCATTTTTCTTATAAGTACTATTCAAGTCAAGGAAACTGCTCAGTGCCAGGAGGATGTTTTCAGTTTTGAGAAATTTTGGAAGAAGATGGCCTCCTCTTTCAGAGGCAGCCCCAGCATCTCCAGGCCTCTCCTAGGGGGCACCAGCTGGCAGCAGGGAAAAAGTACCAGGGGAGATTGGCTGGGAGGGGGTGTGGAAGTAGCAAGGTGGAGGAGCCTCTTCCTGCTGGGGCCAGGGTGCACACTCATGCTGAAGGGCTGGGCCTGGTGGCCTGGCCTCTGGGCAGCTGCACTCTGTGGGTTGCTGGACTGCAAATAAACTCAGATGGCTTCCAAGTCAGCAGAATGGCAACAGCCTTCTAAGGTCTCTTTTAGTGTCAGGAGGTCTAGAGGCTTAAATGATGACCCCACCCCCCAAATCCGTCACCAAATCTGTCTACATTCTAATCCCTGGGGCCTGTGAATGCAACCTCATTTGGAAAAAAGGGTCTTTGCAGATGTAATTTATGTATTTTGAGATGAGGAGGTTATCAGGCTTATCCAGAAGGGTCCTAAATCCAGTGACAAGTGTTTGTATTAGAGAGAGAAGAGATGGCAATGGGAGATGAGAGAGAGATACACATGTGATGCAGTCACAAGCCAAAGAATGCTGAAAGCTATTAAAAACGGAGGGGCAAAGAGGCAAACAATAACCTCTGCCTTAGAGCCTTTCATATCAGACTGCTGGGAGACAATACAGTTCAAGTGTTTTATGTTCCAGGAATTTCTTACAGCAGCCCCAGGTAATTAACAGGGGAGAATTCAGAGCAGAGGTCAAACCTCATTCAATTGGAAATCACCCAATAAGAGAGAAATGCCTCATCCTGGCCCCAGGCCTCAGCTCAAACCTGCCCCACTGGGCTTGCTTCCTATCTCAGGCCCTGACTCCTCACTGCCCAGAGCTGCCCAGAACTTCCGGCTTTCCTGCCTGACACCTGGTCCGGCTCAGGCCCTCTGTGCTCCTTCAGCTCCTAGGTGGTTATTTTTCACTTTAAAATGTTTTACTGCTGTGAAATATATTTGTATATAACCAAACATTTGCCTTTTTAATAATTTTGAAGTGCATAATTCAATGGCATTAATTATACCCAAACTTATATCCATATCACTATTTGTTTCCCAAACCTTCTCACCATCACAGAGATACCCCGTTACTCACTAAGGAGTAAGATCCCCTCCGCACAGTCCCTGTCTCTAGGCGTTGACACTGACCTATTGCAGACAGTCCATGTAAGTGGGATCAGACAGTGTTGTCCTTCCATGTGCACCTCCTCTCAACTACTGTCAACAGTGCTTTACCCGGTCTCACTTCCTGCTTCCAAGGCTTTTTGGGTATAGCCAAGGTTGATTTTCTCATGGTACTTTCACAATTTGCAATATTTTCATTTATGGTTTTCTTTCCTTTTTCTTTTGCCCTATGTTTCCCTCCAGGCTTTCAACTCCATGAAGCAGTAACCTGCCTGCCTTGTTTGATTTTGTATCCCCAGAAACTAGCATAGTGCCTGGCAGAGTTGCTGTTGTTAAATGCCATCGAGTCGGTTCCGACTCAGCGACGATTGTGTATAGGGTTTCTGAGGAGTGAGTGGTGAGCTTCAACTGCTAACCTTACAGATCAAACTGACCTTGTGGTCCAGTGCATTATCCCGCACCACCATACCAGGCCTCCTGGCATAAAGTAGGTACTCAGTATTACTACTGAATAAACGAAAAAACCAGGGCAAGGGAATTAACTTAGTGGAGCTGTTTCTTCATCTGATAAAAAAGGAGACTGGCAATGCTTACTTCAGAGGGTAACAGGCGTTCAGTCAAATGTTGAGTGGCTCAGAGGAGCTATGCAAAAAGGCCAGCCCCCTCTTGCCAGGCCAGCAGATTTAAAAGATATCCCTTACCAATGAGTCTCATTGTACATAAATCAAATATATAAAAATTATACACAAGAGAAACTGTAAGGGAGTTATTTACTCTATGAAAGCGTTAAACAATAAAATACTCTTATGTATTCAAAGTGAACCAAATTGCCCCAAACCAAAATTTGTTGACTCTTCTTAATATATCTTACAGGGAAGTATTTCTGTATTGCCAACCACCTCACTGTTGTCACTTTTCTGACCCCCTCAAAATAAGAGCAACTAAACGACACATCCAGACCTGAAACAGTCCTCAGATGCAAACCAGGAAAGGTTTGGTTGCTTTTTGACGCTCTCCATTCCATGAGTGCTTCTTCACAGTCACAGGCGTCTGGTGTGAGATGACTGACAAACTGAAAGCCCCAGCAAAGGAACGTCAGACCTCGGTGCCTGCGTTCCTGGCCAGATCAGACCTAGGAAGGGCCAGCTGAGGGCTGGGTGGGCTAGAAAGGCCTGACCAGAAACTACTGTTCAAACCTATGAGGGTGCAGACTCCATGCCTGGCTATGGGGGCTGAGGGAGACACTTACCAGCACGGCCATCTCTACAACATCAGGTTGCTCGAGGAACTTCGGGTCCACGGTCGGCCACGCCTGAAGCAGCACAGTGGCATCCCAGGCATAGTGGGTACACAGCTTCTTTGGCACCAGTGCCAGGCCTGCAATGCCAAGGCACAGGAGGGTCACACTGAGCACAGGAGGTGCATTTAACAAGATAAACCTTTACCCAACACAGCCTGGCTTGAGACTGTCCAAGGAGGCTTTGGAAGGCCCCACTGAGGCTTTTCACAGCCTACTGGGTACCTCTCACTCACTGTGGTCAGGCTCCCAAATAGAATCCTAGGTTTAAATGCAATTTCTTTTTTTTGCAAGTGGCAAAAAACAATGGATGGATGAACATGGTCCTTTAGAGTAGATTCTGGACAGCAAGTCTGCTGGTTTTATGGTCCCATTTCTGCAGTTCTGTTGTTGAAGTGCCTTCGTGCTACCTGAGGACTGAGCCCACAGTAATGCTCCGCATTAGCCTCCTTCCTTACTCACAAACACTTGTGCTCTGGAAATACACTGCTCTCCTCACAATCACAGGAGATGGAAAGCAGTGAGCAGAGGGACTCCCTCTCTCAACCTTCTCAGAGGAACCTTAGTTGTCATTAAACGTCTCCTTGGGAGCTGTTCCTGCCTATGACCGAACCGCAAAAAGGCTTTCCCCAGCACAGGGTGGGCCAAGGATGAAGAAGGAGTGAGGAATGAAACCATCTCCAGTTTTGTTTTGGGGAGTGCTTCCAGCTGCAACCCCAAAGTAGAAGTGGCTGTGCCCAGGATCCTCCTAAGTGCTCACAAGGTTGCATGGGGTCAAGGCTGTTAAGTGCAGCTGTGGGGTCAATGCTTCCTGTTTGTAGTCAGTGGCTTGCTACCAGGGAAGGCTCTGATTTAAAATCCTCTGCTAATATCAGGAGCGCAACTTTACCGGTTGCCATGCTCTGTAGGGTTTTCAACGGTTGGTTTTATGGTAGCAGAACCCAGGCCTGTCTTTTAAAGCCCCTCTGTGTAGGCTTGAATATCCGATCTTTCTGTCAGCACTAATAATTTGTACCTCTCAGGGATTTCCAAGAGTACAAGAGATGCCTCCAAACGTACAGGAAATACATCAGAAAAATGGAGAAGAGATCAGAAATGCTACAAATGGAGACATTTCGTAGACCAGACAAATTAAGGAGGAGGAAAAGAGAAGACAGAGGCTCATCTGTGTGGCCTGCTGCAAACCTTCAGGGAGTCAGGGAATGGGCCAGGGGAGCACAATAAAACACCATGGAAACCAGGAAGAAGCTGCAAAGGGCCTTATCTTCTACCCAAATCTACAGAGTAGGAGATGTCAGTGCTGGGTTGGTTAGTATGGGATCCCCCTCTGTCTTGCTCACTGCCCGTCATCAGGGACAGAGGAGCAAACACGATGCTCTTTGCATGTCACATGCTGTTTCCAACAGGTGGCAACCATGTAATTTCCTAAGGAAGAAAAGTGGTCAATCATTGGCTTTAGAGCTGCTCGTGACTCATGATCTTCTGCTTCACCAACAGAAAAGACAAAGTTGGGCTGCAGACACAGTTGTGCAAACCATGGCAGTGGTCCAAAAAAGCAAATTGGGAAAAGGATTTGTCCATACAGGATGGCCGGGCCTCTGGGAATCCTGAAGCTGCTGTGTGGTGTACTTCCTTCTCCTAAAACTGTCCATACTGGACCACTCTACTTTCTCATCATCCCAGAAACTGGCTCTGGTCAGGGGTGGGCAAGTGAAAGGCTTTGCCAAGGGTGGTGACCAGTAGGTAGGCTGGCCTTTCTACAACTCCCACTGTAATTAGCACTGGAGACCAAGTCAGTGCATTTGAGGGATGTGCCTATGGCTCAGGGTGTAGTCTGAGGCTGAATCCCACCAACACCAGTCAAAGAACACGACTGTGAATGAGGACTTCACTTGTTTTATTTGCCCTGATGGCAAAAGTAAAGCATGCTCCTTGCAGAAAATCTAGAAAAGGCTAAACTATAAAGAAAATTATGTTTATCCAGATAACAATTAAAGATTTTTTTATACTAAATGAGAAATTTAATATACTTAATGAATATTTGTATGTATAAAACAACCCCTCAACCAAAAAAAAGAAAACCTATATCATACCATCACTGCCAAGATCATGTTATAAATGCAGTTTATATTCTGTTTCCCCCATAGTTTAAAATATTATTTAATTTCACAGACAAGGATGACACAAAATTATTATGTATAACCCTAGTTTTATTTAAATTTTATCTGAATGGAAAAAGACTGGAATAGTAACAGTGATAAATATTATCTTTGGGAAGTAGGCTTATGGGTGGTTTTTCGCTTTAAAATATTTTATTGATTTTCTACAAGGAAATGAATATTTTTGTAATCTCAAAAGATACGTAAAAATAAAAATTTTCTATACTCTGAGACCAGTTCAAGATTTTGCTTGGGTTTCAAGTTTTCATTTAATTTTATGTCTGTCTATATAACTTATTTTGTGTGTTATAAAAAAAAATAAGTATAAGGTAAACTTTCCTAATTCAACTTGTCAAATAAACCATCCTTCCCCTATTGACTTATGATATTTTTCTTTTAAAATATATTACGTTGTTTTAAGTAAGTGCCCTCGAGTTGGTTCCAACCCACTGTGACCCTGTATAGGGTTTCTAAGGAGTGGCTGGTGAGCTTGAACCAATGATCTTGTGATTTAAACCAAATTAGCAATCCAGCGCATTAACCCACAGCACCATACCAGGACCCAGGGGGATTCTTTCAAGAGAGTGAATTTCAAAGTTACTCAAAGTATCTGAGATGAGAGAAAGAATTTACGCAAGAATGTCAATCAACACACTATTCCCTTTGTTTACAATGTCTTGTCAAAAAAAAAAAAAAAGTCAGCTGAACTTCACAGTATGCTTCGTGATATATTTGATTGATGCTCGGCACAAGGTCCGTATTTTGTAGTAGACTATAAAAGACAGTTCACAGAGCAACCACTGGTCTGTGGACCACGGAGTTGCACTGTTCGTTCTATTGTGTTGGTTTCCTGTCTTGATTCTTGTGCCAGCGTCACAGCCTTATTTGCTATATAGCTTTATAGTATGTTTGACTATCTAGAATTCTTGCTATGACCTTGTGTTGCCAAATGATCTGAGGGAAGTGAAGACTCTGATAATTAAGTGGTGTAAAAGATGTATTCCAGGTGCCTACACAAACCCTGTGCCCTGGGGCTTCTGTTAGAAATGGAGTAGATTATTACTAAAGAGTCCACTCCATTTCTAACACATGTGCCTTTTGGCAGGAGCAGAAAGACACTTCCTGCTTGTTCCATAGAACGGATCCTATTAAAACTCATATCTAAGTACAAGACAAAGTTCAGAGGAGAGATAATCACTTCTTTATTTCAGCAGGCTAGCCCAGTATGGCCTGTCCCAGCTGCAGTGGGAAGAAATCCAAAACCTCCGTATGGCAGTTGTTCAGGATGCCTGGGAGATGAAAGGACCTTGGACACAAATATTCTGGGCAGGAGCTGTTACAAATTCCACTTTAAAAAAAAAAAAATGAGGAAGCTGCCTAGCCTTCCTGGAGTAATCAGGAGACTTATTTATAGCAGCCTGAGCCCTTGCCAGGGTTTCCATATAGATGGGAGAGGGCATCCTGTTCAGCAGTGAGAAACAGAATACAGGACCCCGTTTATATGGAATGTTTTGCCTTCCTGCTCTTTTTAGTGAAGGAAAAAAACACGTAATATTTGCCTGGAAAATACAATGGCTTCCTTATATGATACAGCAAGGGAACCCAGGTCAGGTCAGAAGATAACTTTTGAGAAGGACATAAGATCTGAACTTGGCCAGGAAGTGGCCAGGTTCTGGCATGCAATGCCACTATGAAGGGTCGGCTGCTCTCCACAGCCCACCCCTTCCTCTCTTCTCTGGAAGAGCTGTAATACCTGACCTTCCTGAGAAATGACCAAAACAAGTCTCTTCTACTCTGAGAGCTGACGAAGTCACCACATTAACTTGGTACGTGTGACCTGAGTGACCACCGTGTCCAT
Organism: Chrysochloris asiatica; assembly: GCF_000296735.1. Lineage (NCBI taxonomy): Eukaryota > Metazoa > Chordata > Mammalia > Afrosoricida > Chrysochloridae > Chrysochloris > Chrysochloris asiatica. The sequence goes on from NW_006408642.1 coordinate 9,717,982, forward strand.
GGCAGTTCCCTGCAGGTGGTCCTGTTCAGGTTCCACTCCCTACCTCCCCACTCCTGCCTGTATACACACTTAGTGGAGTACAATCCCCACTGGTTCAGCCAGCCTTGGCAATTCCCAGGAAATGAACAGGAAGCAGGGACACTTTAGTTTAGCTTTTACCCCAAGAAATGGTTTCAATGACATTATTTGGAAATGACAGCAACTACGCAGTGACACATTTGTGCATAAAATACTATTAGGCCATAAACATTCACCCTTGTAATAATTTCACATACATGCACCCACTTCTACATGATTTGTGCAATTGTAATTCAGTTGAAATTAATGAATACCTCATATATATATTAGACTCCTGGTGTGGAGTTGTAGGATAAGTACTGAACTGCTAACCACAAGGTCGCTGGATCAAACCCATTAGCCGCTCCTCGGAAACCCTATACAGTGCCACTAAGAGTCAGAGCTGTTGGGGACTGGCCTCGACAGGGAAGTTTGGTTCACGAAGTAGGGAGATCTGGCGGTGAAAGAGATAAAGAATGAATATACACACAGACGCAACGAGAGAGACAAAGAGACACCCCGAAACCAGAGTGGATGCAAGACTGGCGGGCAGACCCTGGATTGCAGGCATCATAGCCCCTGCAGGCAGTAATGCATGCAGGGTTCCATCTGCATTCACCTTTTATTTCAGGGAGGGATTTTACACAAAGGAAGAAGGTGATCATTAAGACAGGGTACAGAAATGAAATGTGATTAATTATTCAAAACAGGACACAATGATTTACAGGAACAAATTCTAAAATACACATCGCAAATTGTCTTAATAATCTAACATTCTTAATTTTCCAAAATTCAAGCAAATTGTTATAAATTATTTTTAGGTTCAAATCCTAAGGCAGCGACTTGCGGTTTCTCAATGCTAATTAACATACCTATAGCACTTAATCTCTAATGGGTAAAGGTGAGAAAAGGATTCAAAAGGTCTGGAAGGAGTCCAGCTGTTTCAGCTAACTCGCTTAAGCCTTCAGGAGGAAGGGCTGACACTATTATTCCTTGAACAATACTGCGGAATTCAATTAGCCAATCTACTTTGAGTGAATTCCTTGGGCAGATTGTCTCCAGATTGTCTCCAGAGCCTCCCAGGAAACTTGCCTTTGGAACTTTTACGGCCTTGGCTTTAGGAGGGGTTTTTATATTAATATTGTGCATGGATACTAAGAGCTCATGTATTAAGTTAATATCAAACATAACTGAATAATTTGATAAAGAACAGTTTGGACATGCTGCCAGGTGGCCAGAGTTTGTTCCTCAGAGAGATTTGTTCCCAGAACCCTATGCACTGCCAACACAGTGGAGACATTAAGAGAGGCACATAAGAAACCATTTTCTCAGAAGCTACAATCACTGGAGTTAGAAGCCTAGAATGAATAATAAGACCAAAGAAAGTTATACAGAGGAAGTCCAACAGTGAGTTCGCAAAAACCAATGAATCCGGGACATCAGGAGGTCACTTCCTTGGGCCCTCAGGGTCCCTGGCTAGCAAGTCTGAGTGGAGCCACCATGTTGGATTTTCATCCTTGACACAGGGCCTCAACATCTCAGTGATTGCGGTCCCTAACACAGAGCCAACTCAATAGCACATAACAACGTATATATATATGCATGTATATAAAATAATTCATACATTGCTGTTGTTTTTAAGTGTCGCTGAGTTGATTCTGACCCAGACGGATGCTGTCTAGAGCTTCTGAGGAGTGGCTGGCGGGTTTGAATCACCTGTCGACTCTGTGGTTCAAACCAACCTTGTAGTCCAGGGCGCCACAGCAGGACTCCATATATATATAAATGCTGTAATTACTCAATTACACAGCCAATTTTTAATTTTAAAGAACATCTCAAATTATTTTACGAATTATGAAGAAAACTGAGTTTTTGAGGTAGATTGATACTTCAGATTATGAGTTACTTTCGAGTGATTGAGAGAAGTAAGGGAACTTGCTGCCTTGGGTCTCAAAAGGAAAGTTCAGGAAGCCCTGGAGATCACATGAGTTACGAGCCTGAGGCAAAAGCCAAGAAAGAAAAGTCAAGAAAGAACTTTAAGAATAGCCAGAGAGTAGGGGGCGGGTTTCTGGGATCTACCCTTTGGGTGGTTGATGATGCATGGAGGGGACTGGAACCATGGCAATGAGATGACATACGATCAGAAAAACAGAAATACTTCTTTTAGAGGAAACCTCATTCTCACATTTAAAATCATTTCACTTTTGTACAGAAAGCTACTATCTTGAGAAGACTTTGTCTTCCTGAGCTGATCTTTGAAATTTTCTGTTCAGCTCTTGTACCTCATTTCTTCTATTTGCTTTAGCATCTCTCACGCTGGAGAGCAAGTTTCAGTGTCTCTTCTGACATCCATTTTGGTCTTTTCCTTCTTGTCTTCTTAAGGACTTTTTGCTTTCTTCCTGCATGATGTTCTTGATGTCATCCCACAACTCTTCTGGTCTTTGGTCTTTAACGTTTAATGTATCAAATTTGTTCTTCAGATGATCTCTAAATTCAGGTGGGATATATTCAAGGTCATATTTTGGCTCTTGTGGACTTGTTTTCATTTTCTTCAGCTTAAGTTTGAGTTTGCATATGAATAATTGATGGTCTGTTCCACAATCTGCCCCTGGCCTTGTTTTGACTGATGATATGGAGCTTTTCCATCGTCACTTTCCACAGATGTAGTCAATTTGATTTCTGTGTATTCCATTTGGTGAGGTTCATGTGTATAATCGTCTCTTATGTTGTCTAAAGAAGGTATTTGAAATGAACCTTGAAATCATTGGTTTTGCAGAATTCTATCATCTTGTTCTCCAGCATCATTCTATCACCAAGGTCATATTTTCCAACTACTGATCCTCCTTCTTTGTTCCCAACCTTTGCATTCCAATCACCAGTAATGATCAATACATCTTGATTGCATGTTTGATCAATTTCAGATTGAAGAAATTGGTAGAATTTTTCTATTTCGTCCTCACTGGCTTTAGTGAGACCAACTTAAAAAAAAAAAAACCAGTTACTTTTTATTTTGAAAACTATATATACACAGGAAGTAGCATAAAAGCAAATGAGCAAGGAAGCCCTGTGTACCCTTCCTGCAGTTTCCCCCAGTAGTATGATCTAGCGTAACTATAGAGTGATTCAGGACCAGGAGAGATTGACGTGGGTTCTGCCCAGAGAGCTGCTGCAGATTTCATCAGGTTTATAGTAACGGTGTGTGGCTTCCTGTAACTACCGCCACAGTCAGGACAGCGAGCTGCCCCCACCACAGAGCTCCCCAGGCTACTCCTTTATGACCCCCCCCTTGAGTCCCTTGTTGTTAAGTGAAGTCCGTCCAGTCAGTTCTGACTCATAGTGACCCTGTTTCCGAACTCCTAGCAATCACTAACGTGTTTTCCTTCTCTATAATTTCAAGAATACTAAATAGAATCACCCAGCATATAATCTGCAATTGTTTTTTGTTTTTTTTTCACTTAGCATATCGTTGAAATCCATGCAAGTTGTGTGTTAGAAAGGTTATTTTTGATGACGATGAAATTGCATCTTCAGCAAAAGTACCATGTAGGCCCTGCTATGTGATTTTCTGCTCTTTACTGAGGCCCTCCCTCATCTGAACACATATCAGTGACATAAACTACTCAACATTTCCCTGTGGGAGGAGCTGACACCCTCATTTGGGTGGGACAATACTGCATTATGACAAACAAAAGATAACTTTGTAAATTCAGATGTAGAGTCTGGAGCTTCTTAGATTCGAGGCTTCAGGAAGGAAAATAGATTTCCTCATCCTGTTATTTGCAAACTGCCATGATGTTGGTTCTCTTTCTTACCAAAGGTTTCCATTTCTCTTTAAGCAACTGATGGATGACTATTGGGCTCCAAATACTTTCAGTCTCTCTGAAATGTTCTCTTTTTATCCCGGGCAGTAATGGTTATTTTCCCAACAGAATTTCAATTTTTTCCTAGAACAAAGATTTCAATTATGCTGTCCTTCAGAGAGAATCTCTCTTCTGAAGGTCTGCTTCTCTGGGGAACTCTGGGAAATGACCATTTCTGAATATTCTACCCTACCTCCCATGAGTCCCTGGGTAGAACAAAGGGTTAGTGTGTTTGGGTGGTAACTGATAGGTTGGTGGTTCAAGTCCACCCAGAGGTGACTCAGAAGACAGGCTGGAAATAGACTTGTGAAAAACTAGCCATGGTAAACCCTATGGAGTACAAGTCTACTCTGACACACATGGGGGTTGTCATGAGTTGGAATGAACTCAGTGTCAATTATATTTTGCTTGTTTTCACCTACCACAGTTAGTTAAAAAAAAAAATTCACTTTAGATTGCGAATTGATTGGATGAAGGTTTGCTGAGCAGATTAGTTTCCCATTCAATAATTTATACACATTGTGTTTCATTCCACGGATCACCATCTCCTCAATGGAACATCACTTACCCCACTTGCTCCCTGCGTTTCCGGGTTCCTGTCCTCCTTCTTTCCTAACCCTCTGAACTTGGTCCTTGGGTCCCTGCTGCCTTTTTCATCTCAAATGGTTGATTATACTACGGTGCGTGTACCTCCCTGTGCTATTATTCCCACTCTAGGGCACTGTAAGGTAAGCACTGGACTGCAAGGCTGGTTTGAACTGCAGGGTCAGTGGTTCCAACTCACCAGCCACACCTCAGAAACCCTATACAGGGTCGCTATGAGTTGGACCCCACTTGACGGTACTTAACAACAACAACAACAATAAAGACTTGTCCGTGGGGTGAGTTCATTCCAGAGTTACCACAGTCCCTTTATACTCATTCTGGAGTTGTCTAAGATGCACGAGTGGAATGAAAAGCTACCTGAAATCTAAGTTTTCAGGAATAAATGAAGTGGTTATAAATACTACCAAAAGCCCAGGAAGGAGAATGGCTAGCAGTATGGGATACAGATGACGATACCATGCTTCTGCTTGCCAAGAGCTTCTGACCCCTCAGTTCACGCAGTATCCCATTTTCTCCTGAGGGCACCTTGCTACCACAAGTGAGTTAATAAGCAGGTGACTGCCTGGAAGGACTCGCTGGACAGTGCTGTGCCCCAGCTGCTCACCAGAAAAAGGAAGCACTTGCCTATGTGGGATAGCCAAGAGACAAGGGCTTCCTCTTTATTTCATTGAATGAAAAGCACTGGTTGCTATGGGTTTGTGCAGCTTGAGGTAAGACCTGCCCAGCTGAAATGAGCACAGACTATCGTACCTGCTGCTCAGACTATCTTCCTCAGACTTTCCCATAAATGCCTAGAACAGAGCCTGACACACAGTAGGTGCTCAATAAATGCTCGCTAAATGACTGAAGCAATGGAGCAAAACAGAACCAATCCAGAAACTTGCTGCTGCTGTCAGTCCTGACTCAAGGCAACCCCGTGTGTGCCCGAGTAGAACTGTGTTCCACTGGGTCTTCAATGACTTCAGAAGCAGATCACCAGGACTGCCTTCTGCATAGATTAAAACCACCAGCTTTCGGAGAGCTGCCTCCATAAATGCTGAATGACTTAATGGGGTACTGCAGGGGAACTGAGATTCCATCCAGACTGACTCCTTATCATTAAACAGCTTACCAAGCTCCAATCATGCAGGGTAGGAGAAGCCACGGCACACATTTTAAATGGGCTAGTTTCTATCACTGGAGCTATGGCAGTGTAGTAGTTATGCAATGGACTATGAAATGCAAGGTCAGCAGTTTGAATCCACCAGATGCTTTGTGGGAGAAAGATAAGGCTTTCTGCTCGCATAAAGAACTACAGCCTCAGACACCCTATGCAGAGTTGCTGTGAGTCACAGATGACTCCACGGCAGCCCCCCATCTGACCAACAACAGTTTCTATGACACTGCTTTAGCATACGAGGGGGCTTCAGAAAGTTCACGGAAAAGTAGAATGAAAAGATCATGGATTTTCCCACAGACTTTTTGATCCCCTTTTTATGTCCTGCTGGAGACCTTGCCACATAAAGAAAGAACTGTCTGGCAGGGGCAATGCCATAGTGTACCCTTATGCCATGAGACCTGCAGAGCAGGGGCAGGGCTGCTGAGAGAGCAGATCCTCTCTGCCCAGCTGCAGCAGTCTTCCAGCTGCAGACACGGGGAAGAGGTGGTGAGAGGGAGTTTCTGAAAGTATCACTTAATATCAACCCTTCTGTTAGAACTGAGATGAAGGAGGCAGACAAATAATGTTGGAAAAAGGAGAAAGATGAAAAAGAGAGCAGCCTACATTCTAGGATGAGACTGAGTGAGTTCATAAAAGAGGAGAGTTCTCTTGTTTTATAACCAAGGCAGACTGTAAGCTACGTGTGTGCTAGATGCTGTCCAGTCAGCTCCGACTCATAGCAACACTAGGCACAACAGAAAGAAACAAGGCCCGGTCGTGCGTTAGTCTCACAATGACTGTGGTTTGAGTTCATTATTGTAGCCACTAAAGGGAGACTAGAAGAGAATTAACAGTAGGCTATTTAAAGATTAAATGTGTCACCAAAGCTAAATGAATGAGCCATTGTTTTCTGCCCAGGGAGAGAACATTAGGCTGCATAACACAACATAACACAACACAACATAAAATTGCTGTAGTCAGGCAGGGCCTACAGCACCACCTTAAAGGAGTTCCGTCAGTTCATAGAAGAAATGGGCACAAGCCTTGTTCTTTATCATCTTTTCTAAAGCACAGCAAACGACAGAAGCAACCTAATTCACTCTGTGAAATCAGCAAACCCTGATTCCCAAACCTGACCCTGCTTACTGAGAAAGAACTGGTCCTGCTTAAGAAAATAGTTGTAAAATTTGAGAAAAACACTGGCAAATAGAATTTCTTCTGTTTCCTTTGTAAAAATACAATTTTTAAGTGTATTAAAAGTCAACTGTAACATGGATGAACGTTAAGGACATTATGTTAAGTGAAATTAGTTAATCACAAAAGGAAAAATACTGCATAGGACCACTACTGTAAACGACTAAAAAAAGAACCCATACTATCCCACTAAAGAGGATTCCTAGCAGGCTGCTAGGACATAGGGGTAGGGTTAAGGGCAGGAGGGGAAGGTGGAGCACTGGGCAGGGAGTAGACACAGGACAGTTTGGGAGTGGGGGTGGGGGGCAATATACAAGTAGGTAGAGGGGAATGGAAGAACAAAGCAGATGGGAGAACAACTAGACAGGAATGAATGAGCTTAATGGGACAGAAGTAAAAAATGATGTAGGCCCAGCCTTGGAACAACAGGGCTCTGGGATACAGAGACTGGGTTATGGTTGGAATGGGGAAAAGTGGGGAATAATGTTATGAGGCTTGGCGGACTTGTGAACCTTGGTTTCCCATACATTATATTATAAAACAGACACAGGAGGGGGAGAGAACAGAATAGCCAGAGATGTCACCATAGAAAGCTTATAAGTGCATCTTCTGCCTATAACTGATTGGAATACCTAAAATGGGACTACAACGTATCCAGTGAAGGAGGATTCCTGAAGAGCCTCGGCAGTACAGAAGAATATAGATCAAAGCCTAACCACATCCAGACCTTCAGAGACGGGAAACCTTCCTCTCGAAAGGGCAAGCAGACCAGCCTGGAACAGCCAGAAAACCAGAAGCACTTCTTGAAAGAAAGACCTACAGGAAAAACCCAGAACAGTAAGGGCAGTCCGACTGCTACCACAAGAACAAGCAGGTTGCTAGCCCAGGAGACATCAAGGCAAGTGGATGGGTCCTTTCAGCGCAAATCCTCTCCCAAGACTAAGACGCAACGGAAATACATGCTCTGATTGGCCATCACACGTCACCCATAAAGAGAAGTGGCCAAAGAACACCAATGAAGCAGCAAGCTAAGCCCTGCATTGTTCAGCAGACTACTGTGAACCCAGGTGGAGACTAGGTCGGCCAGCAGCGAGGTGGGACTGGGGGACTCATGGGCTCAGAGTCAGTGACACAGCTACAGAGGACTAGAGTGGAGAGTGAAGAGATCAGCTGATAAGAAGAGGG
>NW_006408642.1:9726431-9726978 GCF_000296735.1 Chrysochloris asiatica
GGGAGGATAGTGGAGTCTTCAGTGAATAGTACCCAACCTGTCTAGGAAGTGCTGATGAAAAGAAATACAGATGGGTCTCATGTGATGCAATGGTGAAAATTGTTAACAGGACTGATTGTGAGGACTGGAAATGTAAAGGTGGATGTTTTGTAGCAAGGAGGGGAGTGACTAACCTTTCAGTCTAGGAGCAGAGGGCCCTGGGACCATCAATGGAGAAGAGCGGAGAGAGGGACCCTACCCAGAGAAGCCGTGAGGCCTGAGATGGAGATAGACAGGATGATGTGAAGAGATGGAGTGCCTGGAGAGTTGAGACCCAGGGAGGGAGAGGGGCTGTGTGCTGAGGATAGTGGGGTGGAGGGGCATGCAATGTATACCCTTTCACTGAGGGATGATGCATGGACAGGATGGTAACTAACGCAGTGAAACTATGTACAATAGAATGAATGTAAAACTAATGTTTCCCCATGTAAACTATCACTCAATACACAATAAAACATTTATTTTTTTTTAAAAAAGTCAACTGTATCATAATCATGACAAATATTAA